>NW_016806605.1:718777-739074 GCF_001698545.2 Rhinopithecus bieti
CATATCTGACAAGTTTCCAGATAACCAGAGTAAAAAATAAAGTGTTAATTTCTAACAACTTGAAGAATGAATCAATTTTATGTAAAAGTTAAGCACAATATTCTATTTTTAATACTTCTCAAAAAATATAATGAGAAATATGCTTCAATTTCTCTTTCTATGTAAATATAATCTTCAAATAACTGTTGTTCATAGCATATTCCTCATTTCGAAAGTACATGAACTTTGTTCATTCCTCTCAGATGTCAATCTAACTTCTCCATTCTCTCTCCTCCAAATTACAGATTTTTTAAAGAATTTCTCATTCTCCCAGGATTTCTTTTTTTGGTCTATTTTCCCTGATGTTTCCTGAGTGGAATTTACTTTCCAAAATTCACATATGTCATCGTTTTCCTCCATAAACACTTTCATCACTTCTTAAAGGACCACTAATGAAACTAAAGTTTCTTAACTGGCTTACATGTTTCTTCACCTCACTTCCAAATTCATGCCTGCAACTCTCCAACTAACCAGTTCAACTTATCCAAATATTGCCCTTTTCCCATGCAAAGAGTTCTTGGGAGTCATTTGGAAACTACTCCCTCTTCAAGAGCATTCTTTACTACCTTTTTTGACTGATGATCATTTATCATCAAGACATAAATGAACATTATCTCAGTTATGTTACTCCATCTTTAAAAAGGACTAACTCAATCTTGCAAGATTCTTCTTAATGTGCTCTTAGTTCTTAATATTGAATACTTTCCAGTGGCCTTTCCATTTACAAATCATTGCAAAACTCCCTGTCAGGTTCTCAAGAACTTAAGCTATAATAACACAAAATAGTACATTTGGTATTTGGGAGCAGAAGTTTGTAATGGGGGTACCCTCAGACTTTCCCTTTAGTACCTGTTCTGGCTAATTATAATTTAAGCCATTATTAGGCCTATATAAGATGCCAAAAGATTTCTCTACAAATGTTTCCCAGAGGAAAACTAAAAAGTTGATCCAGGATAACAATTCTATTTTTATTCCTACGAAGTATAGGATAAAGCAGTGAACAGCATCATCCCATAGTTGCAGTGTTCAGGAATTTGAATTTTAAAAAGTAATATGTTAAATTTCAACAAAAGTTTTACCCACGACTTCTCAAGTGGGATCAATAAAATAAAGGCAGGTTTAGAGTTTTATATCAAACTCTATTTGAGTAGGACTATGTGAAATGAAAGATAGAATTGAATATTTTTTTACAGAGTTAGAAAACCTATACTTCTCTTCAAAGGCTTATAACTTAAAAACGGTGTCTATGTTTCAGTCAAAGTTTCCTAAAGGAAATTTTCTTCTAGCCAGGGATATTACAAGAAAATGTTCAAATGTGTTAAAAAAAAAAAAAGTAGAAAAAGCTTTTAACAGAAAGTTAATAGGGTGGTCTAAATGGAACCTAAAATGGAAGCGTTCACCCCCTTAATGTGACTCTTCATGGAACTTCAAAAGAAAAGACAGCATGACAAGACTTCACTGAATTCCAGGATGAGGGTGGGCTGCAGTTGTCATTAGCTGAGATGGTTACTTCATTTCTGAATACATTTTATCCACAACTAAAATAGTGGCCCATGATATTTGGACTATTTAAGCACAAAAATGATCATTGGCTTAAAAATTAATATACCTTGCTGAGGCCTTTGTTCTCAGCTTAGGTGAGAAAACAATTACGTTGTCATTTTTTCATCTTAAAGAATACATACTAATACAGACGCAAGGTATTAGAGACACCTTCTTGTACTCACAAAAAGGAACCAGTAGTGTGACATCTTCCATTCTTTTTCTAAGCTTTTTCATGAAAATGAGAGCTCCAAATGTGAACATTGGTTATCTAAATGCCAATAATGGCCTTTCACATTTATAAATATGGATATTGATAGAGGATCCACTGATGTGAAACAGGTAGCTCTTTGCTTGGTATGAGGTGTCACTTTGAATTATTTCAACCTCAATTAGAAATTGACCTGAGTCTTACTCAAAGCCTATGACATAAAATACTATTGAGAATCAACATTATTTAATTTACTTGTTCTCAGCTTCATTTATAGTTGAATAGTTTGTGTAGGAATATAAAATATTATCTTGTATTTATTATATTTAATAACCTAATATAGTCTTCACTCAATATTTATCCTCATTTGATTTGCATCCAAATGCTTAATAAATAATATGTCTATTATTTTGCTATATCCCTGTTGTCATCCACAGTCCTTATCATCAAAAAAGCCTGGAAAAGACAAAAGATCCCATGACCAGGAAAAGGGCATTCCACTGACCAGGAGCAGCAAAAGATAAGGCTTAGTGAGGTAGGTATGGGACAAAGGAAAGCCAAGTCTTTCTTTTTGTCCAAGCACAGGGCTGAGACAGGAGGGCTCAAAATCAGATGAAGCTAGAAAATCAGACAAATATCAAGAGGAGAGGATGATTGGTGGAGAGCGTGTAAGACCATCAATTTTACTGATGCCAAGGAATGGTGGTATGATACATGGTACTATCTGAAAAGGCACAGGATGGGGCTGACATAGACTCTTTTATTCAAAAATTGTTTGGAAAACAAGCAGCCATACATAGGTTCTGAAAGAGCAGAGATCTTAAGATCTTTACTAGATATCATTTGTTAATAATTCCAATCCCCAAGGCAGATGAAATAACTTTCCTGGGTAGTCCTTCTGAAAGTGAACTTGACACACTGAATACAGAGCATTAATTTCATGTGAGCAACTTGCTAGCTGTGTGCCTTTGGGCAATTTTTCTTTTAAACACTTTTTTGTTTCAGTTTTCCCATTTCTAAATGCAAATTGTAATAGTATATTACCCACAGTGTTGGAAATAATAAATAAGGTAATATATATAAGTACTTAAAACACTGTCATTATGGATTATATTTCCCAGGACTTGGCTAAGGTAATGAGAAAGTGTAAGAGTTGTAATGGTTTTTTTTTTTTTTTTAGATGACAAGAGAGACTGAAATCTAGAAGTTCCAGAAATATACATTTAATTCTCAAAACTTGCCTATTCTGTTCTACTGTATACCATTGCAGGAAAGGTGGTAGGTGGAAGTGGCAAGGGGTGCTAAAAGCAGAATGAGATCTCTCCTACTCATGTGGTATTTGTATCTCCAAAACCTTAGAGATGAAGAGGCCTAAATGAAAATAAGGCAGATCTCAAAATGAAGATTTTAAAAACTAAATGTAAATTGAAACTAACTCAAGTTACACACAGCTCAAACTCAGCTCTATATCTAAAGGAAAAAAAAGGAACCAACCTCTCTCTTAGTTTCCCGACAGTGGAATGGGTATGCCCCATTTGGGGAAAAATAATATTAACTTTAGTCTCTATTATGACTTCTCTTTAAATCTAATTATAAGAATACAACAAAAAGTCTGAAAATATGACACATAGGTAGGGAAAGGAAAAAATATATAATATAAGCAGAGCCACAGAGATTCTGATATTAAAATGTTAAAACAATGTATTAAAAATAAGTATTTAAATTTGTTCAAAATTATAGAAAATGGGCAAAATGAATAAAATTATGAAGAAATTTAGCAGAGAAGATATAAAATCTATATATAAAATATGTGTTATTTCATGTTGGTGCAAAAATAATTGCAGTTTTTACCATTACTTTTAATGGCAAGAACCACAACTACTTTTGCACCAATCAAATATATATATAATATATATGAGACAGTATATGCATAATATATATCATATATGAATATACAAGGGAAACTACACAATTATGATGAACTAAATCAAAGAAGGTCTAAACAGAGAGCTAGTTCATGAATCTGAATAGGAAGGCTTGATATTGTTAAAATGTTGACTGTTACCAAACTGATCTATAGATTCAATGCAATTCCAATAAAAATTTCAGCATGTTTCCCTGTGGATATGGACAACCTGGTTTTAATGCTTACATGGAATGGTAAAAGACCCAGAATAGCCAACACAATTGTAAAGGAGATAAACAAAGTCAGATGACTGACACTATCCAACTTCAAGACAGACAATAAAATTACAATAACTAAGGAAGTGAGGTATTGATGAATAAATAGAGAAATAAATCAAAATAGCCTATAAATAAATACACCCACATAAATGTAGTCAACTGACCTTTGACAAAAGAGCAAAGGCAACTCAATGAAGAATAGATAATATTTTCAACAAATGATGCTGGAAGAACTGGGTAGGAATGTGGAAAAAAATAATCTAGACACAGACTTTATACTTTCACAAAAATTAATTAAAAATGGATCATAGACCTAAATATAAAATACACAATCATAGAACTTCTAAAAGGTAACATAGAAGAAAATCTATGTAACTTTAGGTTTGGTGATGACACCTTAGGTACAACACTAAAAGCACAATTTATGACCAAATAAATTGGTAAGTTGTAGTTCATTAAAAGTAAAAACTTCTGCTGGGCAAGACACTACTAAGAAAGTAAAAAGACAAAGCACACACTGCAAGAAAATATTTGCATAATATATATATTATAAAGGACTGCTATTCAACATATACAAACTCTTAAAACTCAACAATAAGAAAGCAAACAACTTAACTGAAAAATGGGCATAGAACCTGAGCAGACATGTCACCAAAAAAAGCCACCACTCACTAGCTGTTACTATGGCCAAAATCCAAAACATTGACAACATCAAATACTGGTGAGGATGTAGAATAACAGCAATGCTCGATCATTGTTGGTTGGAATGCAAGCTGGTATAGCCACTTTGGAAGGCCATTTGGCATAATCAAAACTAGATACTCTCTTACCACAGGATCCAGCCATTATACTCCTTTGGTGTTTATTCACGTGAGTTAAAAACCTACAGCCATAAAACTTGTACATGAATGTTTATAGCAACTTTATTCATAATTGCTGAATCTTGGAAGCAATTAAGATGGTCTTTAATGTAATAAGTAAACAGATAAATAAACCATGGGACATCTAGACAATGGAATTTTTTTCAACAATAAATGAAATGAGCTATCAATTCACAAAAAGACGTGGAGAAATCTCAAATGCATATTGCTAAGTGAAGAAAGCTGTATTAGTCCATTTTCATACTGCTAAAAAGAACTGCCTGAAACTGGGTAATGTACAAAGGAAAGAGTTTTAATTGGCTCACAGTTCAGCATGGCTGGGGAGGCCTCAGGAAACTTACAATAATGGCAGAAGGTAAAGGGAAAACAAGGCACCTTCTTCACAAGGTGACAGGAAGAATGCTGAGCAAAGGGGGAAGGGTCCCTTATAAAACCACTAGATCTTGTGAGAACTCACTATCACAAGAAAAGAATTGGAGAAACCACCCCCATGATTCAACTACCTCCACCTGGTCTCTCCTTTGATACATGAGGATTATGGGGATTACAATTCAATATGAGATTTGGGTGGGGACACGAAGCCAAACCATATCAGAAGCCAATTTGAAATGCTACATACTACATAATTCCAGCTATAGGAAATTTTGGAAAAGGCAAAACTGCAGAGAAAATTAAAAAAAAATTAGTGGTTACCAGGGTTTCTGGGGAAGGAAGGAAGGAATGAACAGGTAAAACACAGAGATTTTAGGTCAGTGAACACTACTGTGAATGTTACTGTAATTGTGGATATATGTCATTTTACATTTGTCAAACCCATAGATTGTATAATACCAAGAGTGAACCCTAATGTAAACTACTGGACTCATGTTAGTAATGTGTTAATATTGGATCATTAATTGTTAACAGATTACCACAACTATAGAAAATATTATTAATAGGAAAACTGAGAAGGGAATTAATAAATCATATAAAACTCAACTTGCTTTAATTTTCTGTAAATCTAAAACGTGTCTAAAGTCTATTAATTTAAAAAGTAATCAGTGCATACAAATTCTAGAAATGAAAAATGCAACATCTGATGTTAAGGATTTGTTCGAAGTGCAGAATAGACAGAAGCAAAAAATAAAAAATAATTGATGAGATCAAAAAAGTTTATTATTAACTATCCAAACTAAAGACTGATAGGAAAATTAGTGAAGAAGAAGAAAATAATGTAACAGAATTGCTTCAAGTACTCTAATACATGATTTACTGATGGGGAAGTTAATGAAATAAAAAGCAAATAATAGAGATTTATTTCAAATGGCCAAATACATAATTAACTGAATTGTGAGAAGATTAGAATGAAATGGAAGAAATATTTAAGGAAATAATGACTGAGGTTTTCCAAAACTGGTGAAGGACAGTGATCAACATATGAAAGAAGCTTAACAGATCCCAACGAAAATAAATTAGTAGACAATCCAACCTAGGACATCATAATTAAGCCACCAAAAGCCAAAAATAAAATAAAATTCTGAAAATAACCAGATTTAAAATAAACAGCATAAATACAATGGTATAATAACAACTGACTTCCCATCAGAAACCATGAAAACCAATGAATTGACATTTTTTAAATGTTGAAAGAGTTCATGTAATTTTCCATAGATTTAGTGTACTTTCTTTAACTGCTTTTAACTTTCTCAATAGGAAACAGTGGAACATGTTTAATTTGTTTATCAATTCTCCTATCCATGAATATTTGGTGTTCCTACACTTTTGCTAAAAATAGATAATATTTCTACAAAGTTTACTTTGTACCAGGCATTGGTCTATTTTACATGTGTTACTATTTTATTCTCTCAACAAAATTGGACACATGGGAGTTTCTACAGCATGGAAATCGGCAAATGTAACAGATAATTTTTTTTGTTTTTTTTCTGCCCATGGAGAGCTAGTTGTTAAATACCAACTAGCACATCACTGAGTATCAGTATTGTTGCAGAAGAAAATTCCAAATTGAAAACTCAGTGGAGAAAACAACACTCACAAGCTTTCTTTAATTAAAAATTCAAAGACAATTTTACTTAGGCCAGTGATATACCTCCGAATTCATATTAAATAGTATAACCAGGTATTTACTTTAATCCTAGGCACTCACATTTTAAATTTTGCTATTTATTATAACTCTGCTAATGTCTAACAAGTTTTGTGAGATGCATTATAAGGCACAAGAACAGACAGACTGAAAAACTCTTACTAACATTAATCTACTAAGCAGGAATAAAGGTAGACCCCAAGAGTTTGACTCATTTCATTTGTGTTGAATTTCCATATTTCTGTCTCCCCTCTTGGCACACAATGAAGAATAGAGATGAAAACTAAAATGAAAAGAAGACTAAGCTGTAAATAGTCTCTTTTTTCTTTCCTTGTTTTCCACATACGTGAAAAGGAAAGATTAAAAATTAGCTCATTCACTACTCTGTATTTCTCATTTGGTAAAAGATAAACTGGTACAATACAAAATAAACGATGTCTTACTTCTTAGCTGCCTCCTGTAGCTTTATAGCTCATATCTCCATTCAAAATTATTTCATGCATCTCTTGGTTTGTGCCTTGCATTTGCATTTAGCCAGATTTACTGGCGACAACAACAAAAAAGACAGGAACAAATTGCTTTCTATTGAGGCTGGGTTTAGAGAGGCAGGACTTAGTTAGCTTCAGACATACGAAAACATTGCAACTCCTGGAGTACCTTCTACTAAGCAAGGGATCCTCTCCATTACTTGGGTCCTTGAGAGGATTTTTGCTCCAAACACCAAGTTTAGTGATAAGAAGGCCAATACATCTGGATTCTGAAAAAAAGCAAGTACATTTATAGGGACAATTTACCCACATTCTTCATTTACTTTCCTGCTCAGAAAGATAGTACCTTGTACTGGAACACCATGGACTTTTGGCCCACAGAAGGCCAGACATCTATCACAAAGCTGCCACGTGCTAACTGCAAGTCCTTTAACATCTCTGAGTATCAGTCATCTCTCTTATAAAATGGGACCACAAGTCCTACTTCACAAGTTATTTGGGGATTAAATATAATACATGTTAAGCACTTGGCATATTAAATATGCTTAATGAACCATAGCTGTGTCGTTACATTTGCTGTTGCAGTTAACAGTTATTGTTAACAGAAAGAAAAAAAAGAATTTTGTCATTGTTAAAATTTACACAGCTGTGGTGATGGCCAGGCTTTATTCCAGTACAAATTACATGTCAAGATTATCTTTGAAACTGGGAGGATCCTGATGGATAACTTGTTTTTACTGTAGTTATTTTAAAGTTTTGGTGGCATAAGAACCTCTTGATATACTTGGTAAAATGCAGGTTCCCATGTTCCAGTCACAGAGCTTTTGATTCATTGGATCTGAGATGGGAACTGAGAGTTTGCTTTTCAATCAGTAATCATGTGATTCTCAAGTAAGGAATTTCAGAAATATGTCTGGGGAAAATATCAATTTGCCTTTGCCTTGGGCCATGTATTCTACATCCATGATCTCATTTAATTTTTACAATAAACTTGGGGAGCAAAATTGAAAAGAATGAAACTGAAAGTTTTTAGATTCATTTAAATACATCCAAATAGGGTGTGTGTTTCAAATAATTGCTTAACCTGCTCATATCAAGTCTGAACAAAGCGGTATGAAGTTTGCCAGGCCAGTAGCACAAAATCACATATCAAATTGTATTTGCTCTAATCTGGGTCTTCTTGGGTCCTATTATCCCCTGGGTTTTCAGAGATTAATCGTTTTGCAGACAGTGAAGCACAGGACTGACTTCATGGGCGTATGACTTGTGCAGCCCTACAGGACTCCACACGAAGGAGGGACCTGTCTAATGCTCTTCTTTGACATCCTGAAATTCTCAATAATATTTGAACAAGGGATCCTAGAGGTTTGTTTAGCTCAGGGATCCACAAATTACGTCACTGATCGTGTTGAAGTAATTTGGTTATATTGAGAAATTAAGTCAGTAATACTGCCAGTAAAACAACGGAGTCTCAGATATGGGCTTATTTGCTTAAAATTGATAGGGTTCAAGATTGAAATAGAAGTTGATGATCCACAACTCTATGAGACTTTACTCTGCAAGAAATTACAAGAGTCATCTGGAAAATGTCTGCATCCAGGAGAGGTCTTCAGGCAGTTTAAGAATTAAAGATCCTCAACTAAGCAAGCAGGAAAGATCATTCTTTAAGTCATAGCAACTTAACCAGCAGAAACCAAACTAGCAACCCAGGCCCTCCTTCCTAATTTTACCATACTCAAATCCTTCCTGTGGCAGCTTTATGACCATTTCCCAAGGGTGCCGTTTCAGGAGAAATGGATATCAGACCATAGTCTTTCCTTTGCAACCTATTCTAAAGTTAAAAGGATTAATTACTTTTGTTCTCTGCATATTTCGATTAAAGCATAAAAATGTACTATTCCTTTTTATATGCTCCATTCTCCTCCTTTGTTTTGCATTTGAACTGCAAAGCATGCTCATCTTTCTCTCCTTCCTCATCTTGAATGGTATTTCCCAAGGATGTTTTAAAATACAGATAAAATGTGAAACAGGAGTATGAAAAAAGGGGAAAGAAATGCTAAGTGAATGAAAACTGTTTTACCTTTTTCCCCCATTATCTACATCTGAAAATAGTAGTTGGCCTTGTTTTATTTAAAAATATGACTAAACAAACTCAGAAACACCTATAGTGTTCAAGCCCTAAATATCTGTCACTACCAACCAGTAATACAGTACAGACAAAACAAGAGGCTAACACATACAGGACAGGGTGGTGAGGAATGAATAACCATACATTTTCAGGCAGGCAAAAATGGGTTTGATTCCTACATCAAGCATTTGAGAATTGTGCCACTTTGGGAGAGTTTTTATCTTCTCTCAGCCTCAATCTCTAAATTTTTGAAATGGTAGTTTCATTAGGTACATCAGAGGGTGGATTCTAATTATAAACAAAGATGGATTGCAAGCAGATAGTGCAGTGTTAATTCTCCTTCCTGTGAGGTGCTGTCTTGGAAATCTGCCATCACTCCATCTCTCACAACAGAAGCAACCAACGAAAGCTTCTGTTGTGAGAGCTGAAGTGATGGCGAAATGAAGGAGGCAAGCAGAATAGAGAACAAACCAAGAGACCAAGGTAGATGGGAAAACCATGAAAGACGAGAATTTAGGCTGGTCACTAAACGAGAATGAGGCCAGAAGCAGGTAGGAAAATCAGTAGGAATGCCAGTAGGAAAAAATCAGTAGGAACAAAGCCAGTAGGATCAAAGTCCATATCTCTCACCTGTAAGGAGATCAAAGGCCTAGGACGGTGCAGTTAGAAAAGCAAGCTTTGCTTTCACTCCCATTCCTGGTAGTTTAAAGATTTCTGCCAGTTCTTTAGAGTTCTATGTGAGCATTGTTTAATCACCAAGAGAAATGTACACAGGAGAAATGGAGACAATCTAAAAGGAGAGTAGGGGTGGCTATGACATTTAATGCTATTCTTTCTAGAGACATTCTCCAAGACAATGGTTCTTAACCTGTAGTATGCATCAGAATCTCGGGGCTGGTGGGAGCTCATTAAAACTGATTGAGATGACCCACCCCTAGAGTTTCTTATTCAGTAGATAGATATAAAGTAGAGCCTGAGAATGAACATTTCAAATACGTTCCCAGGTAATGCTGATGCTGCTAGTCCAGGGATCACACTTTGAGAACCACTGCTTAAAGAGATTGGTGAAACCGCAATTGGAAGCAACCGTAGAGATCCAAGATTAGCATATTGATACTATCCTATCTGAAAGTTTCATGTCTTTAGTGTCCAGCTCCAGGTGCCATCAAATTGCCTTCAGAATTTACTAGACACTGCTGGTCCCTAAAAATGCAGTCCTAAAGTTGGTATTAATTTTCCAAATTTGAAATCTTTCTTTTTATGTCTTAGATGTTTGATTTTTTTTCCCACTTCAAAGTCCTATTTTGTTTTGCTTTCAGCAATCTTTGCTTAAAGAAAAAGGGGTAAAATCTTTACATGGGAATATAACCTTTTAAAAACCATTATAGAACACAGCCGAGCCTCTGAAAGGTGCATTAGGAGGACAGCTGTGGAGGAGGCATTTTGAGGAAATCTCTAAGCCTGCAATTTGAAGGCCCTTTTAACCACCTGCTGTGTCCCAAAGACTTCAAGCTTTCATCCTTACAGACAAAATGATGTTTCCAGCCCTTTCCTTCAGCTGCCTAGAACTTCAATACACCAACACATGAATCTCACTGTGTGTGCGTGCATGTGTGTGTGTTTGTGTGTATGTAACTCCATTAAAGCTGTACTCAGAGTTAGCTCCACGTAGTCTGCTACTGATTGACATGGGGATGGTCAGTAAACTCCGACCATCTTCCAAGGAAATAGCAATCATGTGACATTAAAGATAAAGTAAAAGGGTGAAGCCTGAAACAAGAAAGTGATATCCTGGATAAGACTTGGAATCCTGGCTGATATTTGCATCTCAACCCAGTGGGTAAATATGGCAGGTTTATGTAAGCATTATTTGCTTTGAGTTTGAGTTTATATAGACATTTGGTTACGTCAATATAGCTTTCTAGAAGGAAAAAAATCATGAGTCAGTTTTTGTGATTCCAGCAGATAGAAATTAAAGCTCTGCAACAGGTCAGAAAATGACATATTTTGGTCTTGCATGCCTATCCTACATCTTGCTGCCTATCAAATGGACAGAGGCATCCTCCTCTGATTCCTCAAAAGATTCCTCCTATAGCAAACAGGTAGATAAAAAGAGATATCAGCTACTCTTGACCAATATAAAAATAGAAAGGGCTTCCAAACTATTATTTCCTAGCCAGCTTTTCAAGACTATCAGAATGCTCTGTCCATACTCTGCAATTATTACAGGTAAATATGACATTTATATTATTTAGCAGCAAACATGACAGGGACACGAACCAATCAAAATAGATGCCGATCATACACAGATAATGTGGGTGTCCTGGTGTATATATTGGTTGAATATCCACTATGATTAAAAAGCATGCTGTTCATCATTATCTATCACTAATCTATCTTATGCTCGTACATTTTGCAATATAGGTTCTAGGATCAAGATGTAGGGCTTAACACATGTCCTTCTGCCTCCTCATCCTCTATCATTTAAAGCATGCCAAATTTGAAGTATAAATGCTTAAGACTCTCTAAGACGTGGAATTGGTGAGACACAGTTGATTGAGAAAATGGTCTATAATAAACAGAACACGACTGTTATGAAAAATGGAGTGAGAAGAAGGAGTAGCTCCATTGGTACTTCAAGTCTTGAAATGATAGAGACCAGGAATAGGATATGAATAGCTTATAAGTAGTTCAGCAGATAGCCCACAACTCTATGTTCCATGATGGTTTCAATCAACGAGGGCAGTGAGTCGGAGCACTAAGGCCAGTGGCAGGACAGTGCCCTGAATAGATAACAAAGAAGGAAAAAAGGACACTCAGGCCCAGAAGTTAGCTACATGTGTGTACCTGCAAGGGGCACGTCCTATCCCTCTTGCAAAATTTCTTACGACAGGTCAAACCACGTACACAGGTAGGCAAAAGAATCTCAGAGACAAACATGAGCACACAACTAACACAATAAAAAAAGAAACAAACTCAACATGCTAGAACATATGGCAGAAAAAAACAAAGGTAAGAAAGAAATAAAAGGTGAAATTCATAAACTTAAAGGCATAAAAAATGGGAAAGGCTCTTTAAACAATAAGTTACTGTGAAACAGAAAAACACGTACAACTTGAGAATAAAAAAATGGATCATCAAAAGAAAACTGGAAAGACAAATTTGAGACATAATCCCTGAGTGCTTTTCAAAATAATGAGAAAATAGAAAAGAAAATAATTTAATATACAGAGACGAGACCCTGAAGCATAAATATTTATTAAATAGTTAAATAAGAATGCAAATAAATAAGAGCAATAAGGGGATTAGAAGGGAAAGAATTCCCAAAGACATGACAGAACGTTTTTCGGCATTGAAGAAAAACAAGCATTAATAATAAAAGGTCCTTCAGAACGTAACAAGCAGTTACAGTGACCCTTGAAAAAATTAAATACATGGGAATATGTCAGTAATTACCTGCATCTCTCTGCCTAAGGGTATACATCTGCTGTTGCAGAGAAGAGGAGTCCAAATAAGGCACGCTAGTCTTGATGAGCCGAGGAGACAAGGATAGGAGTTCTGGGTTGCTGAAACAGCTTGAGTTTGCAGAGCAGAATACTAGGTGAGAGGGAGCTATGCCTTAGAAGAGAAGAAATGCCACAGAAGTCTGAGAATTCATACGGGCTTTTGGTCAAGGGCTTCTCTATAATGCTTAGCAGATATAATTTGCTGCGAAGGTAAAAATGGGACACTGACTGTAGAGGAGTCATGAAATGCTGGGAGATATTGATGTTATGGACCCGCCAGAATGGACAGACTTTTCTGAGAAATGCAGACTTTCACTTGAGATCCTGGAAAGGCCACATGTTTCAAGTAAGTAATATGCCATAGAGTAAGCACAGGGCACTAACCTAGAACTAAATTGAATACTAAAATAGATCCTCCTTAATAAGAAACAAAACCAAGTTTGACAGGAGTAACAACAAATAGCACAAGTAATCTAATTACCTACAAAAACAAAATCCAGCACTATTTAAAGGAAGGAAAATATTCCAAACTCCTAACAGTATGTCATAAATAACTCCCAGCATTGAATAAAAAATTACTAAACATGAGAGAAAGCAGGAAACTATGGCCTGTAATAATTAGAGGGAGAGGATATAAATCATAAAGTGGTACAGCATTAAGAAGGTTGTGATAATTTAAGAATGTATGCTGTAATTGCTACAGAAAAACTAAAATAAATAAGGAATGAATATTTAGAACAGATTAAAAGCCAACAGAAGATTTTTTTAAACTTGAATAACCAAATATAAGGCAGAAATAGAGGAAGAAAAATCCAAAACAGAAAGATGTCTTAAAAAAAGCAAGATAATAGAAATAACCCAAACATACCAATAAATATTATATCCATTAAATGTAAATTGACAAATAACTAAAATTAAAAAAAAGATTAGTGGAGACATTAGGAAAGCAAGACTTAATTATACATTATCTACAAAAGACATACTTAAAATATAAATTGTCAGAGTTTGGATGTAAAATTATAATAAAAGATATGCCATGCGAATAATAAACATACAAAGGGCATGACTATATTAATAGTGAAGTAGACTTAAAGGTAAGAGTATTATAAGCAATAAGAAAGGTAATATGTGATGATAAAGACTCATCAGGAAAACGTAGGAATTCTACATGTATATGCACTGAATATACAATATAAGAAATACAAGAAGAAATTAACCTGCGGAACTAAATGAAAGACACAAATTCCCTATCAAAATAGAAAATCTTAACACTCTCATCTTAAAAATTAGTAAAACATACAAAAACTCAGGAAGAATATAAATTATTGCAATGGCAATATGAATCAAGTTCACTAATGTGTATTTTACAAACACTACACTCAACATAATAGAATACATATTTTTTTCGAAGTCCACATAGAATATTCATCAAAATACATTATTTGAGTTCATTTTCTGTTGCTATAACTGAATACCTGAGACTTGGTAATTTATAAAGAAAATAAATTTATTTCCTACTGTTCTGGAGCCTAGGAAGTCCAAGGTCAAGGGGCCACCTCTGATGGGGGCATGCTTACAGCATCATAACAGGGAAGATTGCATAACATGGCAAAAGGGCCAAGAGCATGCCAAACTGACTTTTAAAACATACCTACTCTCCTGATAACTAACCCACGTCCATGATAACCCATTAATCTGTTAATCCATGAATGAAGTAATCCATTCATGAGGGCAGAGCCGTTATGACCCAAACACCTCTTAAAGGCCTCAGCTTTCAATACTGTGACATTTGGGAGTTTCAATATAAGTTTCAGAAGGGACAAACGTTCAAACCATAGCATAGATCATGTGTTGGCTGTAAAATATATATCAATGAATAACAAAAATATAAATTTTACAGAGTATATTCTCTAATGATAAGAAAATTACAAAAAAGTCACAATAAGAAATAATAAAAGCCCCACATATTTGGAAATTAAAAACCACACATAAATAATCCATAGATAAAAGAAGTAACGACAAGTGAAGTAGAAAGCATTTCAAACTGAGTTATAATCAAAATACAACATATCAAAAACATATTGGGTACAATTAAATAGTGAATTAAGGACTTTTTTGCATTATAAGAGCATGTTAATAAAGACAGGAAGTTTAAAACCAAAGATCTAAGTTTTCACCTTAAGAAGCTAGAAAATAAAACAAATTAATCCCAAAATATGGAAAAGAAAAACCAATAAAGAGCAGAAATTAATGAAATAGAACACAGACTGACGATGTAATAAATTAATAAAGCCAACATTGACTCTTAGAATAGATTCAGAAAAAAAGATAATCTCCCAACAAACCTTATTTTCATAAGGTTTTATTATTCTTATAATAGAGAAAATATTAATTTCCTACATCAGAACTGAAAGTGTGAATCCTATAAACCCTATAGATAATACAATTATAACAATGTACTATCATGAACGATGATGTGCCTATTTATCTAACAACACAGTCCAAATGGTCAAATTTCTATAAAATCACTTCTTATGAAAACGAACACAAATAAGAAAAAATTATCATAGCCCATATCCGTTAAAGAAATTGTCAAGCAGACATAAAGAACTTCTCCCACTGAGAGAGACCAGAATATTGAGTAGACTGGCATACTCTGGATAGATCTTCAGAGAGAATTTACTGAGCAGACAGACAGACAACACAGACATTGAGGCTGAAAGGGAAGGAAGCTGGAAACCCCACATGGGTTTGCAGAGCACCAGGAGTTGTTCCTGTCCCTGAATGGCTCCTAAGAAAGGGGTGTGTGAAATAAATGCAGAGCAGACCACTCTCAACATGGGCCACCAAGATCCTAACTGCAGGAATGCACACAACCCCCAGTGAGATTTGAGTTCACAGGGGGAACTGCCCAAGGAGTAGGCAGTGGCAGAGCTTGAATCTGTGTGGAGCCCAAGTAGTTTAGCATGGAAACAGCTACAGTGGAACACAGCCATAGATGCCCATTCCTAAATGTTCTCCATACTTTTGTATGTGGCTTTAATCATTTTTATCTGACAGAACTGGAGAGCGTAGTGCAGGAAGAGGGCTTCCTAGAGAGCAGGAAGTCATGCATTTTAGACTCACCCTGATCCCGTAGAATCTTAAAGATCTTTAAGGATCCTTTAAGGATCTTTAAGATCCTATGGGATCAGGGTGAGTCTAAAATGCATGACTTCCTGTCTGCTGACCCCTCCCAGAGTTCCTGCCTGGGTACAATGGCTTGCGGTGCAGCCTCGGTGGCCCTGCTGGAGCACTTTTATTGATGGCCCCTGCCATAGCACATTCACCTGTGACATACCTGCTGCCCCACCAGAACATGTTCACTCACAACACTGCTACTGCCCTTCAAACTGCTTTCACTTGCAGGCTCCTGGCTGCCTCACCAGAGCAATTTCACCCATGACCCTGAGATTGCCCCTCTGGACTGCTTTCATCCACAGTCCCCTGCCACCTACAAGGATGCTTTTGTCCATGTCCCCAAACAACCCCACCAGAGTGGTTTTACCCTCGGCCTTCTCACCAAAGTGCTCTCACTTGCAGCTCCCAATGGAATATTGTTGCCAGCGGTCTGGGAGCACCTCAGCTCCCCAAGAACAGTCTGTGCTTGACCTCAACGGGCCAGAGGACAAAGCCATGGGCCTGATCATAGACCCCCAACGTTAGAGCATGCAGCCTAGGGGTACTGAGTGAGCCTTGGCCCTTTGAAACCATCCAGAAATAAAGCCATTTGACTATACCTAGTATGCACCACAGTTGAACTCTCAAGGGCAATAAATAACATAAAAATCAAAAGTCCCCTTCAAGGGAAAGCAACTTCAAAGGAAAAGGGAACATCAGCTTCCACAGATGAGAAAAAACCAGTGCAAGAAATCTGGCAACTCTAAAATCCAGAATGTCTTCTTATGTCCAAATAATCACACTAGCTCACCAACAATGGTTCTTAATCAGATAGAAATGGATGAAATGTCAGAAATAGAATTTGGAATCTGGATGTAAGGAATCTCACAGAGATATAAGAGAATGCTTAGCCCAATTCAAGGAAGACAGTAAAATGATGCGAGAGTTCAAAGATGACATAGCTATTTTAAGAAAGAACCAAAATGAAATTCTGGAAATAAAAAACTCACTACAGGAGTTTTCACAATACAATTTGAAGCATTAACAAGAGAATAGACCAAGTTAGGAAAAGAATATCAGAGTTTGAAGACTGCTCCTTTAAAGCAACTTAGGTAGAAAAACATAAAAAAATGAAAAAAACCTCTGAGAAACCTCTGTAAAGAGACATAACCTATGACTCTGCATTCCTGAAAGAGAAGGAGAGAGAGCAAGCAACTTGGAAAATGTATTTGAGCATATAGTCCATGAATATTTTGTCTAACTAGCTAGAGTTTGACATGCAAATTGAAGAAATTCAGAGAATTCCTGTGAGATACTACACAAGACAGCTATCTCCAAGACACATAGTTATCAAATTCCTCAAAATAAAAAATCTTAAAGGAAGCTAGGAAGAAAGAACAAGACTTTCTGTACAAAGCAAACTATATCAGGTTAACAGAGGAACTTTCATTAGAAGCCAGAAAAGATTGGAGGCCTGTTTTCAACATCCTTAAAGAAAATAAATTTTAACCAAGAATTTCATATCCCACCAAACTAAACCTCATAAGCAAAAGAGAAATAACGTTCTTTTTTTTGTGTGAGACAAGAGTTTTGTTCTTGTTGCCCAGGCTGGAGTATAATGGCATGATCTTGGCTCACTGCAACCTCCACCTCCCAGGTTCAAGTGATTCTCCTACCTCAGCCTCTCAAGTATCTGGGATTACAGGCAACCGCCACCATGCCTGGCTAATTTTGCTCTTTTTTTTTTTTTTAGTAGAGATGTGGTTTCACCATTTTGGCCAGGCTGGCCTTTGACTCCTGACCTCAGGTGATCCGCTCTCCTCGACCTCCCAAAGTATGGGGATTACAAGTGTGAGCCACCATGCCCGGACCAATAAAATTCTTTTTAGACAAGCAAATACTAAGGGAATTCATTACAACTGGACTTGCCTTAGGAGAGGTCTTAAAGAGAATAATAAAAAGGGAAATGAAAGAACAATAACCACCATCACAAAACACCCTTAAGTACTTAGCCAATTGACAATATAAAGCAACTGTACGATGAAATCTACATAACAATCAGCTAATAATAGGTGTCAGGATTAAATGCTCACATATCAATAATCACCTTGAATATAAATGGAATAAATGACCCACTTAATAGGCATAGAGTGGCAAATTGGATAAAGAAGCAAAAGCCAACTGCCATCTTCAGGTGATCCATATCACACATAATGACAACCATAGGCTCAAAACAAAAGGATAAAGAAAGATCTATCAGGCAAATGGTAAACAAAAAAGAGAAAGGGTTGCTATTCCTATACTAGATAAGACAGACTTTAACCAACAATGAAGAAAAAAGGAGAACATTACATAATGATAAAGGGGTCAATTCAACAAGAAACCTTAACTATTTTAAATATATATGCATCCAATGTTGGAGAACCCAGATTTTTAACAAAAATTATTAGAGATATATGAAGATATTTAGATAACCACACAATAACAGTAGGAGATTTCAACAACCCCCTGACAATGTTAGATAATTGAGGCAGAAATCTAACAAAGATGTTCTGTACTTAAGCGCAACACTTGACCAATTGGACCTAACAGACATTTAGGAGAACACTCCACCCAATAAAAAGAGAACATACATTATTCTTGTCTGCAAATACCCTATAAATAAAATAACTCTATAAATAAAAACATACTGTAAAATTGGCTATATGCTTAGCCATAAATCAAGTCTCAACAAATTCAAAAAAATCCAAGAAGATCTCTCAAAACCATACAATTATATGCAAGTTAACCTGCTTCTGATGACTTTGGGATAAGAATGAAATAAAGGTAGGAAACAAAAAATTATTTGAAACTAAGGAGAAGAGACACAACATACCAGAACATTTGGAACACAGCTAAAGCAGTGTTAAGAGGAAAGGTTAAAGCAATAAGCGACTGTATCAAAAAGTTGGAAAGATCTCAATTTAACAATCTAATGTCACATCTAGAAGAACTAACAGAATAAGAGTCAACTAAACCCAAAGCTAACAGGAGAAAAATAATAACCCAAATCAGAGTTGAACTGAATGAAATTGAGACATGGAAATCTATTAAAAAATCAATAAATCCAAAATTGGTTAATTGAAAGAGTGAACAAGATGGGTAGACTGCTAGCTAGATTAATAAAGAACAAAAGAAAATCCAAATAAACACAACAAGAAATGACAAAGGCAAAATTACAGTGGACCCCGTAAAAATACAAAAAATCCCCAGAGATTGCACACCTCTATGTATACAAACTAGAAAACCTAGAATAAATGGACACATTTCTGGGAACAGACAGCTTCCCAAAATTGAACCAGGAAGCAACTGAAATACCAAATGAATCAATAACAATTCCAAAATTGAATCGATAGCAAAAAGCCTACCAACCAGAAAGATCCCAGAACCAGATGAATTTACAGCCAAATTTCATCAGATGTACAAAGAGCTAGTATCAATCTTACTGAAATTATTCCAAAGAATTGAGGGGTAGATATATTCTCTGGGGGGGCGGAGCAAGATGGCCGAATAGGAACAGCTTCAATCTCCAACTCCCGCCACGAGCGACACAGAAGACCGGTGATTTCTGCATTTTCAACTGAGGTACTGGGGTCATCTCACTGGGGAGTGCCGGACAATCGATGCTGGTCAGCTGCTGCAGCCCGACCAACGAGAGCTGAAGCAGGGCGAGGCATTGCCTCACCTGGGAAGCACAAGGGGGAAGGGAATCCCTTTTCCTAGCCAGGGGAACTGAGACACACAACACCTGGAAAATCGGGTAATTCCCACCCCAATACTGCGCTTTAAGCAAACGAGCACACCAGGAGATTATACCCACACCTGGCCGGGAGGGTCCCACGGCCACGAAGCCTCCCTCATTGCTAGCACAGCAGTCTGCAATCTAACCGCAAGGCAGCACTGAAACTGGGGGAGTGGCGCCCACCATTGCTGAGGCTTAACTAGGTAAACAAAGTCGCTGGGAAGCTCGAACTGGGTGGAGCTCACAGTAGCTCAAGGAAACCTGCCTGTCTCTGTAGACTCCACCTCTGGGGACAGGG
>NW_016806605.1:745831-750755 GCF_001698545.2 Rhinopithecus bieti
AAAAAAAAAAAAAAGAATTGGGGAGTAGGCACTCCTCCCTAATTTGTTATAGAAATCAGCACCATTCTGATAATAAAATGTAGCAGAGACACAACAAAAAAAGAAAACATCAAGCCAATATTCCTGATGAATATAGACACAAAATTTCTCAACAAAATACTAGTAAATCAAATTTAGCAGTGCATCAAAAACTTAATTCATCATGATCAAATAGGCTTTATTCCTGGTATGCAAGATTGTTTCAACATATGCAAATCAATAAATGTAATTCACCACATAAACAGAATTAAAAACAAAAACCATGTGATCATCTCAACAGATGCATAAAATCCTTTCAATAAAATTCAACATCTCTTTATGTTAAAAACTCTAAACAAATTAGTCATCAAAGGAACATACCTCAAAATAACAAGAGCCATCTAAGACAAACCTATAGCCAACATGATTACATTGAATGGGCAAAAGCTGGAGTATTCCACTTGAGAACTAGAACAAGACAAAGATGCACACTCTTACCAATCTTATTCAAGATAGTACTAGAAGTCCTAGCCAGAGCATCAGCCAGAGAAAGAAATAAGGGCATCCAAATATGAAAAGAAGTTTCAGGATACAAAATCAATGTACAAAAATCAGTTGCATTTCTATACACTGATGACCTGCACACTGAGAGCCAAATGAATAATGCAAGCCCATTCAAAACAGCCACCAAAAGAATAAAATACCTAGGATTACAGCTAACCAAGGGGGTGAAAAATCTCTACAATGAGAATTACACAGCACTGCTGCAAGAAATCAGAGAAATTGCGAACAAACAAAAATATTTTATGAAATGCAATATATGTAACAAAATACTGAAGACTTTTACAACAAAACTGTGGAACATCACAGCAGAAAATGAAAGCCTGAATTACTGTTCATCTTCATGAAGACTCAATATCATTAAACTGCCAAACTGATTTAAAGATTCACAGTAACCCCAAATCTAATTTCAATATGATTTTTACAGCTATCAATCAACATTTCAATATTTATAATAAAACTACAGTATTTTAATATTTATACTACTGTAAATATTTACAGTATTATAAAATAAATATTCACCTGATTTTTTTTTTTCTTTTTACATAGGCACCAAGGAAATTTAATGGATTCAACAGCCTTTTTAACAAATGATGCCAGAATAACTGTGTGTTGGATAACCATGTAATTAAAATGAACTTCAACCCCTCCTTCACATAATATACAACACTGAATTTCAGATAGATCATGATTCTCTTGACTCTGAGGAACAGGCAAAATTTCTAGAAGAAGATAAACAAAGTACTAACAAAAAGTATATATGTTTCTTAGGCTTTATTAATTTTTAAATATTCATTTATTAATAGCATTTTGGAAATGAAAACATCATAAACTGGAAGAAAATACTCACAATAAATACATAAAATAAGGGAAATTTTACCAAAACAAAGGTTTTCACATTTTTGTTCTCAGAATCCTTTTATACTTTTAAAAATTACTGAGAACTCCAAAGGTCTTTTGCTCATATGGGTTATATCCATTAATATTTCATGNATTTAACAATTAAGTTAAAACAGCTTTAATAAATCTATTACATTTTAACAGAAATTACACATTAAAAACTGTATTTCTGTAAACCAAAATGAATATAGTGAGAAGAGAGTTTAGTTTTGCCTTTTGTAAATTCTCTAATTCCTGGTGTAATAAAAGATAACTGGTTTCTCATTATCTGCTTTTGCATTCAATCTGTTATGACACAATTTTAGTTGAAGTAAGCTGAAAAAAAAATAGTCTCACACATTGTCTTAGTTTGTTCAGGCTGCTATAATGAAATTCCATACACTGAGTGGCTTGTAAATAATAGAAATTTATTTTTCATTTTACTGGAAACTGGAAAATCCGAGATCAAGGCATCAGCTAGCTAGTTGTCTGGTAAGTTTCTACTTCCTCGTATATAACCATCTTCTCACAATTAACTCACATGGTGGCAGGGGTGAGGGAGTTCTCTGGGGTCTCTTTTATTTCTTTCTTTATATTATTATCATTATTATTATTTGAGATGGAGTCTCACTCTGTCACCCAGGCTGGAGTGCAGTGGCACCATCTCGGCTCATCGTAACCTCAGCTTCTTGGGTTCAAGCGATTCTCCTGCTTCAGCCTCTTGAGTAGCTGGGACCACAGGCACACACCACCACGCCTGGCTAATGTTTGTATTTTTAGTAGAGATGGGGTTTCACCATATTGGCCAAGCTGGTCTTGAACTCCTGACCTTGTGATCTTCCTGCCTTGGCCTCCCAAAGTGGTGGGATTGCAGGTGTGAGCCATGGCACCTAGCTGGGGTCTCTTTTATAAAGCACTAATACCATTTGCTACAGCTTCATTCTCATGATCTAATCACCTCCCAAATGCCCTCAATTCCTGATACCATCACATTGGGGGTTAAGATTTAAATGTGTAAGTTTGGGGGGACACACCATTTAGCTCATTATACACATATATGTAATGTAAAAGGAGGGGGATTTTCAGCCTTCTTAGGTAAATATGAATATTCTTTTTTGATACTCTAACAAATTTTCAAAAGTGGTTATTTTGTAGCTAGGTGTGATGATGTACAACTGTAGTCACAGCTGTTCAGGAGACTGAGACAGGAGGATTGCTTAGCCCAGGAGTTTGAGTTTGCAGTGAGTTATGATTAGGCTACTACGCTCTAACCTAGGCAACAAAGCGAGATCTTTTAAAAAATAAAAGAATAAAAGAAGAAAAGTGGTCATTTCTTAAATATTAGTTGTAATAAAGAATGTGAAATTATATCGGTGAGCTTTTCATCCTGTTTCATTAACATTATTTTGTCTCTTTTGCATTTTAATGGATTTTGTACTCAGGCATGATTCTGTAACACAGCGGGCATGCGTGCACACACACACACACACGCACACACATACACACACACAAAACTATACCAAGGAAATGATAAACAGAAAAGACTGAGGCAATGGTAACATTAGAAAAAAATTGATTTGAGGTAAGTAGGATAAAGAATACAATGAGAAATATTTCATCTTAATATTCAAGTTCCTAGCAACGTATATTTTGTATTGAAAAAGCAAACACTGCAGTAAGAATAATAATAATAGAGACATTTAACATTCTTCTCTCAGAAGTTGGTAGGTAAGAAAAGAAAATACCACACATAGGTAGAGAAAATTTCAACTTTTTGAAGGCTTACTTTATAGTAAGTGTGGAAGGAACAAAGAAGGGATGAAGAAAGGAAAGAATCTGTGAATCCAATAAATATGACCTATTAGTTGCTACCAATGTGCTTAAGAAATTAAAGGGATGCGATATGATATCATGTTAAGATGCAGAATAAAACTTCACAAATTACAAAGAGCAGTAATCAAAGGGGTCATGCCCCTGATCATGATGCAAAAAATCAATAAACAGACATGAAAAGTAGAATTATCAAGTACCTACTCACTGAAAATTTAAAAGACCATCGCCAGTGACATAAAATGTAGCAGAAGTAACCAGAAAAAAAAAATACTAGGCAAACTGCAACAGTATTAATGTAAATCATCCCTATTAGTTTTGTGTCTATGCTCTTGCAAAGTGGAAATTATCTGTTCCTGTTTTATCTTTGTAATGATTATTTTAAATATCTAAAATTGAACACAAAACACTATATGCATGTCTCTTTCAGTGGCAGTTGGCAACCACTTAAAAAAATAAAAGGAGATTTTTGAATCACCATATTGAAAAGTCCACTAGGTAGATTAAGTTTAGGCATGAATTAGTTCAAGTTCTACAAATTATGTCCTCAATCTTTGTCTCTTCAGCTTTAAATTATCATCTATATTGTGTGGTCTTTTCCCTGAAATATTGTCTTGGATATGTTGGCAAATGGTAGCTAACATTTCTAGACCACTATCCTATTAGTTTAGCAACTCTAGCAGAATGATAATTTCTCTTTTCTAATCGCTCTAGCAGAAATTCTGAGTAAGAATCACAGCCCTAATGTAATTTCCTACAATAACAAAATAAAGTGTTTTTAGAAAAAGTGGGGATATGATCATCTGAGATCTGATGAGAATATAATTGGTGGTTTTTTAAATTTTTCATTTGGTAAGTTAGTTTTTACTGTGAGAACAGGAGAGAAACTCCATAATTTGATGAAAGCCACAAGAGAAAACCACTGTGAAACTTTACTAACTTTACTGAAGAGACATAAAATAAGATTGAAATGAAATTTTACATATACATTATGAACTGGTAAAATGCAAAATTGTAAACATATCAATTCTGCCAAATTAATTATGATTTAAATCCTAAAATAATGTTTAAAGATTTTTGGCATGGATATTATAACATTTATCTGCCAAAAAAGTAAAGGAAAACTCAAGAAAATGTTTAGAATATTATAATGATAGAATATTTGTACCTGCAAGGAAAAAAAGAATTATACTAAAGCTATAGTAATTAGTCTTTTGTAATATTGGCATGACAAAAACTGAGTAAATGTTATAATCTCAATAGAGAAAACTCATAAATAACTGGAAATGGTCTATGTGATAAATTTTATACTTTAAATTATTGAGATCAGAACAGATTCAAATACATTTGTCTATTCATACAATTGTCTAGTCTCGTGGGGGGAAATGTTAGATTTCTTTTTCTCACCATGCACACTGGACTTCTCTTATATCAGCAGCTATATTCTTGCAATTTCTTATATCTTCCTGTATATATCCACATTTATAAAACCACACATTACTTTATCTTCATAAAAATGATTAGGAGCCAAACAGAAGGAAAAGGAAAGGAGGAAGGAAAAAATAATAAGAAGCAGGAAATGAGGAAGGAAGGAAGGAAGGAAGGAAGGAAGGAAGGAAGGAAGGAAGGAAGGAAG
>NW_016806605.1:750986-796613 GCF_001698545.2 Rhinopithecus bieti
GGAGGGAGGGAGGGAGGGAGGGAAAAAAAAAAAGTAAGAAGGAAGAAAGGACAGTTTTGGACCAGAATGGAAGTTTGATTGGATGGAAAGGTTATAAGCTAATAGAATAGATAAAGTATGATTTTCATTTTCCAGCTACAAGCTTTGAAAATTGATGAAAACAGAAAAAAGGTGGTTTAGAATTTTATTATATTTAGAGAGGGAGAAGTTGATAATTACTTTGAGAGACCTCAATTTCTTTTTCCTATTTTTCCCTGATTTTAAGAGAGGAGGCCAGGTTTTACAATTTAACGTCCAAAATAAAATTTTATACTCAAGAATTCTAGAAATTTTATATCCAAAGTAATCCAATGTTTATAGTGCTTTAAATTTTAAAAGATTATAGTAGAAAATCCTTTCTGGAGAAGATGGGTTTTTTGAATGAGAGTGAAAAAATATATGATACACACACACACACACACACAAGCACACACAAATATACAAATTGCTGTTTGCCAGTTTATCAACAATTAGAAAAGCAGAATTAACTTTAACTAGAAATACATCTGTTTTTCAGAAGGAAGCACCCACAAATGCTTACTAGCCATGTCCTTATTCTCCTTCTTACGTTGGTTTTCTGACTCTCATTGGCTTTCATAGTTGTCTCGACTTTTTAAATATCCTGTTCTCATAAATATTATTTGCTCAGATCAGATGCCTGAAATTACAGTCATTGGTAACCATGAGGATGGGTTTCCTGGGACCAGCCTCCAATTTGGTAGAATTCTATTGAAATGCCAATCAAAGTTCCAGGCAGCAGGGGAAGAAGGCCTCCGTGGGGCATTTATATTCTGAAATGTAAATTATGGTTTTCCTTGACTTCCACTGCATTCTTTAAGATGTCCTCCTCCTCCCTTTGTTCAGAAAACATTTTCAGTACAGCTGGGAGTGCAGACAAATCCGCACATAAGGAAAGTAAGACTATTAACCAACATTCTTAATGTTAAATTTTAATGTTCTTTCAGATAGCCCATGTCAGCTTTTTTAGTACTTTAAAAAAATCATGGATTAGGGATAATATGATAGATTCAAAATGGAATAAATTTTTACTATAAATTGTGCTTGTTAGAACTTTGGAATTATGACCAAGAAACTCGTTCTAGCCTGTTTGAATTGTCTACCATCATAATTAATGAACACTTCATAAATACAAATAGACAATAATCTATTTTGTAATTCAAATTGCCACTTTTAAATATTTGCTTTCCTTTGAGAAATGTTAGAAATAATGAAAAAAAATGCCTTTTGAGACAAATCAGAGTAATGTATACTCATTCATTCACATACATAAAACACTGATTTCTCTATTTATATGCCTTTTGTATCTTTTCCCAACTATAGTAGATTGAATTATTTGCTTCAGTTCTTCAGCCCTCCCTATAGACTCACCTTGTCTTGTGATATTGCAGTGTCTTTTACTAAAGGTAGAGTGTATTTCACTATTGCTTGATTTTGATCAATAGGATATTTGGAGAACTGATGTGAGCAAAGGCTCAAAATGAATGGTGTGCTTAAAAATGTGTAACAACTGACTCTCCAATTATTAAAGAGCCTGGTTTGAGAATCAGTTAAACAAGATGAGGAAGTTCCTGATTTCTCATATTTGATGATATTCATGGTATAAATACTTTCACCACGGCCAACTTCATGTTACCAATGAGACATTAGTGAATGTGGAGATGGAAAGAGAGTCACAGTAACATATGTTATAGTATCTCTACTGTATAGACATACTAAGGGAGGAGACCACCCCTCATGCTGTCTTATGCCCAATTTCTGCCTCCAAAGAAAGAAGTAAAAACTAAAAGGCAGAAATGCAATCCACAGGAAGACAGCCCGGCGCCGCACCCTGGGCCTGGTAGTTAAAGATCGACCCCTGACCTAATCGGTTCTGTTATCTGTAGATTACAGACATTGTATAGAAACGCACTGTGAAAATCCCTATCTCGTTTTATTCCGATCTAATTACCGGTGCATGCAGCCCCCAGTCACGTACCCCCTGCTTGCTCAAGCAATCATGACCTTCTCACGTGCACCCCCTTAGAGTTGTGAGCCCTTAAAAGGGACAGGAATTGCTCACTCGGGGAGCTTGGCTCTTGAGACTGAAGTCTTGCCGATGCCCCCGGCTGAATAAACCCCTTCCTTCTGTAACTCCGTGTCTGAGGAGTTTTGTCTGCCGCTTGTCCTGCTACAATACTAGACATAAATGACCTCAAGATCCTAGATTAAAATAATGTAGAAAAGTAATTAGGAAGTGGTAGGTTTTTAACGTTTATTATTTTCTTTTTAAATATAATGTATTTATCTATACCTTTATGTAATTTAAATTTTAATAATGGCTGTATTTCACAACCACCTCAGAAAATGCTGAAAATGTAGCAATCAGGTCTTACAAGTAAATATAGCCAGCTGTGGCACATGCCTGCTGGAAATATACTTTTTAGGTTGTCCAGGCTCTTCTGTACTTCTGCCATTGCTCTCAGAAGAATGTGCCCTGCCTATTCCACTGGTTCAAGGAAGATGAAGACACATGGAACAGTGTCTTTATTGCCCAGCTAACTCAAAGGCCTGCAATTCAAAGAACAGACAAGCTTGCTAAGTCTTGTCTTCATCAGTAGACTCACAGCTGCAACAGCTCCAGGAATGAAGGAGGGCTATTTCTTTTTCATTTTTTTTTTTTTATACTTTAAGTTTTGAGTTGGAAGGTAGTTTGTTACATAGCACCATTGCAGTAATAGATGACTAATATGCCAACCTCTTTTTGAGAGGTAAAAGCAATGACTATTTTTTTATTATTAAAAGGACCATTGAGATATTTATTATATTATTAACTGAGATTATTATTTAATTTTGTATTATAGATGGAATTTAATCTACAAAGATATAAAAGCATATACTGGATCATTTGTTTGATCAACAAATTAGCAGAGATTATCTCATAACTTCAATGACTGTGTTTGATTGGCATTTGTGATTATTTTGATGCCAAGTGAATATTCACAGTAACAATATTTAAGTGTTAATGTATCAGTAAGCAAATCTGACTGACATTAGTGGGGCATATTTTAATGTCAACTTGACCAAAGTCACCTCAGGCTTATGACTATATTACATTACCAGTAATAATGATGTACTTTCCTTTGCAGTAATAAATAGCAATTGAAGATCTGTCCATAGAATGAAACTTTTGTATTTTAAGTTCTTTAATAATGTAAGACATTGGTTTGACATCATAAAAAAATGTAACAGAGGCAATGGAAGTAATTTTATTGCGGTTGTCTAATGAAAAAATAATAAAAGAGAATTTAGTGTGAGATGGTCTATTTGCAACAAGTGGAGTCCATTATAATCAGTGGTGCCAGGGCATAGGATATTACAAGCATACTAGCCTCAAAATTACATATCCATTAGCAGGAAGTTCATATTCATATCACAACTGACACATGTTGTTCCAGAAACATATCACTTCTTCCAACTCCTGCCTGCTTCTTCCCTGGGTACCACTTGTTTCCTGTGCTGATCCTGCTATAATATCACTCAGATCAGGTCATATCTCTGCTCAGAACCTGTCAAAGCCTTCCTGTCTCACTCGGGGGAAAGGAACAATTTCTTCTAAGGCCCTCTAAGTCTCCCCACAATACTTCTCAGCTCCCTGGCTCACCTTCTCTCCCTTTTTTGTCTCCAACTTTATTTCTTCATACTGTCCCTACTCTAGAAAGTATAGATCACACTACGACACATTGACTTCCATACTGCTTTTCAAAGCCTAAATTAGAAGAGCTTTTGTTTGTGCTATTCCATCTGCTGTCAATTTTCTTCCCACATACATCCTCACCATCAAAACCTCTAATAAAGTCATCTTGTTAGCGAGGCCTTCTCTGATCATTCTACTTGAAATGAAATATTGCCCCAAGAACTTTCAATCCTATTTCCCCTCATTATTTTTGCCAATATTCTAATATACTATATGTATATTATACTAATTTATTTTGCTCATGATCTATCTTCCCCCATGAGAATACAAGCTTCATGTGGTCAAGAATTGGAATCTATTTTGCTCATTGTGTGTTCTCAGCAGCTAAAGAGTGTCTGCACATAATAGGTGCTCAATACATAGTTTGCTGATTAAATAAGTCCTCACTGATACGGTTGGGGGACTAGATAAGGTCATCTGTATAAAAGGTTCAGCATTATTTCTTGTCATGTAGAAATCTCTTAACCACTGTTAGTGTCAGTCATAATTTTCTTCTTCTATTTGAAGGTCGAATGTAGCTGGTAATGTGTAGAAAACAGAAGGAGGACTTCAAATGTAAGGAACAGGCACATTTTAAAATGTGCTAAATAAATCTCTAACAGACCTTATGATTTCTCAAAACTATTTAGAAGCTTTGGACTTAACATTATAAAATAACAAATTTCAAATTCACTCAGATCTCTCTCCATTTAAATTCTAAAGAGAAAGTAAATAAAGTGACAGATGAAACAAATGTGATGAAAGTCTTACATTCTTGGGTACTTCTCCTTATGTTCAAACTCAATAAAGAGCTGACTTGTCCCTGGAGCTTTTGCCAACAAATAAACACTTTTCCTTTGCTGATCCCCTTTCTAGCCGGCTCACTAACCAGGTATTATTTCGCGCTCTTTAGTTTCTTTCTTAAAACTCTGTCCCTCAATTAGCTTACTGTTCGTGTTTTCAGCTATCACCAGTGCTCAGATTATATCCAATTTTCTCTTTCTTTTTTCCTGGTTTCTTATTCTTTCTTCCCTTGTTGTTTCCACAGTGTATCTATATCTAACATCATAATTTTATTAGAAATATGAAACTGTCGCACTGAGATGTCAGTTGCCTGAGTGAGTTCACTGTTGTCACCCTTCTTAACTTCTGTTGCCTTGGAATAATATATCAAAGATCTCAACTCTCTTTTTTCTCACAATAATTCTGGTTTCCTCTCTTTCTCTTTTATATCCGAAGTGGTACTTATAATGTAATATATTATCATAAATGTTTCATTGTTTTCTGAATATTTATTATAATAATTATAAAATATTTCTGATAGATAAAGCATATTGAGACTCAGGATGGGAAAGAACACATTAGAAAATAGTAAAGCACATTTTATAATCCCAATGATCACTCATACTGATGGTTAGTCATAAAAGAATATATAAATATTGTTTTGCATGAATATGCAGGGAAGTACTTATTCTATTTAATAGGTGTTTATTGAACATCCACTGGAAGTAAGTAGGATTCAAAGATCGATACAGAATCAAGCATAGCTCCTGTCTTTAGGGACTTAGATCAATTATATGTCCATAAAAAGACAATAGGAGTTCTTCATGACAGATATCATGTTCAGATTTTATATAAGGTGTTATGGAAACATAGAACATGGGCTCCTTGCCTGGCATCATGGATGAGGTTAAAACATTCTTTTTTGGAGCCTGTAATTTTTGATATGCCTGTAACTAGCTTTAAAGGATGAGCAACCAGTTAAGACAATGAGATGGGAAGGAAATGGAAGTCATATTAAGCAGAGAAGATAATATGCACAAAATCTCTTGAAGTACAAGGTACCTCACATACGTACAACATGTAGTGAGAATACAAAGTTTTTGAAGTTGAAAGTAAGGCAGTGATAAAATAGCACTTCCTTCATAGGAGTGTCTCCTGGGGAGACATGGAGACCCTTAGAAGCCAACAAGAGGACTAAAGCACTTAGAATAGTGCCTGACACCCAGTAAATTTAACTGTTAGCCAAATAATATGAGATTTTAAATGCTAGCCTGAACTTGGATTATGAAGAGTATCCAGAGAGTTTTAAATAAGGAAATGACATGATAAGCTTTGCTTTCTTGATAAAATACTATGAAGGCATTTTGAAGAAGAAAGACAGGAGACAGGGAAACTAATGAGGAAGATATTCCAGTTTCCACTAGGAGTTGACAAAGCCTAGGGCAGAAGTAGTAGCAGTGGAGATGGGGAGGGGTTGGAGTCAACAATAGCTATTGAATGTGGAAGCTGAGGGAGAGGAAGACAGACCCAAGGTTGGTAGATTACATGGCTAGATGGAAGAAAGTACCATCAACTGAACTGAAGAAATTCTCCTCAGGACACTGGGGCATTTCCTGTGCATTCTGCACTAAACTTTCTAATACATGGTTCTCAACACTGTGCATGATCAACAAATATGGCTGATTATGACTGAGACTACAAAACAATGTTCTCTAACAAGGTGTATTATGACATATGACATTAATGGATCATGTGCACTAAAAGCAATTAGAGCAATGTTCACCCAGTAGAAGTAGCATGGCTTTGGGTACTTAAAGGCAGATATTAATTTTCAAAAACATACCTCTGACTAGGATTTCTGGACTGAGACTGAAAGCAATTTGTTCTGTGATTCAGAAAATTTTTTCTCCAGAGTAGTATATACTGTGTCTGTCAGATTCATATTCTTTAATTTTTTTGTGAGATGAATATATGCTTTATAATGGTAATTTCATGTATAGGGTAAGCTACAACAGAAGTATATCATGGCAGCTTCCTAATATGGAGACCAAGGCCTAACTATTCATCTTAATTCAATAACTATTAACTCAACTTTCTTTATCTTATTTCACATTTACCATATGCAAAAAAGTGTTTTAGGGAGTGGAGAAAATGGTAAAATCATAAGCTCTGTCTTGGGTTAGGTCACAATTAAGCTAGACCAAATAGACAATCACGATAGAGAAAAACCTAACTGTGGCAGCAGTGTGCTTCAGACACAGGAATAGCCTGCTAAAGATTTGAGAACCAAGCGGAAGACAAGAAGATCATTGCAGGGTTTTAAAATAAGGGTGAAAAAGATCTTAGATACATTTTAGAATAATCACTCTGGCTGCAATGTGGAGAATGAATTGAACAAAACCAATATGGGAAGCAGGGAGATATAATATGTGGATGCTGAATTTCCCAGTCAAGAAAGAATTAGGGCCAGGTGCAGTAGCTCACAACTGTAATCCCACCATTTGGGGAGGCCAACGAGTGAGGATCACTTGAGGTCAGGAGTTCAACACCACACTTGCCAACATGGTGAAATCCTGTCTCTACTAAAAATATAAAAATTAGCCAGGCCTGGTGGCGTGCCCCTGTAATCCCAGCTACTTGGTAGGCTGAGGCAGGAGAATCACTTGAACCAGGAGGCAGAGGCTGCAATGAGCTGAGATTGTGCCACTGTACTCTAGCCTGGGTGACAGAGCAAGACTCCATAAATAAATAAATAAATATTAGTATCTTAACTAAGGCAGCAGTGTAGAATATGAAAAGAAGGAGATAATGGCCAAATGCATTTTGGATAGAGCAGAAGAATGTGAAAGTAGTGGCATATTCAACAAGTCATGATGAAGGCGTGTGATGCCATCTAGCACCAGCCAGACAGACAGTCATGTATCAGTAGAGGTGGGGTGACACATTGGGACAGAGTGTAGGCTTCCTGAATTCATGTGCTGGCACTGCCACTGATTTAGCTGGGTGTCCTTGTAAGGGACACTTTACTTCTCTAGTACCAACTTTATTAAATTATTGTGATGATTTAGTGAGTTAGAATATAAAAATGCTCAGAATAGTGTCTGACATATAGGAAGCAAGTGAGTGTTAGTAATCATTATTTTGTGCCAACATTCAGGTACACAGGTTCTGGAGGCATCATGATGCAGTTCTGAGAATTTCCAGGTCCTATGCATCTTACGTATCCTAAATTTGGATGATTTCATGCCAGAAGACGAGTGATTACCTAGGAAGAGGCTGGCACTTTGCATGGCTCTAAACTACCCAACCTTGCTACCACTCACCAGAATTTCTTCCTTCCTTTTAATTAAGGCCTTGCTCAGCATCATTCAGAAAAGTCCCTCCTGTTTAATCTGTGACTCATAGTCCAACCATTTGAACGGTACAAACATTTCCTCTGCAGGAAGGAGCAGATGCACTGGTGAAAAACAAGTAGGGGAAAATAAAGCAGGGAGCCTCATAAATGCGGAGGTAGTTGGGACTAAAGAAATCACATGTTTTTACAGACATGTTAGCTTGTACAAGTCCCTTATTCTTCATGGCACAAGAATCATCGGAGACCTTTGTCTCTAAAGGAAATGAAACCAGCCACAGTTGCATCAGTTACCATCCCTGGAGTGTTGATCTGCTATTGGAAGATACACAGGGCAGGAAAGGCTTCTCTCCAGGTAGCAATAAAAGAGTTATCAACTCACTCTGGTACTCCTCTGGGACCCAGAAAAAAAAAAAATCTAAGTCTGGCACCTAGGCTCTTTCCTGAGTGGGTTGTCATGGCAACAGGATATTAGCAACTGTTTTCAGGATTCTAGGGCCTTGGCAATTCTCATGAGTTTCTCTGCCTCAGCTTCTATGTATGCACAGACATATGGATACTAGAACTGATGCCAGAATTGAGGAGAGAATTTGAAATTCATGCCAGGATCCCTCTGGGTTACACAGGACCTCAATTGACCTCGCAGAGCTTAGCTTGCTCTGCACCACCGCTGATACCATGACCCATCTGGTTCACTGCCTGCTGGAGCTCAGTTGCTCCAGCTGTAAAATAAGGGGGTTGGAGTCAGCAAGCTCAAAGGTTAATGTCAGCTCCAGAATGCTTTGAATCTCGGTAATTTTATAGAATTTTCTTCCAGAGTTCTTCATGGTTGATCTTGATCATGCTGTTTGAGAAACAAAAAATCATCTTCATGAGTACTATTCTAGATAGAATCATTTGCTCTTGATTAAAGCCTTTATTGTTATTCAAATAGAACATTTAACTAATTGTATATGATGTACATATTTAAGAAGGCAATATATTTGTGTGTATATATTCACAGAAGCTTTAGTATACAGGCATTTCAATATTCATACATTTTATTCCTTGATTCATGATTTAATTTACTTGATCTATGACTATATGGCACACAATGTTGTATTAACTATAAATACTTGTTTCTTTGTGCCTGGATGTATGGCTTTAACTTGAGTACAAGTTCTGTTCCTCCAGGAATTCAGAAGAAAGCTGTAATTTTTATGAGTTCAGCTATCATGTCTGTGTTACATGCTATTGTATCCTCAGCACTTTGAAGAGCACTTGACAAATGATAGATGATTAACAAATGTTTGAAGAACAAGTGAATGAATGAATATATTAAAGACGTAAATTGGGCCTACTTGAGTTTCTTTACATTACAGTAAAAAGGACCTCTTGATAAAGAACACATTAAATGTTCCAGTTACCTACAGCATAATAAATAGTCCTAAAACATAGTAGCACAAACAAAGACAACCAATTCAAAATTTCATGCTCATAGATTCAATATGTTAGGAATTCAAGAGGGGTACAGTGAAGATGGTTCTTCTCTACTTCATAATGTCTGGAGACTTAACTGGGTTGATGAGATCAGCTGACAGTGACCAACAGCTGGAGGCTGACAGATTTGTGGCTGAGAGATCTGCTTCCAAGATGTCTTCTTCACTCATAAGTCTACTACCACAAGAAGATTGCTGAAAGGTTGAGATCAACTGGAACAACTGACCAGAGCTCTTAAATGAGGTTTGAAATATCTCTCTCACTTGGTGACTGGTTTTGGAGAGGGAACATCTAGAGCACAGGCATTCAAAGAGATTAAGATAGAACCTGCAAGACTTCTGTTGACTTAGCATCAGAAGATACAAGAAGTGCCACTTTTGCCATGTTTTACTGGTTGTAAGCAAATCACTGACACCAGTCCTCCATTTTTGATTCCTCTGGAACAGAGACATCAGTTGATGGCACTTCTACTGCAACAATTCCTACCTTTCATTTTATGTTTGTTTTTTACAATGTCCTGCTATCTTCTAAAATAATTCTTTCATCACATCTTTCACCTTACCAATCCATGTTTCAGTGGTGTTCTCTCTGGTAATTATATCATCTATTGAACATTTTATTTTATATACTAAGTATTTGATACCAAAATACTTATACTTCTATTAATTTAAAACTTCCTAACTTCACATTGCCAATATCTGCCCTTTTAAAATTATATTTGCTGCATTGAAATCACCATGCATTTAAAGTTTTTTTTTGTAAAGAATTTGTAAGCTTCAGGTGTCTAGTCATATTGGTCTGGGGTGCCAATTCCATGATAATATACAATGTAATAGGTCAAAGATCTGGCCTTGGTCCGCGTCCTAATAGAGGGCAAGAAATAGGCCCAAGACTCCACAGAACGACTGTGTGTGTTCCTCTCTCCACCACTCTCAAATGCAACTCTGTCAGTCAGAAGATCATCTCTAAATTTTAGAGAAAATAAAGAATATCGTAAAGAGGTATTTTTCATAATTCTAATCCACCACCCACGAAATCGGGAGGAAAGATACTAAAGAAGTAAATACTGAAGAATATTTTCACCATCCCTCATCCTAACAGTTTTTTGTGCTGTTTTTATGTTGTCCACTCAACACCAACAACATGGCCATTGCAATTTCTGTGAGAAGAGGTCAAGAAATAGACTCTTCAATGCCTAGTTCCTCAATTGCCTTAAGTCCGCAGACCACGCCATCACACCACACACACACACACACATTCATACACACACTCACACACATCTACACACACATATAAACCAAGGCACAGTAATGGCCTCACATTTCCCAAAATGTCTCTCATTCCTTTAGTTTTGTAATTTCTCCAGGGTTCATTTAAGGGAGAGGTCAGCAGTTCATGTTAATTTTTATCTCATTAGGAATGGAAAGCTACTCTAATAGTTTTTCTAATGAAATATATTTTCTGAGGTGATCCACATAAGAAAGGGATGACAAAATATTCATTTTTTTCTAAGTGCTCCAATTATACAAGTCTCTGTAATGATATGTTAATAAGACATGCCTATTCAGTGAAGTTTTTGCTGGAATTTTCCTCCAGATATAACCATCATCCTTATATTATTATTATTACTATAAAAGTTCTTGTTTATTTTGGATTTCCTATGAGCCATGTTCAATAATATTCACCTTACATGTCTAATCATATGTTATTAAGGGCACTAAATAGGTTCCTTAGTAAGGTCATATGCAAAGTTTCAAAGTAGAACAGTCGAAAATGAAATAAAATAAAATAAGAAGCCAAATTCTTTTTTCAGTCCCTCAAAGAAAACAAATACAAACTTCTGGTAGCTGCTTTTGTTACTTTCTTAACCCTTGGCATCTGTACATTCTCCAGACTCCCATTCTACACTCTCCTTCCTTGCCTACTTCTTTTTTCTTTTATATCTGTTGACTTCATTTCTTTAAGTCCTTCCCATCTTCCTCCTGAGTCTTAGGCTCAATCTCTTTTGGATTATTCTGCATCACAAAAGGTTTCTCTAGCAGGGACAGATCACACAGAAGGAATCTAAGATTTGAAAGCTGGCTTAGCAACGAAAGCATTCTCGCTGGTAGACTGGGGTGGGGAGACAACATCTCTGAGCATTTCTTTATTAATATTTTTTCCATCACATATATATGATTTCATTTGTTCTCACAACAACACTATTAGATATCATAACTGTATTTTTTATGTGAGGCAAGCAAGTGTCACTGAGGTAAAATAGCTTGTCCAAAGTTACAACAGATGTTCTTGAAAGTAAAGAAGTGAAAATGTACAGCCAGGGTATCTGATGTTGATGCCCACACTTTTAACCATTTACCTAGTTTGCGATACTTTTTCCTATGAAGATGCATTTTCAAAACAACATCAAAAGTTAGACCTTCATAGGAACTCTCCTCTTCAACTGAAAGAGTTTGGGTCAAGGGAGATAACATATTTAAAAGAACCTGTCTGAGTACTCTGAGTTTGTTTCTGCTTGCTCAAGTATATTTCCATTTCCAAAGAGTGGCTCACCTGAGGCCATCAGTATAATTTTACATAATTATACACATAGCCAGTGTAACAGCTATTAGCAACCAATTAGTAATAATTTGGGCAATGCTAGACATTCTCTTGCACTAAATCTTTTATCGGGAAATTTTAAGTCATTAGATTAATAAATAATAAACTACCTACTAGAGATATTTGTTATAAAAGACTGTACTTCAAATATGCTGTGATAAGTTATTTAAATATAAGCAAATTGTGCAACTGAAGCAGCATTCCTCACAATCCTGCTATGAATTTGAACTTATCACCAAATCAGAAAAGCCAGTGCTCATCATCTGAAACACAGATTCCATTTCCAGCTGCCATGAAATCTAGAGTAAGGTCTGACTACTCATTCAAGAGACACTCCAGGGAATATTGATAGTCACCCTACTGCAGAAACTCTGTTGTATTGGTAAAGTGGGGAATAAAAGGAAAATGGTGGGGAAACTTCTAAGATATGATGATTTATCTTTACCTGTGGACCAAATCTCTTAGGAGCAAAGAAACAGCAAAAATTTGGAAAATTGCCTAGATAATGTCTTATCTGCCTTCATAATCGATTCGAGGTAGTGTATTCTAGAAATAAAGCAGCTACATTTTTGTTTCCAACATGAGATAGAAGGAAAATTGAGACTACTGAACTCAAGTGTTTAGGACCTGCAAATCTGTGAACCTTAATATCAAAATGGCAGCTTCCTTATTCCCCAACCCTGAAATATTTCAGATCAAAAATAGTTGACTTCCTCATACTCAAAAAATAGGTAATGAATTAAAAAATAAACAAACTTTATATTTCTGTTGTGTATTTGTAGCTTAAAGTGAGTTTACAACCATTATGCACTAAAAAGAAATGGTAAGAATTAGTGCTATTACTACTTTATAAATAAAAAAGCCAAGGCACACACAAAATAGAGTGGAGGAAAATAACAAAGATTTTAGAGCAAATTCTAGAGCTAAATTCTTGCTCTTTTCCTATATAAGTTTTAATTTGATAATTACTCTCCAAGTTCCATTTGCTTAGCAATAAAATAATAAAAATAATTCTGGACATCTTGAAGTTTAAAGGATCGCATGAAAAGTAACAACAGGTATCCAAGACATCTTCCTTTCTCCTACCCCACTGTCCCCTTTTGCTTTGGGAAAAGTATGTATGTTGATCTTGCTTGCTAAGACAATTAGGAAGATGTTTCTTTATACATTTTTCTCAGTAACTATTTTTGCTGTCAGATACAGCTTCTTAGAATTTTATCAGCTTGATAAACATTAGTCTGATGGAAATTGTCAATTAATTTTTACTGTTGACCTAATTTTTTCCTATCACTCCTACATTTGAATTCCATCCCACAGTGCTTTGCCTAACTATCTTAGTGTCTAAGGTAAAAGAAATATTCAGTAATGCTGATCTTGCCTTTATTTAAAATTTTGATATTTTGTTCATCATCAATTTTTTTGCATTCTTTTTTTAAAATATTGCTTTAAAATATTGTTTACCTCAATTACTAAGATTTTTGGCACCTTTTAAATTTTTCAGACAATGCAAATGCCCCACTTGCTTCATCTCAGTCCAGGCCTTGCCATTCTGCTTCTATTTTCATATGTTTAGAACACTTTTTTTTTTTTTAACCTAGTATGAGGTGAGTCTAAATCTCGCTTAAATCAGTGGAGGATACCAGAAGTATCCAAAATATAGATGAGGCCCCTACCATCTGGCTTTATAAGGCCCTGGAAATAAAATAACCTCTTTACTTTTTTATGACCCCAAAAGTATCAAAACACAACAGGAGGCATGTTAAGCCCAGAGTTTAAATTGAGAAGATTTGATTTGGCTTCAGTGTTTGCATGTTTTGTTTGCTTTATTGTTTACCTTCAGTTTTGTTTTTATCTATGTCTTTCTTTTGGCAGCAAGCAATGGATAATCTCAGTTAGTGGTTCAGGAGAGGAGATGAAGATACTCCCTTCCCTTAAAATCTGACATCCGATATTGTTGTGCCCTTCACTTCCCCAGAGGAGAGACTTACAAGAGCAACAGACCCAGCAGCAGCAGCTCCATTAAATCTCTATTCTTATACTTTCTTCAGGGTGACAAAAATTGAGCTTCTCAAGGTTGTCCAGAGCTTTAGATATCTCCTCCTTTATTTTCCCAAAAGCATGCAAGCTTAGTAAAGACGAACTTAGGTGACACTGCAGGAGCTGAGTCCTAGTGCTCTAGGCCCAGCCTTAGCTCAGCTGGAGTCAGAGCAAGATGTATCTATGACTGGTTTGTAGAAGGTCACTGCATTGGTTACCCTGCTGACAAAAAATAAATCCTAGACTTAACACTAATAAGAAACATCATTTTGGCAGAAGCTTTAAAAAGAGAAATATTTAAAATTGACCATGAAGGGAAAAAGTAAACAATGTGACTGACAAGAATAATTTAGGACTTCCAAAAACATAGTCTACATAGGAAATTAACAATAATTAATGTTCATTACCTGCTTACAAGGAACCTGATGTTGTGTCTAGTTCTTTTGTTATATTGAACTTTTACAACAACTTGTTAAGATAGTCACTATTTTTAAACTTGCTGAAGGTCACTGCTAGGTCATGAGCTGTAGCTACTATAATATATGCTTCTCAAGTAATCAAGAAAACCCAGCTTTAGGAAAATGCAAGTATTATTTGCCCATAATTCTGGTTAATGGGTGCTACATGTATGTGTGTTTATGTATGTGTATATACTTAGGGAACTATCTGTGGAAGGTAGGGAGTTCAAAAGTCAAGATGTTTGGAGGACACATGTCAAAAAAAGTTAAACAGATTTTTATTGCAAACATTATCAGTGTCATGAATAGGCTAAGGTGAACAGTGATTCTCCAAGGGAAGAGTTTTAACGGTAGGGTTTATGTATTAGTCCATTTTCATATTGCTATAAAGAAGTGTCTGATCCTGGGTAATTTATAAAAGAAAGAAGTTTAATTGACTCACAGTTCTGCATGGCTTGGGAGGCCACAGGAAACTTACAATCATGGTGGAAAAAGAAGTAAACACATCCTTCATCACATGGCAGCAAAGAGAGAAGAGCCCATCAAAAGGGGAACAGTCTCCTATAAAACCACCAGATCTTGTGAGGACTCACTCATTATCATGAGAACAGCAGCATGGGGGTAACTGCACCCATGAATTAATTACCTCCCACTAGGTCCCTCCCATGACAGGTGAGGATTATGGGAACTATAATTCCAGATGAGATTTGGGTGGTGACACAGTCAAATCATATCATTCTGCCCCTGACCACTCCCAAATCTCAAATCTCATGTCCTCACTTTTCAAAACACCATCATGCCTTTCCAACAGTCCCCCAAATTCTTAACTCATTCCAACATTAACTCAAAACTCCAAGTTCAAAGCCTCATTTGAGACAGGGCAAGTCCCTTCTGCCTATGAACCTGTAAAATCAAAACCAAGTTAGTTACTGCCTAGATACAATGGGGATAGAGGAATTGGGTAAATAAACCCATTATGAATGGGAGAAATTGTCAAAAAATAGGGCTATAGGCCCCATGCAAGTTCAAAATCCAATAGGACAGTTATTAAACCTTAAAGATCCAAAATGATCTCCTTCGACTCCGTATCTCACATCCAGGTAACACTGATGCAAGAGGGGGTTCCCAAGACCTGGGGCAGCTCCAGTCCTATTGTTTTGCAGAGTACAGTCATCTTCCTGGCTGCTTTCACAGGTTGGCATTGAGTGTTTGCAGCTTTTCCAGGCATGTGGTGCAAGCTGTCAATGTACCTACCATTCTGGGGTCTGAAAGATGGTAACCCTCTTTTCACAGCTCCACTAGGCCATGCCCCAGTGCAGACTCTGTGTAGGGACTCCAACCCCCATTTCCCTTCTGCACTGCCCTAGCAGAGGTTCTCCATGAGGGCTCTGCCCCTGCAGCACACCTCTGCCTGGACATCCAGGAGTTTCCATACATCCTCTGAAATCTAGGCAGAGGCTCCCAAACCTCAGTTCTTGACTTCTGTGCACCTACAGGCTCAACACCACATGGAAGTTGCCAAGGCTTGGGGCTTACACCTTTTGAAGCCACGGCCTGAGTTGTACTTTGGCCCCTTTTAGTCATGGCTGGAGTTGCTGGGAAACAAAGCACCAAGTCCCTAGGCTGCACACAGCAGGGAGCCCCTCGACCTGGTCCTGGAAACTATTTTTCTCTCCTAGACCTCTGGGCCTGTGATGGGAGGGGCTGCCATGAAGGTCTTTGAGATGCTCTGAAGACATTTTCCCCGTCATCTTGTCAATTAGCATTTGGCTCCTTGATACTTATGCAAATTTCTGCAGCATGCTTGAATTCCTCCCCAGAAAATGGGGTTTTATTTTCTACTGCATTGTCAGGCTGCACATTTTCAAAACTTTTATGCTCTGTCACTTCTTAAATGCTTTGCTGCTTAGAAATTTCTTTTGCCAGATACTAAATCATCTCTCAAGTTCAAAGTCTCACAGATCTCTAGGGCAGTGGCAAAAAGCTGCCAGTCTTTTTGCTAAAGTATAGCAAGAGTGACCTTTACATTAGTTCCCAATTAGTTTCTCATTTCCATCTGAGACCATCTCAGCCTGGAATTCATTGTCCATATCACTACCAGCATTTTAGTCAAAGTCATTCAACAAGTCTCTAGGAAGTTCTGGGAGAGGCAGAGGGCAGACAAGGAAGGGTCCCCAGAGAATCTCTGACCTGCCCCACAAGCGTTTACACCAGATGTTTTTGTGTAGCTAAAGAAACCTGCACAGTGGGCTTGCCTGGGCATCCCCACAATGAACTGGAAGCCCACATGCACTGTGGGAATGGGGTGGGGCCACTAGGAATCCATGTCTTATGCAGGAGAAGAGCTTGGCCTCCTCAGTTTCTCAGCTTGACCCCCTCAGTTCAGCTCAGTGTGGTAGCCTGGTATTCAATCTGTGAGGTGGGAGTTGGCTGGCAGGAACCCTCTCTTTGCTGAGAGCTCCCCTTTCACTTAATGAATTTCACTCTCCTCTCCCAGAAATGTGTCCTCATGTCTAATTTTTCCTGGTTGCAAGACAAGAACCCAGATTTAGTTGAACTAAGGAGCAAAATAATCCTGTATCAGTTCCAAATTTTCCTACATTTTCCTGCCTTTTTCTGGGCCCTCCAAACTGTTCCAATCTCTGCCTGTGACCCAGTTACAAAGTCATTTCCACATTTTGGGGTATCCTTGCAGTAGCACTCCACTCTCTGTGGTGCCAATTTACTGTATTAGCCCACTTTCATGCTGGAATAAAGAACTGCCTAAGAGTGGGCAATTTATAAAGGAAATAGATTTAATTAACTCACAGTTCTCCATGGCTGGGGAAGCCTCAGAAAACTTACAATCATGGAAGAAGGGGAAGCAAACATGTCCTTCTTCACATGGCAGCAGGAGAGAGAAGTACTAACCAAAGAGGGAAAATCCCCCTAAAAAATCATTAGATCTCATGAGAACTCACTCACTGTCATGAGAACAGCAGCATGGAGGTAACTGTCCCCATGATTTAATTACCTCCCACTGGGTCCCTCCCATAACACATGGGGATTATGGAAACTACAATTCAATATGAGATTTGGGTGGGGACATGCAAAATCATATCAGTTTAAGTATAAGGTATTTGACTAGGACCATACCTTTGTGATGGGGCATGACTTCTCGGTTGCATTTCATTTTGTCCTGGCACCTTAGTAGTTAACAGCTGCTGACTGAATGGCAGCCAGAAGTTCACTACCAACAACAGGTGCATGAGTGCCACCACATTGCAGATCTCTGCCTGGTCCCCAGCTGTCACACCAACCTTAGTGTGAGTGTGGAATGTTTAACACTGCGTGGCCATGCATACCAGTCCCGAGAGAGAGAGAGATCAAGCATGAGGGAGTACTGGTGAGGCAGCCAGCTGAAAGAGCAAGTGATGACTCAGAAAAATATACAGAGCCATTGGGGTTTCTTAATAGGCACTCACTGCCCCTAGGAAGGGGTAAGGAGAAATTTAATGGACCCTGCTGGGTCTGTTGCTATGTAAATCTCATCTCTGGGGAAGTGACTGGCACAAGAATATCAGATGTCACTAGTGTAGACATTTTGCAGATGTGTCTTATATTTACCAGTGTGCAACCTGTGAGCAAATTCCAAATGTGTGAGCGTGGGAGTGTGGGCAGATGGGTATGGATGTGTGCATATGCCACTTCTTACATCTACTGCCCACAAAGCAGGAGCAAGGTTTAAGAGGTGAAATTTGACATGACATTTCATGCATACTGATAGAGATAGTTTAATTTTTGCAAATACTCGTTGTCAGCTGCATTTTAGAGGCGAACACCCCATCCACACACACTCTCTCACAAATACGTGAAATGAATCAAATTGCCCATAGCTCCCATGGGAAAAACGTGCTATTACTCTGTTTCCAAAGCAGTTGTCAGATCTCTGGTGATACCTCAAACCAGATCCTTGCATTTATGTGACAAGGACTCTTAAAAAGCCTGAGAGCTTGTTCTAGGGGTAGGGAAATAAAATAGATAAGGGGAGTTTATTTAAAGTTAAAACTGAGAGGAACAGAAAGACAGAATATTTATATTGATATGTGATATTTTATCCTTATTATGCATTTTTATCCTCTATTTGGTCAATGGACAAATAGTGCTGAATGTAGGACTAATCTTAAAGCAAATGCCCAGAGTACTTGAACTGTATTGAATTAAATTGAAATGGATCAAATTGAATCAAATAGATTCTGTGAGTGCTCACCTCTGTCCAGGAATAGGTTATTTAAGACTGATTTTTGATATAGAAGAGACAGCCTTAGCTTACAGTGTGGGGCATAAAGCAAGGAGGAAATGGAATTTATGTCTGTCCTGGGCAGGAGTTGGTAGCAAGCAAGGGGAGGTCTCAGTCTTCAAGGCAAGATCAGAAGCAAAGTTAAGCTAAGATCAGAAGCAAAGTTTCAGACAGGAAATATATCTGGCTGGAAAGTAATTTAGAACTTAGAGCCCAGGGAAAATCCCAGAAGCCCTGTGCCCAGGGATAATGTTGCTGGGGGTAGGTGTGGATATTAGGGTAGAACAACTGTGATCTCTAGACAATTTTGTCAGGAATTGGTAACAAGGAAACCCTAAGATACAGACTACGCAACACCAGTTGTAGACCATCATGGTGACCAATATTTCCTGAACTTCAGGAGCAGTGGACAAGGGAACTACTAGGGAATATGAAATAAACACAAGATATGGTTTTGTGCCCTGATCTTGAAAATCCCTGACTCTTCCAATGTACACAGCAAAAAAATTTGTAAAATGTTTATATTTCTTTTGTGTGCAGTCATAAGATTAAAGCAAAGAAGCCAAGAAAAACACTATTCATATTAAATAAGATGATTTTCACATAAATAATTGCCACATTCTATTTTACTATTTATTTTCATATTCACAAGAAGGAATTCATTTGAAAATGACGGTGGAGTTCTGCTCTCCTGTGTTAAGTAAATGACAGAATCAAAAGTCTCTCATGATCTTGAAAAGACAGTGAATCCAGCCTCCCACCTCAAAGTTAGATTGTATGAGCCCCAGCATAAAAGTGTGCTAGACTCATTTTAAAATCTCCATCACTGCATGACCTTGAGCTACCTGCCACTTCATCTTCTAAACCTCCCATTTTCTTTCTTATAAAATTTCCTAAGAGGGATTCCCAGCACTTGCTCAGTGGTCACCGTGTGCCAAATACTGTTCCACGTATTTTATCTAAATTCTTCCATTTTAATCCCCATCATCACCCAAAACCTCAGATGAAAACTATCTCCATTTTAAAGAGGGGGAGTTGAAATATGTAAAGGATAAAGAACTCATCCAAGTCACCTAGTTTCTAAGGGAGAGCACCAGAACATAAACCTAGGTCATTGGGTTTCTAAGTCTATCTGTTTGACCAGCAAGCTATACTTTCTCCCAGGGAAAATATTTCTTATGCAATATGAATATGATAGAGGTGAAATGCATAATAGGTACACAATAAAACCTAGTAAATGTTGTTTTTCTCCTTAGTTTGTCCAGCATTTACCTCCTAACCTCACCCCAGGTTATGGAAAGGGAAGAGGGAAACTGCAGGTATACATGGGTTTTACCTCCTCAGGTGATTCTGACAGACTTCACAATTGAGAACCTTTCTCTTCTATGAACCCATTCCATGGTTTTGTAGCAGTCAACCTCAAGAGATTCCTTCCTGACTTCTGACTTCATTCAAACAGGGGAGACTAGAAGGCATTTTTCCCCTTGTTTTATTAAAAATTCTGTGTTACAACACTCCTAGGAGTTTATGATTAAGTCAAACATGTCAAAATCGTTTCCTCTAAAATTATATAGCTTTCTGAAGTCTCTATTTTCTTTCCACTTTGACTTGTACAATCATGATATAGCTATATAAATGAATATCTCCTGAGTGCAAGTACATTCTGCTTCTTGAGTTGCCAGGTACTATTTCCAAAAATTAGATCCAAGTGTGACGTGCTGCTGCATTCAGATCCGTTACCTGCTGCTGAGCTTGGCTTACATGGTCCATCGCTGTATTTGCCTCCTTCCCACCAGAGCCTTTTTTACAGAGAGCTTCGGCATTAGCTGCAATCCTAGTAGACATCTTAAGAGTATAAAAAGTGTTACACCAATCTAGAACCACTCAATGTGGCCACAAATTTTTGTGGGTTTGGGTGGCTAGGTGGCTTTCCGATACATACTTAGAAATGTCAATGTTTTATCATAGCTATGTGGATCTAACTTCTGTGCATGCTTATGAGCCATTTTAAAGCAATTTAGTATAGTGAAACATGAGAAAAATGAGAAAGAATGACAATTTCTATGAGGAACTTATAAAGACTGATATTTTATTTGAATAAAATTGTAGAGTGGAAAGTCTCTAGCATCTTAAACGTATGAAGAGATTACTGTTCTCCCAATCCCTCCCCACAATGGATTATCAGTTTTTTGGATGAGCTTTGGAGGATTCATGAGCCCCAAAATGAGGGCAAAATTTTGTAGCTGCATTTTGGGGAAAGAGTTTTATACCGTTTTTTCCCCCAGATTCTCCAAATGACCTGTGCCATGATGAATTAAGGATACAGAGCTAGAGGGAAAAAAAAAAAAAAAAGATGTGAGCTCAGTGTCCATGTCTGTACTGAATAGAAATGTAGTCTACATCTATTTTGTTATTTTTACCTAAATAGTTAATTCAACGTTATTTGCTGTGTGTCTAAGATGTATCATGCACAGTACCAGACACTAAGAATGTGACCAAACATCAGATTCCTTTCTTTTGAAGCCTAAACTTTTTAAAGAGGGAACTCTTTGCTAGCTCTACATTGACTCTTTCTTTTCTTGATTCTCAGGTGTACCATCTACTCCAGCCTCCCAATACTTTCTTTTCACTTGCAGTGGATTCTCCAACTCTCACCTACCTCTCTCTTTTCCTGGGCCTCACTGAGGCTAGGAAAATAATGGGATGGATTTTTGACATGTTTCAATTCTGGGAAGAATCTACACTCTTTCTGGCATGGTATGATACAGAAGTTATAGCAGAAAATGTTTAGCTTCATGATGCAGAATCTTTTGTTGTATTTTGCTGCTCTTATATGATATCAGACCTCTCTGAAGGCTACTGTTCTTGTATTCCTCCACTGTCAAATCTTAAAACTCCCATCTCTAACTTAAACTAAAGAGCCCATGCACAGCATAATAAATATAAACACAGTAAACAGGTAACATACAGAATGGGAGAAAGTATTCATAAACTACACATCTGACAAAGATCTAATGTCCAGAATTAATAAGCAATATAAACAATTTCACAATCAGGAAACTACCCCATTGAAAAGTGAGCAAAAGACATAAACAGACATTTCTCAAAAGAAGACATATAAGCAGCCAAAAAACATATTTAAATAAATCCTCAGTATTGCTATGCACTAGAGAAATGTAAATCAAAACCACAATGAGATACAATCTCTCACCAGTGAGAATGTCTATTATTAAGCCTGGGCAACAAGGCAAAATCCCATCTGTACTAAAATACAAAAAAAAAAAAAAAAAAAAAAAAAAACCCTGGATGTAGTGGTGTATGCCTGTAGTCCCCACTACTTGGAGGGCTGAGGTGGGAGGATCACTTGAGCCCAGGAACTTGAGGCTGCAGTGAACCGAGATTGTACCACTACACTCCAACTTGGGCAATAAGAGTGAGACACTGTCAGGGAAAACAAAAAAGGCTGGGCGTGGTGGCTGATGCCTGTAATTCCAGCACTTTGGGAGGCCAAGGTGGCTGGATCACCTGAGGTCTGGAGTTTGAGATCAGCCTAATCAACATGGAGAAAACCTGTTTCTACTAAAAATACAAAATTAGTCAGGCGTGGTGGTGCGTGCCTGTAATCCCAGCTACTCAGGAGGCTGAGGCAGGAGAATTGCTTGAACCCGGGAGGCAGAGGTTGTGGTGAGCAGAGATCACGCCACTGCACTCCAACCTGGGCAATAAGAGCGAAACTCCATCTCAAAAACAAAACAAAACAAAACAAAAAGAATGTCTATTATGAAAAGTAAAGCAACAATAGTTACTGGCAAGGCTACAGAGAAAAAGAAATACTTACATACTGTTGGTGGGAATGTAAATTAGTTCAGCCATTGCGGAAAACAGTTTGAAGATGTCTCAGAGAATTTACAACTACCATTCAACCCAACAATCCTATGACTAGGTATATATTCAAAAGAAAATAAATTATTCTACCAAAAAGACACATGTACACATATGTTCATCACTGTGCTATTCACAATAGCAAAAACATAAAATCAACTTAGGTGCCCATCAATGGTGGGCTAGATAAAGAAAATGTGGTACATAGACACCATGGAATACTATGCGGCCATAAAAAACTACATCATGTTCTTTGCAGCAACATGGATGCAGTTGGAGGTCATTATCCTAAGTCAGTTAATGAAGAAACAGAAAATCAAATACTACATGTTCACACTTATAAGTGGGAGCTAAACACCGTTCTCATGAACTTAAAGATGGAAACAATAGACACTGAGAACTACTCGCAGGAAGACAGGGAGCAAAGTGTGAAAATATAAGTATTGGATCCTATGCTCACTATCTGAGTGACAGGATCATTTGTATCCCAAACCTCAGCATCACACAATATACTCATGTAACAAATCTGCACATATATATCCCCTGCATCTAAAATAAGGATTGAAATTATTTATAAAAGACACCTCAATTGGATGAGAAATGAACATGATGGCATAATCTTTTCCATATCTCAAAGAACTTATACCAAAATAGTTGGGCTTTAAAACTGTAGGGAAGAAGATAGGGCAATGGAATGAATCATTGGAGGAAGTGTGGGATCTCTCTGCTGACAGAAGCAGTTGGCCATAGTATACACTTTCATAAGCTAGAATGAAGGTTCTTTTCTCATGGAGTGAGCAAAACCAGATTTATGTGTTAAGTAGTCAGGAGCTATTTTAAAATCTCCACTATCCAAATGACCATGTGTAGCTTGTAACACTTGAACCTGAGATAAAAAGCAGACTAAACATTCTCTAAGGATATGTATATGCCCAACCACTTTTTACTTTTTTGATACAAAATTCAATACCCAACTCAAAAGTTAAAATGTGGGATTCAGTCAACATACTAATTTGTGAACAGTTGATTAAATTGTGCATTTGCTGAAGTTAAAGAAGCAGGTGATCTATAAAGGGAGGGAATGAGTATAATGGTACCAAAAAACAAAAACAAAGAAACAAAAAAACCCTGAGCTAGAGATAGTTACTGCAACTATCAGTTGAGCTCTGAGCTTTGTGGGAAGAAGGATGAGCAAAACGAAGCGTACAGATATTTAACATGTAACTGAGCCTGATTTGCAGCACATGAAAGGACAGAACTTACAGAATAAAATTCTTCTTCATCAATTTACTCTGATGAAACTGTTACGCTAGCTCTGAGAGTGCAGTTAATTGCAATAAAAATTTCACATTATAAAATCATTTTTCTCTAAATATTTATCCATGGAATTGACTCAGAAATATTTAAATATAGTGCTCATTTTTGCTTAAGACTTCACTGTTCATGGATGATATGATGGCTGCGGCTCTCGGGTCTGATATTGCCCCAGATTTTCCATTTCTTTACACAAATCCTCAGCTTGGGTATTTGTAGGGGTAGAATTTTCCTCAGCATGCCAATATTTGCCTCTAAAGTAAGAGTTCATGTTTTCCAGTCAAAGTACTACTTTGTACACTTTTGATTTTATACGATGAATTAAAGATGGAATCTGAGATTACATTTAAAAATTGATCTATATTGATTCTGTAATAATTAGCTTTGTCCAAGAATATAATTGTAAATATAATTGTATATATTTAATATAATTGTAAATATTTATATACACTATATAATAGTCTGTTTTGGAGACAGGGATACTTTCTGAAGAAAATATTGATTCATATCTATAGCATCTCTAGGATGTTTAGTATTATATAGGACACCATTAGGGAAACTAAAATCGAGCAGTTATTTTTTAATCTTTAAATCATGAAAATATCATGCAATCTTCCCAGTTAGTCAGTTTGTATCATAATAGATTTGGAGTGATTTTCATTCTTCAAATCTGCTAGCTATGGAATATTCATGATTCTAAGGAATGGCAAACTCATATAATAACACATTGCTGGACTAAGACCATTTTAAGTTATTTACACAGGTCATTGTGTAACCCCACTGCCTTGAAGGAGACCTTCTATTCTTGATTCTCTAGGCCAAGATAAAATTCCCAAGGCCTCAGGATCTACCTAAAACCAAGTGAACATTCTAGGCTCACTCAGGCTGAAAATCATCCTAAAACTGGATCATAAATCACTAAATAAGAATATGTTTGTCCAAAGCTCATCTTTGGTCTAGGCTGGCCTCCAGTATGGTATATGTAGTAAGCGATAGCTTACATTTTAATTTGAAAGATTTAATTTGATAAGTTCTTAGGTTTTTTTTTTTAGATAGAAATGCTAAAGAAGATAGTCACCTTTCTCAGAGGGCATATTCCGCCAAAATTTCACGTATGAAACTTAAAAAGAGAGAAAGAACATGGTCTCCTGCATTCAAAGTACAGCAACTCCACCCAACAAGAGCTAATCTCTAACCAAGGCTCTAATAATAAAATTGGCAACTCTGTTTTAGTAAAAGAGCAATAGCAGGTTCAATATTATAGAAAAGAAAGTGAATTAGCCTCTGAAAACCCTTCCCATTTTCTTCTTCTAATCAATTCAGCTTAACATTTCAGCCTGTACTGAACTGCTGAGGGAGAAGTCAGAAGATTTTTGAGGGACCATGCTCTACCATCATGAGATGTTTCCCCAATTTATATCACTGCACTTCTCTGTACTCATTTTTTTCATACATAGTTTAATACAGAACAACTGAAACTACATAGTCCACATGAAAGACAGAACATGAGAAGAACATCAAATTCCTCTCTCATATGCGTATTTAAGGCAAACGTAACCCCCTGAATGTTTTAGTTGGACTAAAAAAGGCAACAAAGAGTGGAAAATAAGCAAATTGGTGTTCAATTTGTCACAAGTGACTACGAATTCTAGATTGAGGTTACTGACTAGGTAAGATTAGAGGCCCCTCTAGGATGATTTGTGCCCAGCTAAAAGAGAGTCTGCTCTGTGTATACCAGGGTTGTTCTTTATATTCCAAGATGCCGTTTCCACAAGTGCCGTCATCCCCAAGTAAAATTCCACTCTGGGGATTTATATATAGGACATAAAGCTGCAGTTAGCCTTTGCCATATTTTCAAATCTGGCTCTCGCTCTTTTATAACCAAGCACACCTAACATCAGCACATTTTCTCTAAATTTTCTTTTCTATTTTCTTCCCAAGGCAGAAACTTTTTTTTTTCCCCCTTGCTAACCTGAAAGACCCGGAGATGCTGAAAATAACACAGAGAAGTTGATACTTGCTTCCTTTCATATTTAAATATTTTTTTTCTTTTCCTCCTGTTTTTCTACTTTTACTCCTTCTTCCATCCTTCAATTCTTTCTTTTCCCAAATTTAAAATATCTTGACTTCTTTGAATTATGCTTCTTTCAGGTCCTTCACGTATTAAACTATATCAAAGAATGAGTAAGGGCAGGTAGCTCACATGAAAATACAAAGGAAGCCCTGTAGCTTTTTATAACATTTCTTATCCTACAGAGTCATCTTTCTTTTTTCCTACTGTTCAAGGATGTGATTATTCTTCTTTTTAAATTTTATCAGATAATATAGCATCTATTTTTATTTCTTCTTGAGACATTTATCAGTCAGGCTGCATAACAGGTCATGCTAAAACTTAAAGACTTACATGTATTAATCTCACAATTTTATCATTGCCAATTTGCACTGGGTTCAATTGGACAGTTCTGCTGATCTGTGCCAGGGTTGGTTGGTCTCAACCGGGTGCATTCATGTGTCAGGAGTCAGCTTCCAGACTGGTTGAGGGCATGCTGTTCAAAGATGGCCTAGATAGAACTGTCTGTTTTATGTACTTTCTCATTCTTCAATAGGTTAACCCCAGTGGCCAGGGCAAGATATTCAAAGGGTGACAGGAAAGGTTCAGCCTCAAAAGTCACAAAAACGGCATTTGGCTGCATTTTATTTAATAATTCAAATCAAAGATTAAGAGGAGAAGGAATACATAGGCTCTGCCTCTTGATGTCAGGTGAAAAGTTTGTAACCATTTTCATAATCTACTACAGAAAATGGAGGTAGTGTCATGTGGCTCTGATGTTTGAGTTTGGAGTCAGAATATCAGGATCAAATCACATCTTCAAACTTATTACTTTTGTGTCACTTCCTTGCTTTTCTGTGGCTTCATCCCACACGTAAGCGCTTGATGCATAGTAAGAAAATATATTTTAGCTATTGCCATACTATTGTCATTATTTTTATTATTACAGTTTTTAGGCCTGACTCTTAATTTACATATACAATGATTAATCTATACATTTTTAGGTAGCTTTTACATTAGGGCCTTGTGAATTCCATTGAGACCCACAGGCATCTTCATCTTGAAGAAATACTATTATTATATCTGTGAATCACAGGTTTACATGATCCACAGAGGGCAAAGGTGACTCTGCTTTCCTGACTCTATGATGAACACAATTAATTGATTTTAGCATTTTTCCCAGATTGTTTTGAACAGACCTCCAGAAAGCCACTATCAGTTGACCAAAGGTGGTATATATTTACCTCCCCAGCAAGAATTTCAAAAACCCGGGTAATATTTCCTTCTATATTTATTTAAAAGTCCATTAATTCTATTGACTTCAAAGTAAGTAAAGATAATCTAAACTAGTGGTTCTCAAACATTTTGGTTTCAGTATTTATTTTCAGTTTTATAAATCATAGAGGACTCCAAAGAGCTTCTGTTTATGTGTATCATAGCAACAGTTATCATATCAGAAATTAAAACCCCAGTTATAAATAAATTTTAAAATATCTATAATCTACTCATTATATGGTGATTCACATTTTATGTTAAATACCAAGTTTAACATAAAATAGTACCAAGTTTTGATGTCAAAAAACTTCTATTTTCTCAAATAAAAGGTATTGAGAAGAGTGACATTGCTTTATCCTTTCTGCAAATATATTTGACGTCTGACCACAGACAACAACTGTATGATCATGTCTATTTCCATAGTCAATTTCCTGTGATATGTTCTTTTGGTTTAAGTATATGAAGAAAAACCAGACTTACAGAGTTATATTATTGGAAAAGTAAGAACCTCATGAATGCCCTGAAGGGGTCTCGGGATTCCCCACTGGTGCTCAGACCACATGATGAGAATAATTTATTTAAACAGACTATTCTCTAAGCAACTGAAGGGAGCCTTAATGGTAACATAGAGGAAAGGGTTGAATAGAGAATATTTTCAGGTGGGAGCATGGCCTGCCCTCAAGGAGCAGGAGTTGCCATGGACATTGATATAATTGTCTTCCATACTGCCTCCACCTCCTGAAAACTACTTTCCCACCAGCCACCTGAGCTCTGTGAGGCCCCTCCCCACACCAGCTATGGTTGCTAGGGCCATAGGTAGATATCCACACCTGACTGTGCCAACTAAAGTCCTCTCAGAGACTTGGAATTGATGGAGTCCATTTCTCCACTGGCAAAAACTACAGGCTGCTGAAATTGCTAGCAGTTGTTTCCCACTAGAATGCCAGTGTGTGTTGGTAAAAATGAAGCAGCACTAGGGGTGAAGGAAGCTGAATTAACAGTTTCACAGAGGGTTCTTGTATCACTCAATTCCCTAGATTTAGAAATGAGATTCAAACAAATGTTCTTATTGTCCTGGAAAGGGTGCCTGAAGGAAATCGACAGCTGGCATGGGGGAGAACAAGACAGTTGATTTAAAGAGGAAATTTAAGTTGCAAAGACAAAGGTTCTTTGTCGAGGATAAGGAATCATCATGAAAAATCAGGGTGATTGTGAGGGAGCAGTCTGGCTTATAGGTAGGAGAATATGCAGGGCACCCATTCTGGAAGTTAGAACTCTTGTTTCTTTCATGCCACTGACACTTTCACTAAGTCAAAGAACAGCAAATAAACAAATGTTAGTATAATTTTGTGAAGATTCAGCAATGCATTTATAGAGGAATGACGTTTGTAAGCCACTTAAACTCCCTGAATCTGTTTACTGATCTGCTAAATGAGAGTCATAAAATAGAACTAATAAATTAAGGCCTTCAGAGGAGATGTAAATAAACTGATTATGACACTTGCAGGAATTAAGGGACTAGGGACTTGATTCAGCTGTGTGTCTAAAATATAACACATTTAGATTTAAAATGTCACCAAATACCTCAGTGCCATGCATTTCATAGACAAAACAGGTAGGAGAGGTTTAACTTTTCACTGTTTAGGTGAACATTTTTGATACCTTATGTAACGAGGGTTCTAAAGAACTCTTAGGTGGTCCTGAGTTTTCTACCTGAGATGAAAAGGAAAATAACCTCTACATTTCTCCTTGCTCTCTCCGGCTCTCAGTGAACTTGATGGGCTTGGCTGTAGTTTAGGAGATCTCTTTCAATAAAACCACATATGTATCCCATCATTACAACAATCTGTGGATAGAGAGTGCTATCAGATATGCTGTTTTGTATTCTTCACAGCGAACTCAAACAATCATTTCATTGTTGTCCCATTTATTAAAAAATCTCAGAAAGTAAAATGCCTCTCCTAAGGTCATGCATCAATACCCTGATAGAGCCAGACCTCAACAGCAGCTTTTCTCTCATGTTCTGGCCTGTAGCTACAATCTGAAATGGGACAACATGACCACTTGGTAGGCTTATAAGTGTTGTTTGATTATCAGAGTGTCAGACGACTGCTTAGAAAAATATTTTCAACAAAAAATTCCTATGGTAAAATTTGCTTAACATTTTCTTTAGAAAACATTAATTTGAGTCTTTTGTTAACTTCATATTTTACTTAGCACTTATTACATATATGCACCAAGTTTAGTGAGCAAAGCCATTACCAAGTTAACAGTAAACAGAATTTAAAATATTCTTTTTCATTTCTATGATGGAATTATTGGCTTTTATTCCTAAGGGTTCCAAAGCACTAAGATAATTATATAGTATAAGATGATGATGATGATGATGATGATGATCTTAAATACATGAATAAATCTTCTTTTTGGATTTGATTCCAAGCCCCTCTAGGCTCTTTCATACTCATATCTAAATAAAGCAATTAAAATTGAGGTAAATTAGTTTGTTGTTGTATCTTAACAGTTATGTGTCTTGAAGTGTATTTAGAAAGGTGGCATTAATACCTTATTACTGGGCTTTTGGGCATTTGTCACATCCCAGTCTCTCCGTCTATAAAGTGCAAATCACAATGACTTAACTCACGGAATTGCTTTGTAACACAATGTATGACATCAAGGCATTTTGCAATTACAAAGTGCCACATGTTAACCCATTGAATTTGAGGGTCTCTAATGTATTTAAAGCATCAAATTTGGAGGTAGCTTCTAAAAATCCAAAATATGAAGAAGAACAGATGCATTGAGGCCCTGATACAGCACACAGTCTACTGGGTGAGACAAAGATGGATCAAACATTAAACAAGTAAGTAAATGTAAAATTGAAACTAGGATGTTGTGGGAATCTGACTTCATGAAGGAAGGTTTTCTAAGAATGTTATGGCCAAAGTGAGTTATAAAGTTCTGTTAGAAGTGAAGTTATCAGATAGAGAGACAGACAGAGAGAGGGAGGACCTGCAAAAAAGCACAACATATATAGAGTTCTGCTGACAGGAAAAAGCATTGCATGAGGAGCAGAGTTGGAAGACAAAATAAGTGGGGGATGTCCTGTGAGATGACACTCCACGAAAAGGCACACATGGACTTCAATGTCTGTAAATGATTTTAACTTTATCTTAAAAGAAAATGTAATGGTTTTAATTGATGGTAGATGCAGATAGTTCATCATATAGCATTTTGAAAATATCTCTCTAGTTTTAGTGTGGCGAAGAACTTAGAATGGGAAGAGGATATGAGGAAGAATATGAAACTACTGTGGTGTTCTGATGCTGGTTGCTATGTCAAAGGGTACCTGGGTAGAAAAGGAGAAAAGCAGGGAGATTATAGAGATAATTAGGAGTAAAAATTGAAAGAACATGGGATTGCACTGAATGGCAATGGTTACTGAGAGGGAAGCTTATCAATAAGTTTCTGGATTATCAAAGTACATGGATGGTGATACTACTCATTGCAATAAGGAGAATTAGAGGAGGCTCTGGCATATCCTCTGAGCGGGGAGCTGAGAGAGGATATGGGCATATTGAATTTGAGGGTCTCTAAAACACCTCAGAGAATATGTGAGATGCTCATTTAACTATATGAGTCTGGAATTTGAAGATGTCTAGAAGGAGGTACAAAAAAATGGAGTCACCTGCATATGGAGAAAGTCAGATTAAACATTTTACTGACCATAGGTTTCAATGTTTAGAAATTCCAACATTTAACCACAAAAAAATAATGTAAATGAGGTAGACAAGGAATGTTCAAGAGGAAAAAGAAAAAACAAGAGAATATTATGCCACAGAAGGCCAGACAAGAGTCCGTTTCAAGAACAAAGGATCCATAGTTCTGTCCAGTAGATTTTGCTTTTGCCTTAAAGATGGTTAAAATTATAATGATTATGATGATTATAATAATAATTTGCATTCTAATAAGTCCTAAGGAATAATCCTATCTCTTTGAAAATATTGCATTTTATATTATACATAATAAGGATACACTGAAGCATTTTATTTAGAGGGTTGTAATAAAAAAAGTTTGTATTACAGAACCATTATTCTTGTGTCTGTGTGAAGGATAGATTTCAGAAGAACAAGATTGGAACAGAGAGACCTTTTATATTATGGTAATATTGTAGGTAATAGTTTATGAGGGATTGAAGAGTATTAAATATTGAGATGGAAAAAGAATAAACTCCAAATACAATTAGATAGTAAAGATATCAGAATTGCATAGTAATTTATTTGTTTTGTGTCAAGAATATTGAGACAGAGATGAGGCCAAATTTCTAAGACAAGGTTAAGCAAAAATGCCAATTGATGTGGAATATTCAAGAAATACAAGATTAAAATGATAGTATTGAATTGTGTTTGGAGAATATTATGCTTGAAATATTAGCATCTCTTCAGTTATTTCTAGTGACTAACTCAAAATGACTCTGAATATCGAAAGAGGGAAGAACTGTACTAGAGTTTGGAATTATCAGCATATTTGTTACAACTAAATTTATGAAAGTTTTGAAAATTCCCACAAAAATTGCAAAATGCAGAGAGCAATATGACAGTCCACTGGAAAACTGCAAAATTTAAGGACCAGATATCAGAAGAGGATGCCACCAAGAGTCAAAGGAGGAATATCAAAGAGGTAGAGAGAGAATCTGTAGAGGATGCTTTCAGAACAGAAAAAAATATATATTAAATTATTAAAGTACTCCTACTGGCCGGGCACGGTGGCTCATGCCTGTAATTCCAGCAATTCAGATCACAAGGGCAGGAGATCGAGATCATCCTGGCCAACATGGTGAAACCCCGTCTCTACTATTAATACAAAAATTAGCTGGGCGTGGTGGCGCATGCCTATAATCCCATCTACTCGGGAGGCTGAGGCAGGAGAATCGCTTGAACAAGGGAGTCAGAGGTTGCAGTGAGCCAAGATTGTGCCACTGCCCTCCAGCCTAGTGACAGAACGAGACTCCGTTTCAAAAAAAAAAAAAAGTAGCCCTTTAAAATCAGCTTTAAAATTCAGAGAGCAAAACAATATTTCGGGCATTATAGTTAGAAAACTGTTAGATATCTGGAATTATATTAGTAGACATATTCTTGATTGAATGAAAGACTAACACAAACTTGCAGATTTAAACATTTAGAGAGAAGTTCCCCTAAAATGTCATTTCTCACCACAGATCATTATTAGAAGCTTCCGGGTTCATAGAAATGCTTATTAGAAGTGAGGGACAGCTGGGTGCGGTGGCTCACGCCTGTAATCCCAGCACTTTGGGAGGCTGAGGTGGGGGGATCACGAGGTCAGGAGATCGACACCAGCCTGGCTAACACCGTGAAACCCCGTCTCTACTTAAAAAATACAAAAAATTAGCTGGGCGCAGTGGCGAGCGCCTGTAGTCCCAGCTACTCCGGAGGCTGAGGCAGGAGAACGGCGTGAACCCGGGAGGCGAAGCTTGCAGTGAGCCGAGATCGCGCCACTGCAGTCCAGTTTGGGTGACAGAGAGAGACTCCATCTCAAAAAAGAAAAGAAAAGAAAGAAAGAAAAAAGAAGTGAGACACAAAGTCTCAAACAAAAGTACTTGTGGTTAGAAGTTTTCCCTTTCTTGTACTCATAGTTAGGCTTTAGTGTTGTGCTTAAAGAGAGAAAGAGAGTGTGAGGGAGATGTTGTCCAGAGACATGTTTTAAATGTGAAGTCAATTTAAAAAGCAATTCCTCATTTGGTCACTGCAGTCATTGAGTCTGGAACTCAGCTTTGCTAGTTAGGAAATACGATGTTTTCAAGGTACTAAATACTAACTCAGAAGAGGTGACTTTATTAACCAAACTCTCAAATGAATTCTCAACAAATCAGGAAGCTAATTTAATTTCTTTGACTTTGAATTTACTAATTTCTTTTAGGTCCACCAATGTAGGTACTTTTCTAGGGTAATCAGAAGTCATATTAAACTGGAAGGGATCTGGTAAGGCTTCAGGGAGCAGACAGTAGAAAGGTTTTAGGCATAACTCCGTCAGTCCCTGGAACACCAGTTAAAATATTCTTGCCCCACATTACGGTTTCTTTCCAAGATGCACAATTTTCATTGCTTTGTTCAATGGTTCTTCCTTAGATAGTCTTCCAAGGACGCTGACTACTTCTTTTGTTTGTTTGTTTTTGTTCATCTTTCTCTGAACACCATTCAAACTACTTTTTTTCATAAGCATACCAACTTATAAAATAAAACGCATTGTTAGAAAGTTTGGGACTCAGACACGCCAGCATCTATTTGTGGGTTGAGTGACCTTGAACAAGTTAAATTACTTGATTTTTTTTTAGCCTTCGGTACTACAGGTGAAAAACAATACCTAGCTTTCAGGTATATTGTGAGGTTAAAGGCTATAATGGATCTAGTCCTACACTTCACACATAGGAGACATTCCATAAAATATAGACGCTGTTTCTTTGTAGATGTTATTCATTCTATCTCTGTCTCTTTTCTTTTGCTAGTATTTTGTCCCTAGTTTCAGCTGGGCATTGTTTTCATGCGGCCATTCACCTCAATAAACATGCAAGCTTCCAGTGATCATGTGCTGATACTAACAGGTGACAGGTAGGAAGTGACTATAAGAATTGTATGCATTTAAGTGTTATTTCTTTAATTTTTAAAACATGTCAACTGTTTTGAAATTAATAGAAATCAAAATGTGAAACAGCATCATATGAACTGCTGACTGAGCATGTTGTTACTTCATGAAGTACTTCTAAATTTTAGGAGTTATAAAAATGTGTAAAAAATATGAGAAACTCTAGAAGAATTTCAGTTCCTATACAATTAAGAGAACTAAAATAGACCATAACTCTCAAAAACAAAACAAACAAACACCTCTATAATCATAATAAGGATGAGACAATTCTAAAGAAAGAATAATTGCAAACAAAAGTAATAAGAAAACAATGTGGCACTAATCAAAGAGGAATGCCAGATGCGAATAGTCAATAAATTATAATCAACATGGAAAAACAAAACATGAGAAAAGTGTATTACAACTGTGATGTAATGCTAGCTTCTAAAGACACAGCTAATAACAGCAAATATCAGTCATGTTAAATGTTCCCATGATGGCAAATTTCTACTCAGATAACTCACTGTCTGATATTTGGTCTATTGTGAGACAAAGTGTTCACATGTGAAACATCATCTATAGTGATGCAATTTAGTAAAAGTCACTGAGATTAATTTATCTCCAGTATCTAGTCACAGATAACTATAGTGTTACTCTCTTAAGAATTTAATCGTGTATTCAGTGTATTCAGAATTTGAGAACAGAACTGTTGTCTTTACAATTTAAATATAGACATAAATTAAAGGTATTAATATGTAATGTGTGAGGTGATGGTAAACCTATGTATTTTAAGATAAATAAAACCAGTTGTTCCTGTTGTTAATGGTTCTTGATATTGTTAAAATTATCTTTGATAAAGGATAATCCAGGAAAATTGATTAGAATGGATTATGACTATGTCAATTTTATCCATGTATTGTAATCGTTTAAATTATAGCTTTTTTAGTTACAACTTCAAATATATTGGTAAATTTTACCTTCCCGAGATTTTGCCCTGGGCATTTTAATTGATCCAGGCTCTGTTACATATTCTCAGTCATAAATTTCATGACTCTTCCTGAGGGTAGGTCATTTTAATTCTGATTTTACCTGAGTTTGACTTGCTTAACATTCTGTGGTTGAAATTATTTTTATATGTACTTAAAATACTACATATTCCATGAAGCATTTCAAAGATGGTCACAATGGAATAAAATTGAAACTAAAACTTTATATTTTAAAATATAATGTAATATATGCTGACAAATATAAATAACCTAAATAACCTAAAATATAAGACATTTTAGATAGATGAGTAGGGTGAGGCTTTTCTGCAAATTCCTAAAACTGGGATGCTCATTTTGCTTTGAGTAAAAGAAAAAATGTGGTTAGTTTTAGTTACATTGGCCTTGATAGGGGAAAAATGTATACGTATATATAGAAATGTATATATAGAGAGAAATATATAAAGAAACATATATATATAGTTTTGTGTGTTTGTGTGCTTATACACACACACACACACACACACACACACACACACACATACATACCTGAGAAGCAGATCTTTTTTGGGGAAGACTATTTAAAGCTATCCTAATTTTGACCTTTTGTGATATGGGGATGGGGCAAGCTTCATCTCAGGAAGTCAATTTAGAGGATATAATATCACACATTGCATTTCAAAGCACTACAGGGTGATTCCACTAGGGTTTTCAAGTTTTACTCATGATACTGCTGCTCGTAGACGTTTTGACTTTGAAAGTTCAGACATATTTTTTAACTTTTATTCGTGTGCAAAGCACATCTTGAGTTTCTTTAATGCAGCTTGCAAGCTTGTTCTGTATTTATTTCACCCTTGCATAGCTCAAAAGTAGCGGAACAGATCGTGCTCAGATTGGGCAAAAGCAATTACCAAATTCTTAGACTAGGACTAGTCATGGTCCCAGACGATAAGTGTGGGGAAAGCCTGGATAGCACGTAAATACAGGGTTATTAGAGGTTTTCATTGACAACTTAGCAGCACAGTGCTTTCTAGCACAGATTTTCTCATAAGGGTCTGCAATGTCACTTCGGAAGCTGGGCAGCACATTTTACGCTCTGCACTAACTTTGGTTTTAACATATGCTCCTGGTCTTTTGCTCATTATAAATTATAACAGCATGACAATAGTCAATAATAAATATTGGCTTAGCACTTTAACATTGGCAAAGTGCTTTTATTATTGTGTTCTCCAAGAGATCCTCACTGTGTCATAAATTATTCTTTGCTCCTTTTACAGATAAGAAAACCGAGACTCATACGATTAGTAAAATATTCCATAGCCCCTTCAGCTCATAAGGGATAAAGTCAGGACTCTAATCTAATTCTTTATTCGTTCCAATAATTATATCATGAGAGTTTACTTTGTGTTAGGCACTGTACCTCCGAGGATGTAGCAATAAATGAGACAACCAGAGCTTCTTTCTTCATGAAATGCACAAAGCCATGAAAGAGATGCACAAAAAAATAATAAAAATTATAAACTATTATAGTCTTATTCGTCATAATAAATGTTCTAAAGAAAGAGCTCAAGACACTCTGAGAAGGGAAAACATGGAAACTGTTGAGATTGAGTGACCTCTATGAAGAAGATGCAATTAAGTTGAGATAAGAAGGAGTGTACAGGTTTCTAATTCCACAGCTCACATTTTAACACTACACTCAGACTAACTTGGAACAATATTCTGACAATAACACAAAGAAACTTCACATGAGAAAATAAAGCCCTCAACTTTGCCCTTATTTAAAAATAAAAAGGACCTTGCTGGTGTCTACAGAATCCTTCAAACTGAAAATACATGTTTTTATCCCTCAGTCTACACATATAGAATCTATAGATCCAGTTATGTAGTCAAAACTTACTTCATTTTTAATGATATCCAGATTAATAGGGAAGAATATAATTGCATTTCCTTCTCTTAAAAGAACTTCTGGATTCTAAAACCAGATGTGAGAGATTTCCTTTAGAAGTCCATGTAACATTTTGTCTAGTGTCCTCTCAAGACACTTTTATCTGCCTTTGATATGCTTAGTTCTGCCAAGTTATACTGTCCACAGAAGCAGAGACCATGATGTTTTCATATTTGCATTCTGAAACGTGAGCTATGTCAACATTTAGTGTATAATTGAATTGATGGATGGAGATATATAACATGTATATGGGAAAAATACATGCATATTAGGAGCATGGTTTAGCATATAAAGCAGGGCCTGCAGCATCTGATTGATCTAGATTCAAGTCCTCATTCCACAGTATCTTACCTTGTTTACTTAAATATCTCTCAGTGTTGAATTCTCTGTCTGGAAAATGGATACTAGCATCTTCCTTATAAAGCTCTTAGTTTGTTATAGAGAGAAAACACAATTTACATGAAAGGGAGATTCAACCTCTCACAAATTGGTAGCAACTATTGATTTCCTATAATCATCTTTCAATGTGGTTGTTCATCACTTACAGTTCTTTGGAAGCTGGTCGAAGAAAATAGGTGGGAAGTCCTGAGTGTTAGGATATTTAACATATTTGAAGCTGTTTGTGCTATAACAACATGTAATAATGAAAAACGTGCCAAGTCATTAATAAGCAAATTACTAGATAAGGATTATATTTCACTCTGAACACCAATTAGCCAGTCTAGCATTGTTAACTTATCAAAATGCATTATGATATTGTTAGTCCATTCTCACATTGCTATAAAGAAATATCCGAGAATGGGTAATTTAAAAAGAAAAGAAAGTTTAATTGGCTCATGGTTCTGCAGGCTGTATAGGGAGCATGGTGCTGGCATCTGCTTAACTTCTAGGGAGGTCTCAGGAAACTTACAATCATGGTGGAAGGCGAAAGGGGAGGCTCATCACTTGGCCTGATCAGGAGAAAGAGAGAGAGGGGAGGTGCTACACACTTTTAAACTACCAGGTCTCATTAGAACACACAAACTATCACAAGAACAGCATCAAGGGGATGGCGCTAAACCATTCATGTGAAATCTGCCCCCATGATCCAATCATCTCCCACCGAGTCATGCTTCCAACACTGGGGATTACAATCTGACGTGAGATTTGGTGGGGACACAGATCCAAACCATATCAGATATGAATGATACTACTTCCTAGGTTTGTAAGATTATTGTTGGCTATGTCTAAAAATAATTACAATGCCATTGCATACAGACTGAAATCATTTAAAATCTCTCTACTTATGTAAAATCACCTCTCCTCGGTTTTTATGGATATCTTTAACACCTGTTTTCCCTAATGAATCTTTCTGCTGGCTTTGCAATTGATTAAAGTAAACAAATATTCCATGCCAGTCTCTGAGCCCTGCCCTGACTCACGGAGAGAGAAAGGGAGTGGGAGGCAGTCAACAACATGAACTGAGGGAGAAATGTGAGTTCATGCTGTTAAGCTAAAGCAGGGATGTTAATCCTCAAACTGCATGGGGAGAAATCAATAAATCCAAACCAATAATAATAATAATAATAATAATATCACTTTGGTGTTTCACACTGGCAAAAGGTAACATGAGCAAGAGAAACTACAAAGAGAAAGCATTTTTTCTGTAACGTATAATCATCACCGATACTAGTTGCATTTGTCCTTATAAAGAAAAACAATACAACAGTTAGATTATCACAAACTTCTATCTGTTGCTTACTCCACTTAAATATTGCCTGTCTGGAATGTAGTAGACAATGGCCTGATTATTATTATCATTATTATTATTTTCAATCTTTCCACTTTCCTCTTGAGATAACTGCTGTCTGAGATAATATTCAAGTAAATGGGACATAAGTTGGTTCCAGCCATGCCTGGGCATTTCTTTGTAGTCATAATTGTCACACACTGATGGACCACACCACAGCACCACAGAGCTCTCTTAGAATACTTTGGCTCATGCAATTAATACACTTGGGTGCTCCCACCAGCTTTTGCTAGTAGATCCCACTTGGTGTTTAACTGATAATTGCAGGGAAAACATGGATCATTCTCATGTTCAGCTGTATCAATCATGGCTTTCATCCATCTGGCTGATACAACATGTGTCCAGGAATCTTTTGAAAGACAACACTTCCCTTGGTTTGTCATCACCAGCAATCAAAAAGGATGGCAAAGTCCTAAATACTGGTTGCCCATGAGTAACAGATTATAGGAAGAGGGCTTCAAGTTTGGGGCAGTATGCTTCAAGTTTTGGTACCAGTTGAGCAAAAATATTTGAATTGAGTGTACCTGACTCATGCCTTCCTTCTCAGTGACTATGGAAACCTCAGTCTTGTCCATGCTGTGCATATGCAGTAGGGTAAATATCTGTTAGACATGTCTAGGGAAAGAGAATCTTCTAAAATGTGTAATCCAAAGTTTTGATGAAGGGCTGAATCAGGATTTAATGAGGCTAGAAATATGCCACTAAAATGGACTGGAATTTTTCTCTAATCTGGCAGCCAAAGTGGTTGAGGTTGTGAGTACTCTGGATCACAACAGACACCTACTGTAATTCTTCAAGTAGATAGGCCAAAGATCACTTCATGAATGCTCAAAGATTCATGGATGCACACACGTGAACACTCATGACCTTGCCCCTGTTGCATGCATTACCTTCCTCCCTAAATTCCCTTCCCTCCACTCTGCTCTCACTACAATCTCTGCATGCCTAGAGTCTACTTATTTTTAAAGCTCAACTAAAACCTCACTTACTATACATGGTTAACCTGGTTATCTTCTGTTAGATGCAATTCTTTCTTCCTCTGAATCCGCAGAACATTGTTTCTGATCTGATTTTCTCTAAGGGCCTTTTTTTTGCCTGTGTTAAAGTTAAAAGTGAACATAGTTCACTCATTTCCCAGTAGAACAAGACTATCATAACTCCCATATTTGCCACATTGTTGGCCCTCAGAATATGAATGTTAAAGGAATGTAAATCACTAATGAACACCATATGCAAATTCAAGCCCTAATATGTGCAGTAGAGATAACAGAGATCAATATGCCAGTACCAGATTAAATCTTCAAGATTCCTAAAAAATCTGAGTGGGTTCTTCAAGCATTATTAGTGCTTCAGTGGAGGAATATGTGTTTGTCACAACAAATCCTGACTGATCAATTAGCATGACTGGCTGTTTTGGATTTCCTATAATGATTCAGCACTACCCCTATCAGATAGTGCAGCAAGACCCAGGAAAGCAGAGTCTTCACTGGAGTGGGACTTCAGGAACAGATAAACAGATGATCAAGTACAAAGGCTAAGTGAGAAAAAGACTTCTTAATTCTTGGCAAACTGGTTATGGCTTATTTAATGTTGACTTTAGCTATATTGGCAAAGTGTGTACCAATTTGTTCAGCAAGCCCTTATTGATAACATTGCTGGGTTCTGTGGCAGAGTATCAAACAAACAACAAAAAAGATCCATCATTGCCAGCCAGATTAAATGCTGTGAAACAGCTGGTCTGATGCATACACATCATTTAATTATTTATTATTTTTAAGACACCATTTTCTTTCAAAGCACTCAAGTTCCAACCTAATAGTCAATGCTATTTCTACGTTACTTCTAGCATTTATTGGGTTGCCATATGCAATGTCATGGTTTGCTTACCTGTTTGCGGGTTTATCCATTACTTCTGTATTCATTTAATACGGTAGCTGTGGATTGTGGGGGTTATGCAGTGCAGGTGGTCAAACTTGGACTATGTTTTACTGTCCCTTCTCTGCTATGATGATACTCCTGTAACATTTTTCTACAGAGCGGGCATTTTTTTAGCTCCTGGAATCTCAGAGTTTTAACCAGTTTTAATGTCACTTAGTTCAGGCATCTCTCTAATGGATAAGTGTCCTTACAGGAAGCAGACACACTCTAATTGGCACGTGCAATGTGGCAGCCTCCAATTTAGTAAGTCAGGAGCTTACTAAATCTTTGTGTAACAAATGGCAAAGTCCTCTTCCAGATTATTTTCATTTTAGGGACTATTTTGCTTATGTGGGGGTGTTTTGTTTATTTTCTTCATTTATTTGCTATCTATTATTTTTTATACTGGGCTCCAATTGACCTAATTTTAGGATTAGACTTTTCCTTATCTGTCTACAGTTCATCTCTAGTCAGAATTCCCAAACTAAATAAGTCAGAAATTCAGTAAGTAGTCTTGAAAAGAAAAGTACCCATTTCCCGNTGTAACAAATGGCAAAGTCCTCTTCCAGATTATTTTCATTTTAGGGACTATTTTGCTTATGTGGGGGTGTTTTGTTTATTTTCTTCATTTATTTGCTATCTATTATTTTTTATACTGGGCTCCAATTGACCTAATTTTAGGATTAGACTTTTCCTTATCTGTCTACAGTTCATCTCTAGTCAGAATTCCCAAACTAAATAAGTCAGAAATTCAGTAAGTAGTCTTGAAAAAGAAAAGTACCCATTTCCCGCGAGAATGGAACCCATGGCTTTAATCATATTATTACCATATACATTTTGACTCTGAGTTTAAACTGCAGCTTCTCATTTAAAATGTGTCCTTGGATAATATTCTTAAATTCTCTAAGCCTCAGTTTCTGAGAATTTATCTTCAAACTTTGGTTAGTGAGATCACCCTTGTCTTCCTCGCATGATTATTGTGTTGGCCAAATCAATTAATTCTTATAGAAGTGCTTTATAAGCTGCCTGTATACATGTGAAATACATGCCAATTTGCATGCAGTTTATTACCCTGAAACAGAGTTCCTAAGTGTCTATGTGACTGTGGAAGAAAAGAATAATTCCAGACCTGCAAACCATCAGAATACACTTTCATTAGGAATATTTGGATGTCAAACATCAGTATTAGTCTCAATGTGACCCCTTTAAATGCCTCAGGAACATTTGGGTGTGGAAAGTTCAAAGAAAGGCTGCCTCAGGTGTCTTCTCATAGGCTGAGTTTTATCCTGGCTATCTTGATACTCCAGGCCTGTTTCTTTTGGCCCTATGTCTTTGTCCTCTGTTTCCATAGATTCTAGAATCATGTCCAGGCTGCAGCTGGAAAAAAATCTTTTTTTTTTTTTTGACTTATTGATCTATTCATAAAAACTGCATTGCACTTAGAAGGTACCTTTAGTGTGTGCCTACACTCACACTTTGACATGTTCCCAGATTTGTCACTGATGTGTGGATAATTACTTACAACTAGAAACCACTTAACAGATACCTGAGGTGCCTCTCCTTTTGTTCAATTGGCTGCTGCATGGATGGTCTATGCTTTTTGCTGGGAAACACCCTTTCCTCCACTTCAGTCTACTCCCCTCCATTTGAAGTTGAGTGGGCTTAGAGATAACAGCAGACCTTGCCACTGATATGACATCCATGGGAATATATCTGTCATGTAATTGAGGAGGTCATGGCCTTGAGAAACTCAAGTGTTTGGCCTATACCCTTGCATTGCCTGTGCAGTGAACACTGAAGAAATCACATTATTCATTGTCATGGTTAAATGAGGAGCAGTGTGTCTAGGATTTGCTGGTGTAGGATTTTTCATTTAATTAAATCTGAGTTTATATCTGCCCAAGAGACCTCACTGATAAAGGGAGGGTGCTGAAATAGCTTTGTTGGTATTGAAGTCCCACAATAACTTTTTCCTGATATAATTAAAGTTTGTCCATTGATTTCAGTTCTCGGGGAAGGTTATTATTTCTGAGCCAACATTATCATTGCTACTTCACATTTATGGAGCAGCTTTATTGGTTCTGTGACCTTGGGCACGTTACTTAACCCCTCTGACTTGTCGTATAAAGCAGAGTTATTAATGACTTTCAAACAGAACTGTTGTCAGGATTACAATACATTTCTAAAAATGTAAAAGACTTGCTACCTAAAAAGGTAACTCACCTGAATTATCTCAGTTTATCCTTACAATGTCAGTGGGTGGAGAACAGACTAGGTGGTGTGTGTGTGTATGTGTGTGTGTGTGTGTGTGTGTGTGTGTGTGTGTGTGTGTTTAACCCTAAACTCACAGGAGGATTCGAGTTCAGAGAAATGGAGTAAACTGTTTAATGCCACAGGGCTGGTAGGCTGAAAAAACAGAGATTTCCCTCTGGCAATTTTGACACTTAGAGCACGTTGGACCTACATGTCTTTCCTGAGACCAAAACCTGACATCTTCCAGGAATCTCCTATTGACTCTCAATAAATTGCAAGAAATGAGACATTCAAAAAAGCAAACAAAAGACGCCATTAAAAACATTTAAAACAAAGTTGGAATAGAACCAGTGGTGTGCTGTGACAGTTCTCTCTTGAAAGAGCTGTTAATTGTCAGCAATTTGGTGAACCATTGTTAAACATATCCATTATTACAACTTATATTATATAAACATAACTAAAGTATAGTAAAAAAAAGATATTTAATACTAAAAATTTTTCACTCCCTATTTTTTTTTTTCAACTACATTTTACTATTATCTACACTCCTAAATGCATTGTATCCATCTGGTAGAAATACTAAATAATGTTAAGTTACTATACATATAGCAGAAGAGATGGCAGGTCACTTCTGATATTAGGTTATCAAAGACTTCAGCTGCCATCTTTGGTTTCTCTCTGTCTCTTGGATCGCTCACTCTGGGGAAGCCAGCCAGTGCCTTTGGGACGCTCAGATGGCCTGTGGAAAGTCCCATGTGGTGAGGGCTCCAGCCTACAGCCAGGGAGAAACTGAGGCCTGCCAATAACCACATGAGTTTGGAAGTCTTCAAATGACTGCAGTCCCAGCTGACAGCTTGACAGCAACTTCATGGGAGACCTTGAGCCAGAAACAGCTAGCTAAGCTGCTCCCAACAACAGAATGATGACTATTACAGTTGCAAAGCTTCTAAATAATCTCCCATTCCATTCTGATTTTATAGGGGTTTCTATAGCAGTCAGGTACTCTCTGTTGTTCTGAAACTTTACGAAGTAGCGGGCAAACCTGAAATAATACCCACTATTAGTATAAACTTCTGCCCTTTTGTCTTTTGCTAGCCAGTAGATACAGGCAAAGACAATTAACTCTGCTATTGGAACCTATTGAATTTTGGGGAGAGGCTTATTATTTCAAGTGTAAAATTAGATCTAACATAATACTCTGCTTGACGATTTTTATTTTTTAGTTTTATGTGTGAACCCTCAACATACACAAATACCTCAGTATTATCCCAGAAAACCCCTAGAAGCTCTATGCAGGGTATGGATAGTTTCTTAACTGAGGTAAAAAATTATGGGTTGTCTGTATTTGGATAGAAGAAAGACGGTGGCTAAGAATGTTACAGCAATTCATAGCGATGTGCGAATGCAATGCTTTACAGAAGTTCAGGCAACTAAGCCAGAAGTTTGGGGGGGGGCGGGGTTTGCCCACAGAAGGGTCAGTAAAGCATTTAGTGGAGATCTTAAAACTAAACTGGAACTTTAATACCTCTGCCATTACTGCTATAGCACTTAGATGCGTGGAGTTAAGTAATGAAAGACTGAATAAGTAATAAGCCTCTGATGATTTCAGTGTAATTGGGTTAATCGCCTTAGTCCCTGCCCAGATCTTCCGTAAGCCCCTCTTTTTATAAAAAGAGTTTGTGAATCTAAAATCCTGGAAAAAATTATTGCTGAAAAAAGTTATTCTACCAATCTCTGTGCTTAAATATGAATATATTTCTTTTAACTTGGAAAGCATATAATCATTAACGAATGTCAACATATTTTATTCATGTAGGATTAACCTAGAAGAATAAAATCTCTTTTAGATTTACCAGTTTTCCCCAAATTTGGTAAATAAATGAGTTCTCATACAGTCTTGAATTAATTAAAACTTGGAGAATGCTACACAAAACAAAGTATTCATATTGTTCTTCATTTTACAGAGTGAAGGAGCAAAATTTCGTGTCATTTACAAGCCCTTTTAGAAAATCAAAACTCTGTCTAAGCATAAAAAGTATAGTAGTAGCTTTATTATTCTGAATTCAGGGCCTAAATTTGGAAAAGGCACATAAAAATATTGTCAAAGTAGACAAGATTTAATCATAAATATCTAGAGACAAGAAATATTTTAAAGTAACATGGCCAAAAATATACAAAAAACAAAAGTGATTATCAGGAACTTAACTTTTTTAAAGTAAAAAAGAATAATATTTAATTATTAAACAATATAAAAGGATACAGAGATTAAAAGAACATTTTTGGTCTAATGAGGAAACTTTACAAATCTGGGCACAAAATACTCATTTTATGGAAAAAATGTATTTTGATTTTATTCCTTTTGTATAATACTCATGTAATAATTTTCAGCATACAATTTATTAATATGTCTTTTTATTTTTTGTCATGAATATACACATAAACATATAAATAGGTGATAAATTTAAAGTTTTTACTACATTTTAAAATATTATTGTCAGAATGTTAAATAATACATATCCTATGGAATCAGTCTTATTCATAAACTACAATAACTTTGGAAACAAATATATTTTTATACATATTAAATATTGAATTATTAAAATAGAATAGTTAACTGCTTATACTATTTGTACTTATCATATTTAATACTTATTATATTTAATTAAACTGTTTTCTCCAAGCACAGGGAAAACTAGAGAACAGAAATTTGATAACTGGGTATTATATAAAATGACTACTTTTTATAATTTTGATGATTTTGAGTTGCAACAATAATCATAAATAATATGTAAAAAACATTTAAATGTTTTATAATTTCT
>NW_016806605.1:799965-832094 GCF_001698545.2 Rhinopithecus bieti
ATTTAAAAGGTAACAGTAAATTAAGGTTAGATTAATGAATACTGTTTTATTTTTTTTTTTTTATTGAGAAATTGTCCAGGTACCCAAAGATTAAATGTCTAAGGTCGTAATGTGAAATTTCTGAAAATTACACATGTAACATCAAATCCTTATGATTTGTAGCACTGTAAGAATTTCATAAAAGTAAACCCTTTAGAAAGATCTCCATGAGGAGTATTCCATCTAGTTGAGTCTCCTCAGCCTTGTGTGATCTCCGAAATTACTATTCGGCTTTCAGCTTCCCAGCAACTGTACTCAGCTGGGCCTCCCACATCACCCTGACCATGAATAGCATATTTTTACATAGATTTTCATGACTCCTTCGCTCTGTTTCTCTTTTCTGTAGTAGCTTGCCCCCCAAATACCATCTGCCCTAGTATCCCCAAACTCTAGTTGCTATTTCACATGTCCAGTCCTCTGTTTAGGTTCTATTTCCATACATAGACACCCCATATGGCAGATGCCTGCATTACCACCAGACTTTAGATGTTTTCTAATTCTCACTTCTATATTAAATCATGAAATAAAAGTTTCTCTTTAAAGAGCCTATTTCCTTTTGGATTTCTTCCTAGGAAAAAAAATTTCAGAATTTGGGTTCCTACACAAAAGAATGAATACTTTTCAATGACTCTTGATATGGCAAATGCTCTCTGATAGACCACTGGGCATCCTTGCTATTTTATAGGAGTGACAAAAGTGATATCTTCTTAAATTCACCATCCAAGGGCCTACATCCAAACATTTTGGAAAAGATACCTTATTAGACTTGAATTTTCCTGCATCATGTCCTGCATACCTAGTGGTACAGAAGACACACAGATATGTATTATAAATGCACTTTATTTCACAACAAAATTAGGGCAGGTTATGTCATTGGACCTCACTAAATTTACATTACTGAAAAATAAAAAAAATCGTCTACAACTCCATAAGGCAATCTCTTGCTTTCAGTTGTGCAAAACACAATATTTTCAGTATTTCAGAAAAGTTAAGAAAGCTGTACCAAATTTTAAATGTCTTAAAGATTGCTAAATGAGTTCACTTTCCAACTTGAAAGACTATTCCAAGGGCATTTCAAAAGATAAGATCCTGAAGAAGGAAGTTATTGAGTCATTAGTGGTTCTATGGCCTCATAGTGGAGGAAGTTAAAGCAGCCCAGATGCAGTTACTGAAGGAAGTCCAAGACCCCCGGCCAGCCTTTCTCTCTTGTTCTGGTGGTGCTGTTTGTTTTATTTTGCTTGTGTTAAGGTAATAATTTGGGGTGGGAGGGGTGATGGAAGCGTTTTCTACTCTAGAACCTTTAAGCTCTATTATTTTAAGGAGCAGAATTTTTTAAAAACAATCTTTTGGCAGGTAAGATGTAGAAAGCTACAGTGAGGCAGTGTTCAAACCTAGCAGACATTTTGTTTTTTTACACATATTTATGCATGTGAGTCATTTCAGTCTTTTATTTTTCCCAGCCAAGGGAGATGGACTGCAGTGAGGTTGTTTTCTAGGCAAAACCTCTTTGTTTCTCCCTGCAAATAGACTGCTTCTTCCAAATTTGACTTACTTGCAGGAAACCTTATTCAGCCCTCCTCCTCTGGTTTAAAGCACTAAATTAGGTCTAGAAAAGATCTTCCCTCGACCGTAAGCACCTCATTTTCACTCTTGAAAAGGAGAGATTTTTCATTTGGCCCTCCAGGTTATGCTCCCCACCTTTAGCAGTGTAATTGGCTGGCTCCTTCTGAGCTCTGCCACTGCGTGTGCGCATTCAAAAGTTTCTTCTCTTATGTCTCTGTTCCGTTTCAAGTACTTTGGGCAGTCACTCCTCTTATCTTGTGGTTCATATTTTCAGTTTTCTTCATGTTTCACTGAATACACATTTACATTTTTATTTCTGATTCCCCTTGATATTTTGAGAGGATTTCTCAAAAGAAAAGGGGCAAATGTTGATTTTTGCCACATTTTCAAATTAGATGTCTAGTTCTTTTACTTTAAATGTATTGTATAAATCACACATAATTGGATCGTTAATCCAGACTCTCTTTAGATTATTGAATAAATTTTTTAAAAATACTCCAATACCAAGACCTAGTTCTTACATTTTTATCTTGCTTTATTTAACACTTACCTATTTTTAACTATATGCATCTAAATTTTGTCTGCTTGTTTTATAGCCATATATTGTATTTTTTCCCCCTATTCTCTTAGGCTAAAATTACTCTTCCAGTAGATTCTTCAAAAAAGGCTCAAGAAAAATCTGTTCCTTATGATGTCTTAGGTATTTTTAAATGTCGTTTCTTTGCCCTCATGCTTGAATGATAATCAGTAATTCCAACTTGTAGGTTCTAGGACAGCTTCAAAGAAAGATGGCATTTCACATGGTTCTTTAAAGATAATAAGAGCTTTGATAGAGGATGAGAGATGAGCCCACTGTGTTGATGGAACAGCATGTGTTAACTCAGAGTGAGGTTGGCAATTGCCTACTGAAAAGTAGTTTACAAGAGAATACTTATTGTGAACGGAGCATAGGAAGGAACCTTCCCTGACCATTCTCCATATTCCTCATTACTTACAATAGTATCTATAACATAGTTATCAAGGTGTTGAATGATGGCATAACTTAAAAACTGCTTAGAAATAGATAATGCCAAAAGAAATAATATTAGACTTCAAATATTACGATTCAGTGTTATCATGTATATTGTGGGTATTTGTAAGATCATTCTGGCATCCATTCTGTGATAGATGGATGGGTTGGTGTGGCACTGCAGAAAGGGAGGCAGGGAAGAAGTCTGATTTGATAGTCCAAGCAAGACCGATGAGACCTGAACTACAGCAAAAGCAGCAGCAATGGGGAAGGGAAAAAGAAATTGATTTTAGAAGAATACAGGAGGTAAAATTAGCAGGAATCAGTGACTGATTGGTTGTGGAGAAAGAGAGGGAGAACTCTGAGATGATACTGACATTTCTAGGGTCCTGGCTTCTCTTGGGGAAACAGTCATGAAAATGGCACTTCTGTTGAAGCCCAGGCTATTCCAAAAATGTAGATACACATACCCTTCCCAGGGGCTACACGGAGGAAGCAGAGATGCAGAAAACATTTTACCAGTGTATAAGGGGAAACAGGAAACAGAATTCTTGGAAGATAGAGAGGCTACAGAGGTGTGGCTGTCAGTGTATACCAGCCCTGGCCATGAGTTCAAAATGATTAAATGATCAATGCCAAACACAATCTATGCAGTTCAAGAGGTTTCTGAGACTATGGAGAGCTTATAGGTATGAAACTTAAATGACTGGAAATACAATCCACGGTATACCACTGATGCTCTAGCCAAAGCATCTAGATATGGACGCTTTAAAGGCCAGAGGTACTTGAGGCCTTGCCTCTTAATGCAAGTAGCTGTTGAGAAAATATAACTACAAGATTGGGAAAAAAGCACAAGGAAACTGTACAAAAGGAAGAAATACAGTTCAAAAATGTCATAGTGAGATGTCATTGAAAAGCTGAGGCAAAAGTACTATTGAATAGTAAGTAGATTCCTATCCAAAAACAATGGGACTCTGGTCTAACAGTCCCTAGTTTTATCTCATAGAATTGTTTAAGTGAACCACTAGTGAATGATGTATGCAAAAGTTATACACAGATTAGTAGCCATTAACTTAGGCACTAATATGCAATAATGTAAATATGTATGTACATTAATATTAATTTACATATTTCCTCCTAGGCATCACACACCTTTCCTACGGCCCTGGAGTTTGCTGGATAACATAATCAAGACAAGGGCTGGTCTGGTTAGCAGCTGTGTAGGAGGTATTGCTTAGTGAGCAGTACAAGTTTAGGTTATGTCTTTTGAGACTAGGTCAAATAAAGATATTTTATGTGGATTTGTGCACTGCAATGGATTTTCTTTCTTCCCTTATAATTCACCCCCCCTTCTCCATCATTAAAAAGAGGACTTTAACCAAGATATTTTTTTAAAGCAGGACTTAATATTTACTTTTGAAGATCTTTTAGGAGAATATCGGCATCTTTAGGTGAGATTCAGCATCTTCCAGATAATACTGAATCTGTTTTCAATCAGGTTAGTAACTCCCAACATTTCAATTCAGGAATAATCTTTCATAAGAGCATCTTCTAAAGAATTCTAGCACTAACTAATAATTTCCTCATCACAGGAGAGAATATAAAATCTTAAGTCAAAATGAAATGGACAGATGATGCAAAATGACAATTTGATTAAATGAGGATGATATTCAAAATTTGCAGGTAAGACATGAACCCTGAGAGCTCTCTCGGTACACAGCACATCTTTCCATGCTGAGCCAGAAAGCAGTTTGTGACCAGGAGGCTGAGTGTGCCATAGCTTCACCCTCTCGTTCCCAGTGCCTCCCTGGTAACGACCTGTGTACTGCCAGTGAAAACACAATTTAGAAGATGCCATTTGACTGTCCTCAGAAAGGCATCATTAGTTAATTAAACTGTAGCTACTTAAGCCCCTGTAACAAGTAATGGGAATTTCAATTCTACTGATAAAAGGATATTATTTATAATGAGCTTCACCACCAAATGCGTTCTGAATGTGAAAGGCTAACCATTAAATTGTGACTCAGAACATTACCATAAAATCTGAGGCTGCACATACTGATTGCAAAGGGAACTAGTAGATGGAGAAATGATGAGAGCTAATGAGCCCAGCCTGTTCGGAATAATAGGCTCTAAGAGGAGCAATCTTCTAGGTTTGTTGGGACAAAAATGGAAGAAGGGAAATTGATTGAGAAAGGGGGCATTGTTGTTGGTTTCATTTCTTTTCAATTTTCCCTATATTATAATATCCAAAGGAGAATTTGATAGTTTTTTTTAAAAAATATTGCTTGAGAATGCTTACACACTGCTGGTGGAAATGTAAATTTGTACAACGTCTATGGAAAACAGTATGGAGATTTCTCAAAGTATTAAAAGTAGATCTACAGTTTGATCCAGCAATCTCGCTACCAGGTATCTACCCAACGGAAGAGAAGTTATTATATAAAAAACACACCTACATGCATATGTTTAACACGGTATAATTCACAGTTGAAAAACATGAAATCAACATAAGTGCCCATCAAAGGATAAGTGGATAAAATGTGGTATACATACACTATAGAATACTACTCAGCCATAAAAAAAGAATGAAATAATGTATTTTACAGTGACTTGGATGGAAGTGGAAGCCATTATTCTAAGTGAAATGACTGAGGAATTGAAAACCAGATACTGCATATTCTCATTTATAAGTGAGATCTAAGCTATGGGTATGCAAAGGCATACAGAATGGCATAATGGACCTTGGAGATTCAGAAGGGGGAAGGATGGGAGGAGGATGAGGGATGAAAAACCACCTGTTAGGTACAATGCATACTATGTGAATAATTAGTGCACTAAATTCCTAGGTTCTACCACTATACAATTCACCCATGTAACTAAAACCATTTGTACCCCTACATTTGTTGAAATAAAAAAATTAAAAATAAAATAATATATTGCTAGAATATTCTGCACTTTTCATCTGGGAAATGTCAGTGGCAATTGTAATTTCTTAGAAAAATAATTCAATAATATAAAATGGCTACAATCAGTGCTTTTTGGTCCTCATGTATTTTACAGACCACTTCATTTCCCTCTACCAGCAAAAAACGAATTTAAGTTTCATATTTTCATATACTGCCTTTGTTATTAGAGTCAGTCAACAACAAATAGAGGACATTTTCTCTTCCTTGAAGATTTTGGCTCCTAGCACAGGCACTCTCCATTATATTCTGCTGGTCATAATCTTTGATAACATCAGTATTCACATAATCTTCTGATACACTGATCTCTCAGTTCCTGGACCTCCTCTCCTCAAATGAGCTTGTCCTCCACCCTACCTAAGCCATGGTCATACCTAAACCTTTCCATTGGCAGTGACTAAAATTTTTCACTTTTTTTTTTGAGAAGGAGTCTTGCTCTGTCACCAGGCTGGAGTGCAGTGGTGCAATCTCGGCTCACTGCATCCTCCACCTCCCTTGTTCAAGTGATTCTCCTGCCTCAGTCTCCTAAATAGCTGGGAATACAGGCACCCACCACCATACTCGGCTAATTTTTTGTATTTTTAGTAGAGATGGGGTTTCCCCATGTTGGCCAGGATGGTCTCAATCTCTTGACCTCATGATGCACCTGCCTCAGCCTCCCAAAGTGCTGGGATTACAGGTGTGAGCCACCGCGCCTGGCCTGCCAATTCTTCACAATCTTGAGCTTAACTTACTCTAAGCTGATGTAATTTCTTACCCAACAATAAACAGTCTTCAATCCCACAAGGACTTCTGAATCATTCATTTCTGATCCTACCATCTTTTTATCTCTGATCTTAACCTTTTCATGCTTTCAAATGCTTCCTTGTATAAAACAGATTCCACAGTCAATTTTAAATCTTGAATATATTTTTCCTTTCTCTTCTTATTTACTCAATTGAAAAACCAATAACCCTGGTGAAATATAAATTTTCATCTACTTTTACATAAACCCCCATAGCTACGTATGGGAGGAGAAAAACACACTTACTCTGATTGTTCTCACTTTAAAATCATAACCACTAATCACAAGTAGACCTGAAATGGGCAAACCATAATCTATCCTTCTAATCTTTCTCCTCCTCCTCCTCCTCCTTCTTCTTCTTCTTTTGAGACAGGGCTTCAGTCTGTCACCCAGGCTGGCGTGCTGGAGGGCAATGATCATAGCTTACTGCAGTCTTGAACTCCTGGGCTCTAGTTGTTCTCCTGCCATGGCCTCTCAAAGTGCTAGAATTATAGGGTGAACCTTTGTACCCAGACTCTAATCTGTTTTCTTCTTCTCTGATTATGACCTTCGTACTTCATTGACAAAATGCAAACAATTAGAAGAGACGTTGTTGAGACCCCACCCATACCTGCCTACTGACATCCATGCCCATAAGTTGGCTTTCCCTGCTGTTACTGTGGAGGAATTCATGGTGCTTTCTGTGAAGGCTACCTCTGTCTTTGCATAAGAACACATTTCCTCCCAAGTGTGAAATTGGAAAGGAGCATCACTATCTCAGGAGCATCACACTAACACTCCTCCATTTTCTAATGCAAAGTTTTGTGTCATCCAACTTTCCTTTTTACTGCCTTATTCCAATCAGCATACAGACATGCTGGGGTTTTTTGTTTGTTTTTTTCTATCTTAAAAAAAAGTATTTCCTTCCCTATTTATGACTCCAGCTACTGCCTATTTCCCTGAAATCTTTTATGACAAGATGCCTTACATCTTTTATACTCACTGCCTCTAATAAATCCCCTATCATTTCCTACAACTTCTCACATCAGTCTTTTGCCCCTACCACTCCTATGAAACTGCTCTTTTCAGGATTAACTCTGACCTCCACACCGGTAAATCAGTTCTCAGTTTCCATAGTACAATTCAGTAAGTGGCTATGTGCCCTGGTTAGGCTGTGACAATCACTGATTATAACCATTGTCCTATTACAGGTATTAATAGTGCCAGTATTCATGCTTAAAAGTGTTCAAATTTGGACACTAAATGAGAATCCTACCTATCAGGAGGATTGGACAGAGTTGAGCACTCCCTCCTCTTTGAAAGACATTCTTACCCTGCATCTATCCACCTACTGTCTTCCTCCTAACTCATTGGCTTCTCCTTCCAAACGTCGTTTGGTTCTGAATGCCACATAACTTCATACCTGGATTTCTTTGGTTAAATAAATATTTACACTTCCTTGGTAATATTTATCCATTCATGGCTTTAAATATTGCTTGACATGTATATTTCTAACACAGACCTCTCTCCTCAAACTCCAGCCTTATGTGCCTTGCATCTTGTTTATTCAGAAAATCTACTTGAATATCTAATTGGGTTTTCATACTTAGTTTCTCTAAAACCAATTCCTTCATCTTCTTCCCATTCCAATGCACTTTCCCTTGCTGTCTTCCCAATCTCAGTTATTGGCAACTTAATGTATTCAATTGCTTGGGTCAATATGCCTTGAAATAAACTTTAACTCAAGTCTTTCTCTCAGTTTTCACATCCAATCCCTCAGCAAACCTTTTCAGATTCTCCTTCAAGTTGTATCCAGAATCTGCCTCCTGTCACCATCCCATTATTTCCAAGTCACCATAATCCAAGTCACCATTGTCAGAGCAAAAATTGCACCAGACAAAATTATACAGGGCAGAAAGACTTTTTTCAAGACTATTGCAATAGAGAAAGAGAAATCAGTCTGAATTCAATTTTACCAAAACAAAGTATTGAAGTGTACTTTTCTTCTTTCAATCCAACAATACATATGGGAATTTTACTAAAGTACAATTTAGCATATACCAAATATTTCAAAAGTGTGAATCATCACAGGTGAGCTGCCTTCAAAAGAGTATCCCATAAACCCATATTTGCATATAGTCAGAATTATTCTTAAAATGTCTTTAATTTAAACAATAAATGTTATTATTTTGATAGGCCTTTTGATATGAATGCATATTTTAAAAATTAACAAATTTTATTTTTTGAAACACATTTAGGTTTAGAAAAAAAATGAGGGAAAAGTACAAACAATTCCCAAATACCCCTCATCTCCCACCAATTTTCCCTATTTTTAACATTTTATATTAGTGTGTTACATTTGTTACAATCAATAAGTCAATATTGATACATTATTATTAAACTAAAGTCCATAGTTTAGTGTTCACTCTTTGTGTTATAGATTCTGTAAGTTTTGACAAATATATAGCATATACCCACCATTACAATATTATGCAGAATAATTGCTTCTCCATTACCTCTAAAAATCCCATGATTCATTCACTTACTCATTCTCTTTTTCATCCCTCCAAGCTTCTGCCAGACAATGATCTCCAAAGTTTTACATGACATAGGTCTTATATTTGGAATCAGAGTGTATAGACTTTTTAGATTGCCTTCTTTCACTTATTAATATAAATTTCAAAATCTTCAATGTCTTTTAGTGGCTTGATAGCTCATTTTTGTCACTGAATAATATTCCACTGTATAGATGTACCGTATTTTGATTGCCATTCACCAGCTGAAGGGCATCTTTAGTGAATCCAATGTCTTTAGTTGCTTCTACATTTGTCAGTTATGAATATATATAATGTACATGCTATATAATGTGCTATATAATGTACATGCAGGTTTTTTGTGTAGATGTAATTTTTTAACTCATTTGGGGAAATACCAAGGAGCATAATGCTGGATCATATGGTATGAGTATGCTTATTTTGTAAGGTACTGCCAAACCGTCTTTTGAAGTGGCTGTATCATTTTGTATTCCCATCAACAATGGATGAGAGTTCCTGTTGCTCCACATCCTGGCCAGCATTTGGTGTTGTCAGTGTTCTAGATTTTGGCCATTCTAATAGGTGTATGGTGGTATCATGTTTTAATCTGCATTTCCCTAATGACATATAATGTCGAATATCTTTTCATATGCTTCTTCGCCATCTGTGTATCTTCTTTATTGCGATGTCTGTTCAGATCTTTTGCCAGTTTTCTAATTAGGTTGTTTGCTTATTGTTGAGTTTCAAGAGTTCTTTGTGTATTTTGGATACAAACATTTTATCTGTATGTGTTTTACAAACATATTCTCCCAGTCTATGCCTTATCTTTTCATTCTCTTAACAGTGCTTTTTGTGCAGCGAAATTTTTAATTTTAGTGAAGCCCAACTTATTTTTTCTTTTAGTAGATTGTATTTTTGGTGTTGAATCTAAGACATCATTAAATCCCAGGTCACCTAGATTTTCTCCTATATTACTTTCTACTAGGGGATTAAACACTAAAAATGGTTTTTACATTTTACAGGTAGGCATATAATCTATTATTAATTAATTTTGTGAAAGGACTGAGGTCTGCATCTAGATTCATTTTTTTTTTTTTGCATGTCAATCTCTAGATATTTCAGCACCATTTGTAGAAAATACTATCTCTTGTCCATTGAAATGACTTTACTACTTTGTCAAATATCAGTTGACTATATCTGTATGGGTAAATATTGATTGAGTCTTCCTATTCATAAACATTCAATCTCTCTCCATTTATTTCTGCTTCTTTAGTTTATTTCATCAGAATTTTACAGTTTCCTTACATAAGCCTAGTACATATTTGTTCAGTTAATAACTATTTCATTTTGTATTATATATGGTATTGTATTTTTAATTTCAAAATGTTATCGTTCATTATTCGTTATAAGAAAGCAATGAACTTATTTATATTAACTTTACATTATGCAAACCTATTATAGCTGCCTTTTGTTTCAGGGTTTTCTTGTGGTGGTTAATTCTTTGGGATTTCCTATATAGACAATTACGTCATCTGTGAATGATGACAATTTGCCTAATCTGTATATCTTTTTTTTAAATGTTTTTCTTTCTTATGACATTAGCTAGAACTTCCAATACAATGTTAAACAGGAATGGTGAAAACGGACATTCTTGCCTTGTTCTTAATCTTGGTGGGGAAGTATCTAGTTTCTCACAATTAAGTATAATGTTACTTATAAGGTTGTCGTAAATGTCTTTTGTTAATAGAAGAAATTCTCCTCTCTTCCTACCTTGCTGAGAAGTTTGGTCATGAATGGCTATTGGATTTTGTCAAATGCTTTCTTTTCATCAATTGATATGATAGGTTTTCTTCTTTAACCTGTTGATGTGATAGATTACGATCATTGATTTTTCAAATCAGCCTTGCATACCTGAAATAAATCTCAGTTAGTCATATACTTCTTTTCATGCATTGGTATGTTTTATTGTTAAGTTTTTTGCATCTATTTTATCAGCAGTTTGGTCTGCAGTTTACTTTTCTGTAATGTCTTTGTCTGATTTTGGTATTAAGATGATGCTGGCATCAAAAAGTGAGTATTTATTACGTTTCCTGGAAAAGATTGCAGATAATTGGTATCATTTCTTCCTTACATCTTTGGTAGGAAATTAAAAGGTTATTAATTATTAATTCAATTTCTTTAAGGATATGATATGGTTTGGCTGTATCCCCACCCAAAACTCATCTTGAATTATAATTCCCACAATTCCCATGTGTCATGGGACGAGCCCAGTGGAAGGTGATTGAATTATGGGGCGGGTCTTTCCCACACTATTCTTGTGATAGTGAATGAGTCTCATAAGATCTGATGGTTTTGAAAATAGGAGTTTCCTTGAACAAGCTCTCTTTGCTTGCTGCCATCATGTAAGATGAGACTTGCTCCTCCTTGCCTTCCATCAATTGTGTGGGTCCCCAGCCATGTGGAACTGTAAGTCCATTAAACCCCTTTCTTTTGTAAATTGTCCAGTTTCTGGTATGTCTCGGTAAGCAGTGTGAAAATGGACTAATGCAGGAGATCAGTAGTGATGGCCTCTTCTTGGTTTCTAATATTAGTAATTTGTGTGTTCCCTCTTTCCTTCTTAGTTTGCCAGGCTATAGGTTAATCCATTTTTTTGATGTTTTTAAAAAATTTGTTTTTTATTTCATCATTTTCTTAATAATTTTGTTTTAATTTTATTAATTTCTGCTCTATCGTAATATTTCTTACTTTGGGTTTAATATTTTTCTTCTTTTTCTAGTTTCCTAAGTTAAAGTTTAAATTATTGATTTTAAATTAGTCCTGTTGTCCAGCATCCAGTGATGTAAACTTCTTGCTATGCACTGCTTTCACTGAATCTCACAAATTGTAATGTTCTATTTTCATTCTTTCTAATTCAAAATACTTTTTAATTTATCTTGAGACTTCTTCTTTGACTCATGTGCCACTTGTAAGGTTTTTTTTTTTTTTTTTTCTATCTCTAAGTATTTTGGGATTTTCTAGTTATCTTTCTGTATTGATTTCTAGTCTAATTACATTGTCGTCCAAAGAAATATTTTGTATGATTTATATTCTTTTATATTTGTTAAAGTGTGTTTTATGACCCAGCATGTGGCCGTATGAGCTTTAGAAGAATGTGTATTCTGCTGATGTTGGATGAAGAATATTCTGGAAATGTAAATTCAATCCAGTTGATTGATGCTGCTATTCAGTTCTACCATGTCCTCACTGATTTTCTACCTGCTGGATCTTTAAGTTACTGATAGAGGAGTTTGAAGTCTCTAGCTACAATAACAGATTTATTTACTTCTCCTTGCAGTTTAATCAGATTTTGTTCCAAATATTTAGACACTCTCTGCTGATAGGTGCGTATACATTGGGATTTTTGTGGGTTTTTTCTTTTCATTTTTTGTTTTTTTTTTTGGAGTTTTGATTATTTTGTCTTTATGTAATACCCCTCTTTCTCCCTGATAATTTCTGTTACTCTGAAGTCGGTTATCATGGTCAACTTTATCTGTCAGGTTGTCTGGGCCACCGAATGCCATAGTTGGTCAAGCATTAGTCTAGGAGTGTCTGGATGTGCCTGTGAAGGGTGAAATGAACATTTGAATTGACAGACCAAGAGAAGCAGATTGCCCTTCTTAATGAAGCTGGGGTTAATAAAAATAGTTGAAAGACTAAATAGAATAAAAAGTATAAGTAAAAGGGAATTCCTTCTACCTGGCTGTCTTTGTGCTAGGACATTGGGTTTTTTTGTTTGTTTGTTTGTTGTTTTTCTCCTGCATTAGCATTAAACCGAACAACAGCTCTTCCTAGGTTTCAACCCTGCCAGCAATTGGACTGAAAGTACATGTTTGATGCTCCTACTTCTTAGGTCTTGGAACTCAGACTGAAACTACAGCATTAGCTCTTCTATTTTCCAGCTTGCCAACTGCAGTTCTTGGAAACTGTCAGACCCCATAATCATGTTGGCCAATTTGTTATAATAAACCTATCTCCCTATGTATCTGTCTACATATTTATCATATATGTATGTCCTATTGGTTCTGTTTCCCTGGAGAACCCAAACTAATACATCTGCTTTGTCTAATAGGTATAGATCTACTCCAGCGTTCTTTCAATTAGTGTTAGCATGGTATATCTTTCTTTATATACTTTAGAGATATTCATATATATAACATCAGTTTCTTGTGGACAGCATATAGTTAAGTCTTGTTTTTTAAACAACTCTTGAAAGTCTCTGTAATTGGTGTATTTACACCATTTTTATAAATTAGTACTGATATATACCATATTTGTTACTGTTTTCTATTCATTGCCCTTGTTCTATTTTAGTCTTCTACTTTTTTCTACATTTTTGAATTTAATTATTTTGTGTAGTTTATTTTCTCTCAATTCTTGTCATCTATTTCATGTATTCATTAGCTATAATTACTAAATACATTTTTGCTATTATTATTTTGAACAAGTGGTCATCTGATAGATTAACAAAAAATAAAAATAATGATTTTTTCATTTATTCATTTTTTAATGCTCTTCCTTTCTTTATGTTGGTACAAGTTTCTGACCCATATGGTTTTTCTTCTTTCTGACAAACTTCTTTTAACATTTCTTCCAAAGCAGGTGTACTGGCAACATATTATCTTAATTTTTTGTTGTTCCTTTAAAAAATCTTTATTTTGCCTTCACTGTAAAAGGATAATTTCACTGGGTACATAATTCTAGGTTGATGATACTCAACACATTGACTAATTCAGTCTATTCTCTCCTTGCTTTCATCGTTTTTAAGAGCAGTTCACACAGTCCTTAACCTTGATCATTAGTAGGTATGGCATTTTATTTCCTCTGACTTCTTTTGAAATGTTTTGTCTTTTATTTTGGTTATGAATTTTTATTGTAATATGCCTAGTATAGATTACTTGATGTTATTCTACTTGGTGTTCTCTGAGCTTCCTGTGTGTATAATTTGGTGTTTATCATTAGTTTGGGGAAATTATCTGTCATTGTTTTAAAGTTTTCTTTTGTTCCTTTCTTTTCTCTCCTTGTTCTGGTTAATTTTATTAAACTTACGTTATATATTTTGTAATTGTTCCACAGTTTTGGGATTTTTTTCTATCTTTTTTATTCTTTTATCTTTCTTTTGAGATTTTAGTTTTAGAAGTTTCTATTGGCACCAAGTTCACTAATTCTTTTCTGAGTTATTATTGGTAGAACCATCAAAGGCATTCCTTATTTTTATTATGGTGCTTTTTAAAAAAAAATTCTAGCATTTCCTTTTATTCTTTCTTTCTTTCTTAATGTTTCCATCTCTTTGCTTACATTATCCATATGTTCTTGTATGCTGTCTACTTCTTTCATTATAGCCCATAGCATATTAATTATAGTAGTTTGAAATTCATGGTCTGATAATCCCCAAATCTCTACTATATGAGTCTGGTACTGATGCTTGTGCTAACTCTTCAAACTGTGGGGTTTTTGTGTGTGTTTTTTTTCTTTTCAGTATGCCTTGTAATTTTTGTGGCAAGTTAGGCTGCTTGTATGGTGTAAAAAGAACTGAGGAAATAGGCCTATAGTGTGAGGTTTTAGATTTATCTGGCTAGGGATTGAGCTGTGTTTACTGTTTGCCATAGCTGTAGGTATCAGAGGCCAAACTTTCCTCTGGTGTTCTTATTTTTGTCTTCTCTGTTGCCTTTCAGTTTCCCTAAAGACTTCTTCATTATTGTCTGAAAACATTGTTTTTTTAATTATATCCCTCTATCATTACAAAACTGCCGTCACAAAGTTATAACTGAGACAGTGAAAGGAATCTGACCTAACCGACAACATCTTGCTTCTAACTTCCAAGCTGTCCTTGTTCATTCCTGTGCATAGCCTGCACTAACTTTGGGAGGAACATAGTTTATAGTTTAAAATAAGGATGACAACAGCTCTTTCCCAGGACAAACCCCTTTCTTGGCCAGGGACCAGTCTGCCTTTGTAGGACTAACAAATTAGCTACAAGATTAGAAATTACAATTTAGCAACTACACAACCTCCAGTTGCAAGAGTCAGAATCTCCCCAAATTGCTCCTGGTAATAACATCATTGTTGTAAAACCTAAGATCAGGGCTTCAGATATTTTGCAGACCCTGCATTCCAATACACCAGCTGACACCACCCAGATCTGACTCAACCAGTTCTGTGATCCCCTCTGGGAACAGAAGACAGCAAGAAAAACTCGCTTTGAGCACCTATGATTCCATCTCCAACCCCACAGTCAGCAGTTTCCACTTCCCCAGCCCCTACCCACCAAATTATCTTTAAAAACTCCTATTCCCAAGTTTTTGGGGCAACTGATTTGAGTAATAACATAACTTCGGTCTCCCACATAGTGAATTATTCTTTCTCTATTGCCATTCTCTTGTCTTGGCAAATAGGCTCTGTGTAGGCAGAAGACAAGTTGAACCTGTTGGGTGGTCAGGATTATACAGGAGCCTTATTAATGTGGTGGCAAGGTTTGGGGAAGGGGGAGAAAAGCATTCTATAGTACTGATTAGTTTTCTGTCTTAATTTTTTTTTTTTTTTTTTTGAGATGGGGTCTCACCTATGTTGCCCAGGCTGGTCTTAAACTTCTGGGCTCAAGCAATCCTTCTACCTTGACCTTGAACATTGCTGGGATTTTGGCTCATATTGGCTCAGAATAAACCTCTTTTAAAATATTTTACAGAGTATCTTTTTTTATTAAAAGTCCAAAACAAAACTATAAGCCATTGTGAAGTCCCTAGCTAAGGGATATAGCCTCAGTAAAAGACAGAGACTAGAGCTGGACTTGGTGGCTCACACCTTGCAAGAGTCTGAATCTCCCAAATTGCAAACCCCAGGTGGGATCACAGAACTGGTTGAGCCAGATTACCAGTCTGGGTGGTGTCAGCTGGTACCTTGGAATGCAGGGTCTGCATAATATCTGAAGCACTGATCATAGGTTTTACAACAATTATGTTATTACCAGGAGCAATTTGGGGAGGTTCAGACTCTTATGAGGTGTGAGCCATGAAGCCCAGCTCAAGTCTCTGTCTTCTCCTGAGCCTGTATCCTTTAGCTGAGGCCTTCACAATGGCTTATGGTATTGTTTTGGGCTTTTAATGAAAAACAACATACTCTGCAAAATATTTTAAAGAGGTTTATTCTGAGCCAGTATGAGTGACCACAGCCCAGAAAAAACACAAACCAAAGAAGTCTTTAATAAGTAGCCCCAAAGTGGTTGGATTACAGTTTGGTTTTGTACATTTTAGGGAGATAGGAACTACAGGAAATGGCATAAATCAATACAGGGAAAATATACATTGATTCAACCCAAAAAGGCAGGACATCCCAATGCAGAGGTTTACTAGTCATTAGGTGAGTTTTAGGGATTCTTTAGTTGACAACTGAGAGAATTAAGCTATTATCTAAAGACTTGAAGACAGTTTAAAAAAATGCCTAAGTAAAGATAAAGGAGTTGTGGGGGCCAAGGCCTTTCTTATGTAGATGAAGACTCATAGGTCACAGCCTCAGAGAATAGATGTCAAATGTCTCTTTTCAGATTTTTAAAGGTGTCAGATTCTCAGTTAATCTCTCCCAGATCCAGAAAAGGCCTAAACAGGGAAGGCCTGACTGCATTCATGGAGATCTCCACAGACTCAAATTTCTCCCGCCAAAGATAGCTTTGCAAGGCCATTTCAGTCTGCTGGCACTGTGGCAGTCATTTCAAAATATGTCAAAGAAATATATTTGGGGGTAAAATATTTTGATTGCTTTTAGGGCCTGCTGTCATGTGATGTTATAACAGAGTCAGGTTGAAAAGCAAGCCACATTGTACCAGGTTAACAACAACAACAAAACTTGTTTAAGATTTATGGGCTGTAGAGTGTTACTTAACTTCTACTTGAATGGGCTTAAGTCTTGTTTATAATTTAGTATCTTAATGCTGCAGATGTCTGTTTTGCCAGTCTTATGATGTCTATTTTAATTTTAATGTGGGTGAGTTGTGTCTAAACTCCAAAAGAGAGGGAGTGTAACAAGATGAGTTTGACCTTCCTTTCCGTCATGGCCAAGGATCCAGTTTTTCACGTTTCTCTGGGCTCCCCTTTGCCAAGAAGGGGTTCCTAAGTCAGTAGGGGCATAAGGTCTTATTTTGCCTTACAGTATCCTTACCTCCAGACTTCAAGAAAAAGAAAAAAGCTAGAGGGTGCTAAAATTGAGTACTTCTCTGCTGCTGCCTTGAAGGCTACATTGGCCTTGAGTTGGATATTTCCCTTCCCTAGTGAGAGAGGAAAAAGGAAGAAACCAGTCAGGTAGTCAGTTAGGGTGGGTCCTCGGTTAACTTCTCTCAAACAAAAGAAAAGTCTAAAAAATCAAGCTGCAGGCACAGATAAGGGAACTTGTACAGAGGGGCTTGCCTAAGACATACCCACAGCTGCATAGATAAGAAAGGCTACACAGGTGACTTGCCCAGACACTCCTGCAATGGAAAATTCCATCCCTTAACACAAGCGCAGTAAGGGGAACAAAGCAATATGGAGTAACTCAAGCTAAGGGCCCACATGCGTATTAGGACGATGAGGTGGAGCTACCAGAAATTAGCACCTTACGCAAATGAGATGCCCAGCCCTCATCAGTTTCTTACAAAAGCCTTTGCATTCAACTGTTAAAATGGCAGCTCTTTTTTGGAACTCCTTTCTATATCAGATAGCTTTCTCTCTTTCTTTCTCTTATTAAACTTTTGCTCTCACCTCACCCTTGGAGTATCTACGTTCTTCATTTCCTCAATTGTGAGACAAAGAACTTCGGGTGGCACCCCAGACAATGAGGCTGCTTCACCAGGTTAGTTATCTCTGGTAAAACTACAATAGGTTAAGCTCTGGTAAAAATACTTTATCTTGAAGGCAGACCTTATCAAAAAACAAAAAACAAACAAAAAAAAAAAAAAAAAAAGGAAAATCTGGGTGTAATTAAAAGGATTACTTTCCTTTCTCCCTACTGGAAGCATGAAGGACATTTTGTGAGCTCTTTAATGTAAAAACCTGTTAGGGCTCTTGGAGGTGTCACCTTCCTCCCACAAGGCTAAGCCTGCAGGAGGATTTTTAAGTGCAAGTTAATGAAAAAATATTTGTGGCCTTGGGAAGTCCAAGTGTTTGGCCTATGCCCTTGCATTGCCTGTGCAGTGAACGCTGAAGAAATCACAGTACAAGTAAAAGGAAAAATACCGGTGGACCTTAGAAAAGATGTTGATCAATGGAATGTGTCCAGTACATTGAGTTTTGTCCTGAAGTTTGCTAAAAGTTTCTCTCTGTGGTTCAGCCACCTGTGCTTTCTAACAAGCACTAAAGAGCACCCATGAATGTTAGGCCCTTACCCTACCCGAGAGACTGGGGAATAGAGGCGCTGTCTTCCTTGATGTAATTATCCTTGGTGATTACATTTCAAAGGGATGGCTCTCAGGTAATTGAGAAAGATAGTATATTGATTGTAATATTGGCCAATGGCTTTTGAAAAATATTTATATCTCAAAGGGGTAGAAAAAGTATGTACAATTACATGTTGTCTAAAGTAAAGGTTCTAAAGAAAGTAGGTCAGGCGCCTAGAGTCAGGAAGACTCTAAAGTCAAATACGACTGTGAAAAATGTTAGGCAATCTCGGTCACGTCATGTCTCACTTAGATTATTGCAGTAGCTTCCTTGCTTTTGCCCTAAATGACCCTGTTAAAGATAATAAAATAGTAACTCCTCCTTAAAAAAATAAATTAAAAATGAACAGTTTCTATCTTACTCCAACAACAACAAAAAATAATAATCAATGGAATGCTCATCCAGATATCTCATAATCTGCAGCATATCTCAGCACAAAATTCTAGCAGCATAAAAACATATATATTCATTTAATTAACAAGCATGTGGGTCAGTTGAATACTCTGATTTATGCTGAACTTTGCTGGGTGACTGCTGATCTAGGCTGGGTCCACTGGGTAGGCTCTGTTCTGCCTCCCGGGGCACTAGGCCTCTTTCTAGAAAACACTGGGCTAACCCAGACATATTGTTCTCATGACTGTGGCAAAAATGCAGGAGGGCAAGTAGACAAATATGAGGACTCTCAAAAGGATAAAGTTGAAACTGACGCACTATCGTGTCCGCTTCACATTACTGGGAAAACCAAGTCACTTAGTCAAACACAAAGCCAAGGAACAGAGAAATGAGCACCACCCTTTTAAGTGGGAGATACTGCAAAGTTAATAGCAAATGGAGTGAGTATAAAGAGGGGTCCAAAATTGAGGCCCATTCACTATTCATCCCAGAAATTATACAATATGTTTTGCTAATTTGTTCTCTGTTTTCCGTGTGTCTACTTTCATTAGAATGACCCATAAGGAATTTCCATTTGTTTTGGATACTGCTTTGTCTTCAATGTCAGAAACAGTGCCCACTGAAAGTGGTCAGTAAATATATTTAAATATATCAGTGTATAAATGATTACATAAAATTATAATTAAAGTGATAAATTGCATTAGGTAAATATGTGTAAGCCATAGAAATAGAATGGAAGAGGTTGTTTTGGAAGGAATATCAGAGAAGGCTTAAATAAAAGATGCTGCATTAACTAGGTCTTAATTAGTAAATACAAGTCCACCCTGAAAATTTGAAGAAATATTATGGGGCAAAGAGTGTTGGTCATTGTAAGTAACTCAAAAGTAACCTGACTTTACAACTTATTTGGATCAGGTTTACATTCATAATCAAATTAACATAAACATATTTCTTATGAATCAGGAAGCTAAGCTTCCCTCAAGAGTCCCTCTACAATTTGGCAACTGCTATTCCATGCAGTATCTTCATACTTTCCCCTCTACCCTAGCTACCACATGTCAATATCAGGTCTCCTTAACACCTCTATTGACAGAATCAGTGCTGCCATCACTAACTGAACCCATCATAGGAGGTCTATTGTCCCTCTTAAGAGAATAATGAAGCTGCTGAAGCCACCAGATCTTTAAGAAATACGTCAGTGTTGAGCTCCAGGCAGAAGCAGGGCTTCTTGTTGCCACCGGTGTCCTGAAGCAACCAACCCCCGGCCCAGTCCCACAGAGCCTTTCAAGAAAGGAGCTCTGTTAGCTCCCAGTCTCTGCTAGTCCCACTACAGAAGTTTAAAGACTATCCAAGGCAGAATGCAGGTGCATATCCATTCAAACTCATTTTTTAGTCCTCTCTTCTGTATCCCCTGCTACCAAACCAGAAGGGTCTCTCCCTTTCCCATTTACAAAAGAAAACTTCATGCATCTCTAAAGATAGGAGACAGTAAGAAGTATGAGAAGTGAGGTTGCCAGATAAAATATAAAACACTGTTACCACTTAAATTATTTCAGATAAATAATGAAAACATATTATCAGAATAACAATATTCCATGCAATATTTGTTACATACACATACTAAAAATTATTCATAATTTATTGAGAATTTAAATTTTTCTGGTGTCTTGTATTTTTATTTACTAAACCTGGAAACCCCAATAAGGAATTGTGAATTGTTCACTTGAATAGTGCCTTATTAACAGCTTGGTCAGCCAAAAGGCCTGTTGCATATTTTTCATCCCTATGTGTCTTGAAAATTGCAGGTGGTCGGCCAGGCACAGTGGCTCACACCTGTAATCCCAGCACTTTGGGAGGCCGAGGTGGGCGGATCATGAGGTCAGAAGATTGAGACCATCCTGGTTAACATGGTGAAACACTGTCTCTATAAAAACACAAAAAATTAGCAGGGCATGGTGGCGGATGCCTGTAATTCCAGTTACTCAGGAGGCTGAGGCAGGAGAATGGCATGAACCCAGGAGGCAGAGCTTGCAGTGAGCCGAGATTGCACCACTGCACTCCAGCCTGGGCAACAGAGCATGACTCCACCTCAAAAAAAAAAGATGCAGGTGGTTAAACTTTGTTAAAGTTTGTTAGTATAAGTTTAGCAAATGTTGTTAGTATAAGTTGTTAGCTTAGAGAATCAAGTAGAGTGATAGGTCTGTGCAAAATGAACTGGGTAGGATGTTGAAATAGTGGGAGATTCAGGAAAGAAATTGACAATCAGATTGACGGTGTAGAAAAAATAATTTTGAAAGCAGAGTTTCAGACTATTTAAATTCATGAGATCAATACAAAAAAATGTGAAGATAGAAAGATAGAATAAAAGTAAATATGTTGAAATTGGTAATATCGTGAGGTAAGGGAAAATAGGATTTAATAACAAAGATTTAAATCTAAGAAGAGAAGAACAGCAAGTGTCCTCCAAAGTCTTACAAGAAGTGGATATTTGAAGGCTTTTAGTTTTGGTTAGCAATATTCCCCAAACCTGCTTTAAAACCATTCTATGCAGCTTAGTATTTTTCAGGAGAGATGTATTCATAAGCATTATTGCAAGGAAGTACCAGGTCCCGGTGGTCACTGAGAAGCTATGCCATCTTAGGCAGTCATTTAATATCTCTCAGCCTTTGTTGTTTCATTTTAAAAGTAATTCAATATATGTGTATAAACCACCAACTCTCTGGGCTTGGTAGTGCTCTCTATATAGGGGATATTGCAATGAATTTTAAAAGTCTGCATTTATGGAGCTTAGAGATAAATAAGAGAAAAAGAAAATCAGCACACAGATATTATGTCAGACAGTGGTAAAAAGCTATGAAAAAAATAATAATAGGGTTATACTGGTGGGGTGGGGATTGGGATTGAAACTTTATAAAGAGACCTGATGCAGTGAGACAGGCAAATGCATCTGAAGACAGGGGATAAAGGCAAAGGGCTTAAGGTAGAACTGTGCTAGGAAGTGCACTAGGAACAGCAATGAGACCTGGTGAGCAGTAAAGAGAGTGGAAGAAGATGTCAGTCAGAAGAGGGAATCAAGCACCAAGGGGGCCTTCAGGGCAAGAGATGGCTTCAGGATTAACACCAAAATGTGCCACGAAACCTTCAGAGGATGAAGATCAGGGGATCATTCAGGCTACTGGGCAAATAAACTGCAGAGTTAGAGAATAACCATTTGGGAGATTTTTGTTGTAATTCAGATTAGAGATAATGATTGCTTAGAGGAGGGTGGTAATGGTAGAGACTGTCATATGTGGTACAATTCTGGGTGGATTTAATGTACAGTCTGAGAGGACATGAGCAAATAGAAATGACTTACTCCAAATTTTTAGCCTGAGAAACTGTTCAATTTACTAAGATGGAGGACATGAAGGATGGAGTAGATTGTGAACTAGGGGTTGGGAAGACAAGAGTTCTGATTTAGATAGTTAAAATTTGAGTGGAAATATTTAGGTGGAAAATTAAGTCAGTAGCTCAATATGTATTTCTGCAGCTCTGGAGCGAAGTTGGGGCTGGTAATATTAGTTGGGAACCATTATCATGTGACCCTCTCATAATTGTAAAATGTATTACAAGACCCCTAATCTGATCTATGTATCTTGTATACATTGTTTCATAATTTCCCTTCTGGAAACTTTAAATAATAAGCAACTCTTTAACTCTCAAAAGATTATACTCTGAAATTACATTAGCAATTAGAATTTAAAAAAATTATTGAGTCAAAATTTGATTTCCTGAAATATTTCTTTGTCATTCAGTCTTAACAAATTACACATAAAGTCCACATAAGAGACTTTAGAACACACAAAAACAGTACATCCGATGTAAAGCTTCTCTGTTCTGCATTAGACCCTCTCACTATTTTGTTTTTTTTTTTGAGACAGAGTCTTGCTCTGTCGCCCAGGCTGGAGTACAGTGGCATGATCTCTGCTCACTGCAACCTCTACCTCCTGGGTTCAAAAGATTCTTCTGCCTCAGCCTCAGCCTCTCAAGTAGCTGGGATTACAGGCATGTGCCACCATGCTCGGCGAATTTTTGTACTTTTAGTAGAGAGAGGGTTTTGCTATGTTGGCCAGGCTGGTCTCGCACTCCTGACCTCAGGTGATCCATTCCCCATGGCTTCCAAAAGTGCTGGGATTACAGGCATGAGCCCACCATGCCCAGCCACTTCTCAATGATTCTTCTTTACTCTAATTTTGGTTTTCTAGACCTTCTACAGTAGTCCCTCCTTGTCCACAATTTACATTTTCCATGGTTTCAGTTATCTGCAGTATAGTACAGTGAGATATTGTGTGAGAGAGACCACATTCATATAACTTTTTATTACAGTATGTTGCTATAATCATTCCATTTTATTATGAGATACTGTTGCTAATCTCTTACCATACCTAATTACTAAATTAAATGTTATCACAGGTACCTGTGCATAGAAAATATAAAATATAGAGGATTTGGTACTATATGCAGTTTCAGGCATCCAAGGGGAATCTGTAGGTTAGGGGGAACGCCAGTACTACTTTAAACTTCCCTTACAAATATGCTAATGGTCAACGAGCGCCTTGCAAAGTATATGGCTCTTCTCATCATTTATTCTGAGATGAAAGAAAAATGGACACCCAAATCTTTTGCACAGCTCCGTGATCCCATGTCTCTCCATGAAGGAAAGGTCTACAATATTTAAGAGAAAATTTTAAAAAAAGAACAATATTTTTTATAACCACGATAAATTTTCATTTAACATAGGAAGCATACTTTTAGTTGAATTGAAAATGAAATTCCTTAGGCTGCTGGTACCCTCTGATAAATGTTTCTACTTCATATATGAAGTAAAAATCATTCTACTTCATATGATTTACAAAAGGAGTAATTTTTTTTTGAATCTGCCAAACTGACTTAAAACTTCAACTATTTTTTAAGAAAAAATGCAATGAAAGTTTCACTGCAGAAAAACATAAATAAAACAAACAGTTGTGGATGGCTAGTAAAGGATGAAAAATAATATCCTGCATGCAGAAGCAACAACAGAAAGCCTTGAATAACTATACTTAATTGTCTAAATTAAAAGCAAATTGCTGTTGTTTCCTTAAACGCTTTTCTTATCATGTACAGAAGAAGGAACACAGTGGATGTTCTACACTTTGACTTCAGTAAAATGCCTGTTAAAATGTGTCATTAAATATAACCCAGAAAATTGGTTTAAATTGACTTGCAAAAAGACACAGTAGCATGAATTAAAAACTAGATAAATCATGAGAAAGATCAATGATCATTACAACTGTGGCCTCTCTGTGTTTGGGGTCTTAGAGTTTAGTTAACCTTTTTATTAGGGATGTTTTTATCACTGCAGTCTGCAAATGTAGCAGTTTAGAAAATGCCTGATTCACACTGGTACTCAGATGAGCTGTATATTGCATTAAAGACGATCACAAATTATGTGACACTATTTCCGTCAAAATGTGGAGTTTATTTCCCATTCCCATAAATGTGGGCAAGTTCATGACTGCTTTGACCAATAGGATACGGAAGTGACCCTGTGATAATTTTCTGATCCAGAGCTATAATCTCCTACTCCTGTTTCACAGAATATGTGATTTTTGATTTGTTCCCTCTGGGATCTCAGCCATTCTACCGTGAGAAACCCAAACTGCACAGTAAAGGCACACATAGGAGCTTCAGAAGACAGACTAGCTGAGCTGCAAGATGATAGCAAGGATCAACTGCTGGCTTCGTGGAAAAACTACCCAGCCCAATAGTGTCAATGGATGATGCCAGTCCCAGCCACCATCTGATGAAAACTGCACAAGGAATTCCCAGGCAACAACTCCAGAGGAGCCCTGCAACCCACAAAACTGAGATCTTTTAGGTGGAGTTGGGGGTGGTTGTTCAACGGCAGTAGACAACTGCAACAACCTGTAAAATAGAGGCCAATGTGGTATATAAAACATAAAAATATCATCCCTCAGGGCAAGTAGGTACTCCCATTGATTTACATTGAAAAAGATTTGAGGATACATATCCTGAATATTGAGATAAATCTGCATATAAATTTAATCTCTAACCCTCCAAAAATCTTTCATAAATCTATTTTTTAAATTTCTCTTTGAAAGTCAGTGAAAGGAGAAAATAGTTTTGCTGCATCTGCTTTATTAGTCTGATTTATGTAGTTATATTAAAAATATACATATATTATCTTAAAAGGTTAATAGGACTTATTTTATTATTTTACTGATGTTGGATGATATTATTATACAGATGTCAGATTATATTTTAATAGGCAAACAATTTATGCTGTATTTAAATTTATAAAAAAGCATTCTAAAGCAAAACAAAGTATCTCCTGTGTAAACAGTATTTACCATTTCAAAGAGTTTAAGTGTGACACTTATGAAATAGTGGTGAACATAGTAGCTTTTTAGCCCCTAGTAGGCCCTTAACAACTACCTGTTAATCAACTGATTGATGGACTAGTCTACACATAGAGGTTCCATGTCATAAAGACAGACAACTTTGTACATCTTGGTTCTATACTGCATGCAAGGAAATGCTTCAGGCCACAAGGCAAACACATTTATATAAATCAACACCTGCAGGACTCTTAAGTCTTTCCATCATCAATCTTAATCTAACTCTCTGACAGGTTATGTCATAGTATTAAACACGCCAGTACAATCTGGATCTGGATTTTAGACATGGTAATTGATTCCAGACTGTCTTCAATTCTTTAAAGAGAGAAAGAGAGATTTAAGTCAACTTGCTATTTTTTTTCCATAGAAATTATACACAGGAATTAAAATGCTGACATTTAAGTACCTCATAATGCTTTGAGAACTAATTTAGATTTTCTCTTTGCAAAATCTTTTGAATAAAAAAATAATTGGAAAGAGCAACCAGACACTTCAAATACTGTGAACTTTGAAATTGCCACCTCCATTAAAAAAAAAAAAAAAAATTCTTTATCTCCCTGCATTCTAGAACTCTGATCAGCAAACACAGTCTGTCGCCAACTTTGACTGGGACTCATGCCAACGCTGAAAATGTTCACCTTATCAAGACTCTTTAACCTCTTTCTCTGTGTGCCACTTTGCTTAAAAGGGATGAGTCTGAAAGAAAAGACAGTGGGTTTATATATAAAGTCAGCCTGGTGAGAAGAATGAGGAAGGGAGTAATGTGAAAATGTCAGAAAAAAATGATGCTTTCTTGGCATTCCCCGCCTTTTGGTATGTGTGGGAGACTTTTTAGTATTTCCACCAGAATAGAGGGACACAAATAAAATTGGGATGAGTTACAGAATTTCTCCTCCTGATGTTTCCTTTATCCCAAAATATACTTGAATCAGAGGAAAAATAAAACACTTTTCTCCATTCTGTAGGTCCTTATTTTTCTCTCAGCTGCTTTTTTATCCACTGCTTATATTGAATCTCAGAATACAGTGTGTGTTGCGGGGACGGGGCATGTATGGTGTGTATGAAAGTATTTTTTAAACAAGTTAAATCCTGAAGTTTTGAAGTAGATAGCAAGGTTACAGAGGGTGTCGCATTGGGAGACATTTGGCAGCAGGCTTTTTTCATGCTTTGTCTATTAGATGGTAAACATAAGTGTTTTGGAAAGTTTCCCTAATTCTCTGTTGGATGTTGTTTCACAGAGATTATCAGCCTAAGTGAGACAAAATGAATCTGCAAAATGAAACATTATATTGAGATCTACTAAATTTAAGGTCATAGAAATGTTTCTCCAGACATCGGACATAAAAACCAAAATGCCAAGTTCAGACTCAAAAGTTCACGGATGAGTTTTGTCAAATATTTAAGTCAGCAGTGTTATACAAACTCTTCTAGTGAAGAGAAAAACGAGAAATACTGACCAGTTTGTTTTGTGGGGCCAACGTAACCTTGATATAAATAGGCAATAGGTAATTACATGACAGGAAAATTGTAAGCCAATTTTTCTCATAAGCAGATATAAAAAATATATATTTATACATAAAATAAAACTTTAAAAATAGTAAATTTAATCTAGAGATACATAAAATGGATACCACAATTCAGTTTAGAAATAACATTATTAAGAGAAAACTGAGATCCGGCCACTGCACTCCAGCCTGGGTGACAGAGCGAGACTCCGTCTCAAAAAAAAAAAAAAAGAGAAAAACACCTAAGTATATGGAAAGATATATTAAGATAATAGATTAGAATCTCAGGATTTTCAAGATGAATCTTCTCCCAAATATCATTTATGCATTTATTACAATTACAATTAAAACACTATGTTTTTTCTTCCTGACATAACTGGTTGGCTTATTCTAAAATTTACATGGAAATGAAAAGGGCCAGAAGAACAAGAGAATCTTGGGGAAATAAAAGGGGGGGGCAAGCTTGAGGTATTACCCCAAATTAACATAATATTAAATCAACAGTATTTTATTAAGACGAAGACAAATACATAGACCAAGGAGACAGAACACAGAATGGAGAAGTAAAATCATCCATATATGAAACAGAATTCAGAGCTCAGCAACAGATCCCTACACATATGTCACTTGATTGATCATAAAGATGACAATGAAGTTTAAAAGGCAAGTTAAGTATTTTCAATAAAATTTCTAGGTCTTGCATATCAATATGAATAATTTTCAATCTTCATCCACAACTCACATCATGCAGAAAAATAACACCATCTGGATTGTAGATCAAAATGTGAAAAGTAAAACAACAAAGCTTCTATAAAATAATACAGGAAAAAGTCTTCATAAACTTGAGGAAGGTAAGAATTCCTTAATCAGGACACAGAAAGCACTAATGATAAAGGATGAAATGATAAGTCATGCTATAGCAAAATTTTACATTTTTACCTATCAAAAGACGTCATCAAGTAAAAAGGCAAAACACAAACTGGGAAAATATAGAGTACATATCACACGCACACACACACACACACACACAACTTTTATCCAGAAAATATTTTTAAATTAAACAAACAATAAGAAGGAAAGATAACAAAATAGAGCAAATATTTCAAAACCAAAAGGAATATCCAAATGGTTGACAAATGCATAAGGTGCTCAAGATGTTTAGTTATCAAGGAAATGCAAATTAAAACCAAAATGAGATACTACTATATACCCACTAGAATGACTAGAATGACAAAAATAAAAATATTGACATTAATAAGTAGTCAAGCAACTAGAATTCTCATCAACTATTAGAGTGCTTTTATTATTATTGGTAGAAAATGTTATTGGTGGAATTATTTTGGTGGAATAATATTTATTGTTGGAAATAAACATTTTTTGGACCACTTTAGTAGCAATAAAATTTGTTGAACCATTTGAGAAAAAAATTGGACTTTCACATTATCTAGGTAAGTTGAACACAAGTATATACTATGACCCTAGAATTTTACTCCTAGGTATATACTAAAGAAAAATGTATTTTTACCAAGACATGAAAAAAGAATGTTCATAACAGCATTATTTATAGTACATCCCAGTCAGACAATAATCCAAGATTATGAAGATTAAAATACAAACAGATCATGATGACACACAATGAGAACTATGTGACAGTGATAATGTACAAACTTCTTTTACTTGAAACAACACAGGTGAATCTTACATATGACATGTTGAGCCAAACAATGTATATATGATACAGTTTCCTTTGTATAAAATTCAAAAATTGGCTAAACTAATTAAAGATAGTGGTTGTCTTTGGGTAAGGGGACAGTGACAAAAGGATCATGAGATATTTTCTTGGTAGTGGCAATGTTCCTTTTTTTTTGTCTTCATCTGTATAGTAGTTACACCACACACCTTTTTTTTTTTAAAGTATCAAACTCTATATATATGAATTGTGCATTTTTCTAATTGAAGGTTATACTTCAATGCAAATTTTCTTTAAAAAAATTAAAGCATTTTCAGTAGATTTACTTTTGTAAAATTTGACAATTTGATTTGATACTTTACATACAAATGCAAAAGACAAGAAAATTCAAGACTCTCTTGTAAATAAACAAGGCAAGAGGATATATTATACACGATATGAAGACATTTTGTAGAAAAACATAGGTTAAGGCAAGATAAAATTGGTGTAAGAATAGGGAAACCAAGGAAATACAACACAATAATCCGGAACCAAACCCACATGTACATGACTGTTTGAGCTACAAGGAATGTCACATGTCAGAGCAGTCTTTTCAATATCTGCTAGTCAAGGAAATAGCTAACAAAAACAAGAATGATAATAACCACACATCTAACAGTCAACAATAAATAACAAGTGGCTCATATTCGGAATATAGAGGAATTCTTATAAATGAATAAAAAAAGCAAAATAACTAATAGAGAAAGAATAATCAAGAAGCCTGAACAGAAACATCTCAAAAGAATATATCCAAATGAAAAATAAACTCTTGAAAAGGAGCTCAGCTTCAGACGTTAGGGAAATGATGCATGAAATAACAGTGAAATATGATTACAGATTGATAATAATTTTTCAACTGTCAATATTAACGTTAGAGATCATGTGACACAAGTAGAAATCTCATAGACTATTACTGGAAGTATAAATTCTTTATAACTACTTGGGAAAAATGTTTTGTCTGTGTCGGCTAAATTTAAACATACTTACGCCCAACGACTAAGAAATTTCACTCCTATATATACATATATACACAACAATCATATGCACATATTCTTGTAAATTTTGGTGTACATATCTATGAATAATTGTTAAAATTAGACTAAAATGTTCATCAATAATTCAATGGATACATATGTTATAGTATAGTCACACAATTGAAAAACCACACAACAACAATAAGTAAACTAAAGCTATACACACAAAGATAAATGTAAACAAAATGCTCAATATAAGAAGATACAAATGAAAATATACTAAATTATTCTCTTTATAATAAGTTTTAAATGTGCAAAATTGATCTATGGTATTCAAAGTTAGATTATATCAAGTAAAAAGCTTCTGCACAGCAAAGATTAATAACCAGAATATATTAAGAGCTCAAATAACTCAATAGCAAGAAATCAAATAATCTGATTTTTTAAATGGCCAAGGACAAGAGGACAAAGATAACAAACTAGAAGAAGCCCATGTGTGTCGCTTTCACGGAGAAGAAACAAAAGGACTAGTGAACACTGACACTGCAGGCCAATTATCTGAGAAACCATCTTGGGATCCATCAAAGCAGGAGTGAGACACAAAGCAGAGAGGAATGAAGTTTGACACCAAATTGGGCTCAGCGTGGAGCCAGGAGAACCTCTCCAACATGGGAAAGGGTGAGTGAGTAAGAGACCCCAGGAAGATTCATGAGCTCCACAGAGACCCGTGCAAGACTGGAAATGGGAGAATCCCCTGCTCCACACCCCGTACCCTTCCAGCACACTTCTAGAATGAGGCAGAGAGCCACCAGGACATTCTGCATGGGCAACTCCTTAGTCCAAGGGGACATTTATAAGCCTTGTGCCTTGAAGCAGACCACCCCTGGTGCCATAGCCCAGTAGAGGTTGCAGTTGTGGTGCCTGAGAGCAGTAAGATTGCTCCACCTCTAGCTCCTCACCAGATGGAGCTGACAGCTTTCTACCCAGTGGTCTCACTTTGGTCTGAAGTCAGCTGGACACCTTACCCACCCCTGCAGTGGTGGTCAAGCAGACAGTGCCTGCTAGAACTTCTGGCCCAGTAGTCACACTTCTGTGTGGACTCAGTCATGCGGCACAGCCTCTTGTTGTCCTGGGAAATGCCTGGACTGCAGGGCAGGTAACTCCAGCCACCCCCACCAGTAGAAGCCAGGTGGGCAATGCCTGCTAGAATTTCTGGCCAAGTGGTCTCATTTCTGTGGGAACTTAGCTAAAGCGCAGTCTCCTGTTGTCCCTGGAAGCACCTGGACAGCAGGGCAAGGGACCCTATCCACCCCTGCTGCTGATAGCTAGGCTGGCAATGCCTGCAGCAACTTGCGGCCCTCTGGTCCTGTTTCTATAGGAACTTAGTTAGTGGGCAAAGCCTCCTGTTGTCTCAGAGAGCACCTGGATGGCAGACTGGGTACCCCCATTCAACTCTGCCACTGGAAGCCAGGTGAGCCACGCCTCCTAGAGCTTTCAGCCCAGTAGTCTCACTTCTGCCTAAATTTGCTGAAGGGTACACCCTACTATTGCCCTGGAAACACGCAGACAGCAGAGCAGGCAACTCCACCCACCCCTACCTTTCATAGCCAGATGGGCCATACCTGATGGAGCTTCCAGCCCAGGGGTCCTGCTTCTGCCTGAGCTCTGTGGGCAGGCATAACCCCATGTTTCCCTAGGAAGCACACGGACAGCAGATTAGGGCCGGCGCAGCAAGGATATAGCTTGTCTGTCCACTGTGGGGCCTCCTCAGGGAGCTCCATGAACCAGAACACCCAACAAAAAAAAGTGAGCAAGGAGACAGTAATCAGAGGGGCCTCTTTCATGATCCAGGAGTAGACTATAATCAAAACAAGTCAACAGAACCCACCTTATACCATAATCAAACAACCAAGAGCATTGAAGAAGATAAAAATGAATGAACAAACACAACTAAAGGATAGCAACATCGAATACTGAAGGAACATTAGCTCACACAGATGAGAAAGGACCACTGCATCACAATACTTACCCAGTAATGGTTCTTAACTAGGCTAAAATGGCTGAAATGACAGAAATAGAATACAGTAAATGAATAGGAATAAAGATCATTGATATTCAGGAGATAGATGAAACTCAATCTGAGGATTCTAAGGAGTACAATAAAACAATGTAGGAGATGAAAGGTGAAATCGTCATTTTAAAAAAGAACCAAACTGAGCTGATAGAGCTGGAAAACTCACTTCCAGAATTTCAGAATACAATCACAAGCATTAAGGGCAGAATTGACCACCGAGGAAAGAATCTCAGAGCTCAAAGACCTGTTCTCTGAAATAACTATCAGACAAAAGTAAAGAAAAAACAATAAAGAAGAATGAAAAAAAAAACTGACAAATATGGAATAATGTAACGAGACCAAATTTGCAATGCATTGGCACCCCTGAAACATAGAGAAAGCAAGCAACTTGGAAAACACATTTCAGGATATCATTCATGAAAAGTTCCCCAAGCTTGCTAGAGAGGCCAACATTCAAATTCAAGAAATGCAGAGAAACCTTGCAAAATATTATGCAAGAAAACCAATCCCAAGACACATAGTCATCAGATTCTCTAAGGCTGAAATGAAGCACAAAATGTCAAAGGCAGCAAGAGAGAAGAGGCAGATCACCTATCAAGGGAACCCCATCAAACTAATAGCCGACCTGTCAGCCAAAACTCAACAAGCCAGAGAGATTGGAGGCCTATATTCAGCATTCTTTTTTTTTTTTTTTTTTTTT
>NW_016806605.1:832111-837094 GCF_001698545.2 Rhinopithecus bieti
TTTTTTTTTTTTTTTTTTTTTTTTTTCACTTCACCATTGTAAGAATTGATATTTGTTTATTTTATTTTTATTTTTATTTTTTATTATACTTTAAGTTCTAGGGTACATGTGCATAACGTGCAGGTTTGTTACATATGTATATTTGTGCCATGTTGGTGTGCTGCACCCATCAACTCGTCAGCACCTATCAATTCATCATTTATATCAAGTATAACTCCCCAATGCAATCCCTCCCCCCTCCCCCCTCCCCACAGAATTCTTAAATAAAATATTTTCCATCCAAGAATTTCATATCCAGCCAAATTAAGCTTAAAAATGACAGAGGAATAAGATACTTTTCAGACAAATGAATGCTAAAGGATTTTTTTTTACCACCAGACCCACCTCACAAGAGGTCCTGAAGGCAGTGCTAAACATGGAAAGGAAAAATCATTACCAGTCATTACAAAAACTCACTATGTACATAAAATAGTGACACTAGAAAGCAACTACACAAACATCTGCATAATAGTCAGCTAACAATATGACAGGAATGAATTTGTAAATTTCAATATTAACCTTGAATGTAAAAAGGCTAAACATCTCAATTAAAAGGGACAGAGTGACAAGTTGGATAGAAAAGCAAGACCCAACACGACGCTGTCTTCAAGAAAGCCAAATCACATGTCTACAAATCACATGCAGTGACACCTATAGGTTCCAATTAAAGGGATGGAAAAAAAAAATCTACAAAGCAAATGGAAAACACACAAAAAAGCAGGGATTGCTATTCTAATTTCTTCTTTTATTCTTTTTCAATTTTACTTTCAGCTCCCGGATATATGTACAGAACGTACAGGTTTGTTACATAGGTATACATGTGCCAAGGTGGTTTGTTGCACCTATCAACCCATCATCTATGTTTTCGGCCCCACATGCATTTGGTATTTGTCCTAATACTCTCTCTTCCCTTGTCCCCCATTGCCTGACAGGGCCTGGTGTGTGTTGTTCCCCTCCCTGTGTCCACGTGTTCTCATTGCTCAACTCTTACTTATGAGTGAGAACATGTGGTGTTTGGTTTTCTGTTCCTGTGTTAGTTTGCTGAGAATGATGGCTCCCAGCTTCATCCATGTCCCTGCAAAGGACATGAACTCATTTTTTATGGCTCCATAGTATTTCATGGTGTGTATGTACTACATTTTCTTTATCCAGTCTATCATTGATGGGCATTTGAGTTGCTTCCAAGTCTTTGCTATTGTAAATAGTGCTGCAATAAACATACGTGTGCACGTGTCTTTATAGTAGAATGATTTTTATTCTTTTGGGTATATACTCAGTAATGGGATTGCTGGGTAAAATGGTATCTCTGGTTCTACATCCCTGAGGAATCACCACACTGTCCTCCACAATGGTTGAACCAATCTACACTCTGCCAACAGTGCAAAAGCATTCCTATTTCTCCAAAGCTTCGCCAGCATATATTGTTTCTTGATTTTTTAATAGTTGCCATTCTGACTGGGGTGAGATGATATCTCATTGTGGTTTTGATTTGCATTTTTCTAATGATAAGCTTTTTTCACATGTTTGTTGGTTGCATAAATGTCTTTTTTTTGGAGAAGTGCCTGTTCATATCCTTCACCCACTTTTTGATGGGGTTATTGGTTTTTTTCTTGTAAATGTGTTTAAGTTCCTTGGAGATTCTGGATATTAGACCTTTGTCAGATGGACAGACGGCAAAAATTTTCTCCTATTCTGTAAGGTGAGTGTTCACTTTGATGGTAGTTTCTTTTGCTGTGCAGAAGCTCTTTAGCTTAATTAGATCCCATCTGTGAATTTTGGCTTTTGTTTCAATTGCTTTTGGTGTTTTTGTCATGAAGTCTTTGCCCATGCCTATGTCCTGAATGGTATTGCTTAGGTTTTCTTCTAGGGTTTTTATGGTTGGAGGTGTTAATTTCAGACAAAACAGACTTTAAACCAACAATGGTGAAAAAAGACAAAGAATGATATTACATAAAGGTAAAGGGCTCGATTCAACAAGAACACCTAACCATCTTAAATATATATGCACCCAATCCAGGAGCACTCAGATTCATAAAGCAATTTCTTAGAGAGCTACAAAGAAACTTAGATAACTACACCTTAATAGTGGGAGAGTTTAACACTCCACTGACAATATTAGATCATTGAAGCAGGAAATTAACAAAGATATTCAGGACCTGAACTCAACACTTGAGCAAATGGTCCTAACAGGCATCTATAGAAGTCTTTATCCAAAAACGACAGAATATCCATCTCATCTGTACATGACACGTACTCTAAAATCAACCACACAACAAGACATAAAACAATCCTCGCCAAATTTTAAAAAACCAAGATTATACCAACCACTATCTTAGACCATAGCACAATAAAAATAAGAATAAATATTAAGAAAATTGCTCAAAACCATATGATTACATAGAAATTAAACAACTTGTTCCTAAATGACTTTTGGGTAAATAATGAAATCAAGGAAGATATCAAGAAATTCTTTTAAACTAATGAGAACAAAAATAAAGCATACTAGAATCTCTGGGACACAGCTAAGGCAGTGGTAACAGGGAAGTTTGTACCACTAAAGACCCACATTGAAAAGTTAGAAAGAACTTAAAACAACCTAACATCACAATTAGAGGAACTAGAAAATCAAGAGTAAACCAGCCCCAAAGCTAGCAGAAGGCAAGAAATAACCAAAATCAGAGTTAAACTGGAGGAAATTGAGACACAAAAAGTTATACAAAAGATGAACAAATCCAGGAGTTGGTCCTTTAAAAAAATTAATAAGATAAATAAGCTAGACAAATGAAGAAAAAAATCCAAATAAACACACTCAAACAGACAGGGAATAACAGATGATGGTGAGGATGGAGGAAGGGAGCCCTGGTATGCTGCTGATGGAAATGTAAATTAGTGCAGCCGCTGTATAGAATAATATGGAGGTTCCTTAGAAAAGTAAAAATAGAACTGCTATATTATCCAGCAATTCTACCACTGGATATATACCTAAAAGAAAGAAAATCAAGAAAATTAATATTTCAAAGATATAATCCACACTCCCATATATATCACAGCACACTATTCACAATCTCCAAAATATGGAATCAAGCTAGGTGTCCATCAGTGCCTGAGTGAATACAGAAAATGTGAGATACACACACACACACACACACACACACACACACACACACACACAAATAATGGATTACTATTCAGCCAAGAAGATAATGAAACCCTGTCATTTGCAGAAACACATATGAAACTAGAGGCCATTAAAGCAAGATAAGCCAAGCACAGAAAGTCAAATACCACATGATTTCAGTCATATGTGGGAGCCAAAAAAGTGGATCTCATGAATATAGAGAGTAAATCGGTTAAGGAAAAAAATAATTGGTGGTTATCACAGGCCAGAAAAGTGAAAAGGTAGGGAAGAAGTGGAAATAAAGAGAGGTTGATTAATGGGTACAAATACACAGTTTGGCAGAAGAAATCAGAGCTAGTGTTTAACAGATTAATAGGATGAGTATAATCTATTGTATATTTCAAAATAACTAGAAGATAATAGTTAAAATATTTCTAGCATAAATGAAAGACAAATATTTAAGATGGTGAATAATGCAATTACACTGATTTCATCTTTAAATATTACTTAATGCATCAATTTATCACATGTAGCCCCATATATATATTAAATATCAATAATAGAAATTAAAAAATAAGTTGTACTACTGATGTTCTTTGTGTAGGAGAGAGAGAGAAATCTGGGGTAGTTGATAATTTATATCTTGAGCTAGTGTTTCACTCTGTGATAATTCCTTGCACTAATAACTGTAATTTGTGTCCTTTTCTGTTTTAAACATAATGCATTCCAAAATGATAGCTCATTTATATTTGTTTAAGGAAAAAGAAATTAAATTACTTTCAAGAGAAAAAATGAGTTTGTTGTTATGCTTATCCAAACACTATTCAATAGCAGAAGAAAGTTAAAACTTTCTAGGAATCTTTCTAAAATAAACTCCAAAAATGTGTTTCCAAAAATGACAGATATGTAATGCAGGAATAAAATCATAATAGGTAGGTATTTATAAAGATGTATATAACATCTATCAATTTTTTTAAAAAAACTTGACAATAAATTAATTCAATTATAGTTTCAAGAGTAGATGAGTCTCTGTGACTGTATAAAACAAACATCAAATTCATATAATTAAAAATTAATTCTATTCAATCATGTGAAATATGGCCACAAAACCAATTTTGAATAAAAACCTATACCATGTTAAAACACGAAGTGACTAGTACAATCAGAATCTGAGGGGGAGGAGAAGTGAGAACGTGTGAGAGTGAAAATATATTCATCTTTCATTTATAGTATTGATTGATGCTGCTAAAATTAAAACACGTAGTTTCATAAAAGTGAGCCCAACTTCTTAATTTTTTTCCTCCTTCCCTAACCTAAGAGAGACCATTTAGGGAACTATATCACTTGAGATGAAGACACATATTTAAAGTTGAGCAATTTCTTCATTTTCTTTTTGTCTAATAAAAGCCAGAAAATTAAGTTTGTGCTTGTCATTTGAATGATTTTGGTAATATAATCCAATTTTAATAAAACATTTTACATTTCTCAATTTATTTATATATACTTTAAAATGTGACTGAAATCACATTCATCAAATGTTAATAAAGGTTATTTCTGAGTGATTGAATCTGTATTTTTAACCTTTATATTTGCTAATTTATGCATTGTTTAAATTCTTTATAAATAGTATACTAACTTTTTTTTTTTTTACTGAATATAGAATAATACTATTTTTTAAAGTGGAAGCACATCTGTCAAGATTGTATGTTTGTGTCATATTAGATATATTGATTGTGTGGGCTCTTGTAATTTTTTTTGTAATTCTAAATATTTTTAACTTTTGTTAGAAATATTACTAAGATAAGAGATTCAATGCAAATGGCACA
>NW_016806605.1:838356-843031 GCF_001698545.2 Rhinopithecus bieti
ACACACACACACACACACACACACACACACACACACACACACAAATAATGGATTACTATTCAGCCAAGAAGATAATGAAACCCTGTCATTTGCAGAAACACATATGAAACTAGAGGCCATTAAAGCAAGATAAGCCAAGCACAGAAAGTCAAATACCACATGATTTCAGTCATATGTGGGAGCCAAAAAAGTGGATCTCATGAATATAGAGAGTAAATCGGTTAAGGAAAAAAATAATTGGTGGTTATCACAGGCCAGAAAAGTGAAAAGGTAGGGAAGAAGTGGAAATAAAGAGAGGTTGATTAATGGGTACAAATACACAGTTTGGCAGAAGAAATCAGAGCTAGTGTTTAACAGATTAATAGGATGAGTATAATCTATTGTATATTTCAAAATAACTAGAAGATAATAGTTAAAATATTTCTAGCATAAATGAAAGACAAATATTTAAGATGGTGAATAATGCAATTACACTGATTTCATCTTTAAATATTACTTAATGCATCAATTTATCACATGTAGCCCCCATATATATATTAAATATCAATAATAGAAATTAAAAAATAAGTTGTACTACTGATGTTCTTTGTGTAGGAGAGAGAGAGAAATCTGGGGTAGTTGATAATTTATATCTTGAGCTAGTGTTTCACTCTGTGATAATTCCTTGCACTAATAACTGTAATTTGTGTCCTTTTCTGTTTTAAACATAATGCATTCCAAAATGATAGCTCATTTATATTTGTTTAAGGAAAAAGAAATTAAATTACTTTCAAGAGAAAAAATGAGTTTGTTGTTATGCTTATCCAAACACTATTCAATAGCAGAAGAAAGTTAAAACTTTCTAGGAATCTTTCTAAAATAAACTCCAAAAATGTGTTTCCAAAAATGACAGATATGTAATGCAGGAATAAAATCATAATAGGTAGGTATTTATAAAGATGTATATAACATCTATCAATTTTTTTAAAAAAACTTGACAATAAATTAATTCAATTATAGTTTCAAGAGTAGATGAGTCTCTGTGACTGTATAAAACAAACATCAAATTCATATAATTAAAATTAATTCTATTCAATCATGTGAAATATGGCCACAAAACCAATTTTGAATAAAACCTATACCATGTTAAAACACGAAGTGACTAGTACAATCAGAATCTGAGGGGAGGAGAAGTGAGAACGTGTGAGAGTGAAAATATATTCATCTTTCATTTATAGTATTGATTGATGCTGCTAAAATTAAAACACGTAGTTTCATAAAAGTGAGCCCAACTTCTTAATTTTTTTCCTCCTTCCCTAACCTAAGAGAGACCATTTAGGGAACTATATCACTTGAGATGAAGACACATATTTAAAGTTGAGCAATTTCTTCATTTTCTTTTGTCTAATAAAAGCCAGAAAATTAAGTTTGTGCTTGTCATTTGAATGATTTTGGTAATATAATCCAATTTTAATAAAACATTTTACATTTCTCAATTTATTTATATATACTTTAAAATGTGACTGAAATCACATTCATCAAATGTTAATAAAGGTTATTTCTGAGTGATTGAATCTGTATTTTTAACCTTTATATTTGCTAATTTATGCATTGTTTAAATTCTTTATAAATAGTATACTAACTTTTTTTTTTTTTACTGAATATAGAATAATACTATTTTTTAAAGTGGAAGCACATCTGTCAAGATTGTATGTTTGTGTCATATTAGATATATTGATTGTGTGGGCTCTTGTAATTTTTTTTGTAATTCTAAATATTTTTAACTTTTGTTAGAAATATTACTAAGATAAGAGATTCAATGCAAATGGCACAATTCCTCCCTCCCAACAGGCTCTTTAGACGAACGTGAGTGTCTATTCTTTGAATATACTAGAAAATGATCCAAACAAGCAAAAAACTGATTTTGTTTAGGTTACAAAGAGAGGAAATTTACCTTTTGGCACGTGATTGGCTCACAGAGAAGCAGTTCAGGAAGAAACTCATGAAGTGAAGTCACAACCAGGATTCTGCCACCACTGAATGCTAATCAGCATGCTGCCTGATTGTGGACTCCTAACACTCACCATCGTGCTTTCATTTATACCATAACCATAATCTCTAATTGACCTGCAACTTTGGGTTACCCTTCTAAGATTCATATTCACGAGCAGAGCATGCAGGTAGTTGGGTTTTGGTTTTGCGCTCTGGCCAAGATGCAAAGGATATGGAGAGGAACCATCTTTCTACCTCTTACTTATTTTAGTATTTCTCCCCAAAAAAGAAGCATCCAAATGACAGGCCGTATAACTTACATCTTTAAAAAAAGACAAAATACCAACTATCCCAGGCCTTCTTAAATCTAATGTGCACAGGGATCACCTGGGTATCTCATTACAATGCAGATTCAAATTCAGAAGGTCTGGCATGGGGCCTTCATGCTACAGACCTAACAACCTCTCAGGTGATGCTGATGATAATGAAACGCACTGAGTATCAGGGCCTAGTACTGCTCTGCCTGCTTCATGATGCTTGGCACATTCTACTTTTTGTTATAATCTCTTTGTCCCCAGCACTCAGCACAGGAACTGGAAGAGCAGGTGCTCAAATGTTGGCTGAACAACTGATGGAGTGACTGATTGACTGAATTAATGACTCCTTATCAATGTTTAGGGCCAACATCAAGTTGCTTTTTCCCTATAAAACTTCCTCTCATCTCCAAAGTTTTCTGAGTCATGAATAAAAACTTCTTTCTCCAATTCCTATAGTACTTATCTTTTGACTATACAGCCATCAATAAATTATTATATTTCACGCGAAATACTTTGTTCCTTAACTAAACATAAAATGTCATATAGCAAGCAGCTGTGACTAAAAAATTTATTCCTACTGAGTTTGTGATAGACTCTGTTTACGTCTATACTCTGTTACTTCTATGGAGTCTTGATTAAATTATTTAATCTTCAAGTCAGGTAGCACAGTAATGAATGATGTCGACTAATGATTTGGTGTTCCATTTTAGTAGATTCAACCTTTAATACTATTCATCTTTTTTAATGAGGTGCAAACAAACAGTACAGGTGTCCTCTTTTCACCTTCCAATTCTATTTGCCCTGGCTCTCCTTCTTAACAGGTTATAACAGACAGTTATTCGATCAACGTGTGAAAGTAGTCAGGAGGAAGAAACAATTCTTGATTGTTTTCAACATCCTAGTCATTAGCATTTTTGTTTCATAGTTATATAACATATTTTGTATTCAGATTTATTGGAAATCATAATTGAGCTATGTAATAATGGGTGGGGGCTAGTAAATAAACAATATAAAATACCTTAATTTAGATAAAACTCTGACTTTAGGACCCTTAAGCTTAATTAATGTAAACATTTCTAATTTTTTTTCTCTTCCAAATTTCTTTTTTATATAGTTTCCAATTACTCTTTTTAGAGAGCTTGTTTTTTTCTCCTTTCAGAATGTCCACCCACTTTTTATTTTCCCAAATTCTCTTATTAGCTCTCATTCCGTTTTGGTGACCACCACTATCTAAACGAAATGTATTATGTTTTCCAATCACTTTCTCAATGTCATATCCAAATGTTGATCTTTCACGTTTATGCTGCTTGTCAATTTGATTAAGTTTACCTCCAGTATCTGTCCTCCAAACTTTCCTAAATTCAGCTTCTTGGTTGATAATTTTCTTGCTTTGGTTCTCACTAATGATCTAACTAATCCTCTGATCTTTGTCTTTTCCACCTTATCTCTCTCACTAGAAACGGCCATTCTCCAGGTTGCTGAACCTTATGTAAGATAATTTGTGAGCCTGATATTTACTTCAAAAATTTCAATTACTTCTACTATCAAAAGAATGAATTAAACATTTCTTCGTTTTGAATTCGAGACCTCTATGTTCTAACCATATAATACCTTTCTTGCTTTATAGCTATTAATCTTTCCTTAAACCAAAAGTCCCATCTCTCATCTATTACCCATTCTGCACTTTTGAAAGTTGAGTCATTATTCCATTCTCAACATTAACGTTCCCTCTTTCTTAAAGCATCTCCTAATTACAATAGTAGGAATTAAACTTTCTTTTTTTGTTCTCTCACCTATTTTTTAACTTTTCATGTTATCCTACTACCAATGTTATTTTTACTCTGCATTATATTTACTTATTTGCATGCAAGCCCTTCAGCAAGATCTCTAATCCTTTTATAACCCCCAAAATACTTAGAATACTGTTTTGCAAATATTAAATACTAATTTTTTGCTGAAAAAATAGAATGAGTGAATTAAATTCCTTTGATTTTTTGACAGACCCATTGAATATAAATTATTTTAATATGACCTATATTGAAAATTCTCGTTAAACTTATAATTTAGCTTCATGAAGGCTGAAAATTGGATTTTCCATTAATTTTCTATTACTTAATTTCCCACATAATTTTCTATTTAATCTATAGATTACTGAGATGGGTTAGTACTTGTATTAGTCCATTTTCACACGGCTGTAAAGAAATACCCAAGACTGGGTAATTTATAAAGGAAAGAGGTTTACGTGACTCATAGTTTCACATGGCTGAAGAGCCCTCAGGATCATGGTGAAAGGTTAAGGGGAAGCAATTATCTTCTTCACAAGGCCGAAGTGAGAGCATGGGACAAAAAAAAAAAAAAAAAAAAAAAAAAAAAAAAAAAAAAAAAAA
>NW_016806605.1:843077-856664 GCF_001698545.2 Rhinopithecus bieti
AAAAAAAAAAAAAAAAAAAAAAAAAAAAAAAAAAACCCCCCCTTTAAAACCATCAGATCTCATGAGAATTCACTCACTATCACGAGAACAGCATGGGGAAACCGCCCCTATCATCCAATCACCTTCCTCCCTCAACACATGGGGCTTACAATTAGAGACGAGATTTGGATGGGGACACAGAGCACAACAATATCTGTACCTTCGTATTTATAGCAGACTATTGGCATAACGACTGAAGGCATAGTTATTCAGGTAAGAAGAATGATATAAGTAAATAAAAGTGGACAAACACAAAATGTTAAGAGAAGATGAAATGCCGATTTAATTGAAATATGAAGAAAGATAGATTTATCTATAATGAACATGCAGGTAGTCAAATTTGGCTTTGCTTGAACCTAGACTTTATCAGTGTAAAAAGTGCTCAGTTAACACTTGTCTGGGTCACAAAATTATGGAGTTTAAATATTCTACCATGAACTGGCTAAGTGGACGAGACAGGAATTGTTGGTTTGCTTTATATGTGCAAATATATGTAAATATCTTCATTCAAATCTTCCCCGCTATTAAGAAATTTCTTTCTGAATCATTTCAACCCCATATACTCGATCAAAAGACCAAAACAACAGACCTAGCTATATCTATCAGACATGACAGGATACAGAGCTTTTTAGTTTTTTTCCCATCAATTTTTTTGGAGTATGGTTCTATTAAACATTAAACACAAAAAACATAAAAACATAGAAAATTTCAACATTGACCTTCAAAAGTAGATTAAAAGAAACATTAGTATTTATATTATTTTGGTATATAATGGGCTACTGCAAGCATGACATAAAGATCTTGGTATTTACCGCTCTCTTTAAGGTTTTTTCTTGTACTCATCATAGAACTGAGGTCAGGAGGCAAACTGTCACCCCCATATCTGGAAAGATGGGAGCATCCAGAAAGATACAGCACAAAGATCCACTTAGCTGGAGCAGAAAGTGTTCCAGCTGAAGCTGCTCAAGTCGTAAAATGGTAAGAACTCTTAAATGGTAATTTTGATGAATTGCTAGAGGCTGAGTGTGGAAGACAATGAGAGTGAGAAACTTCTGGGGGCTGCAGTCTTCAGAGAAGCTCTACACATTCGTAGATCTCTCCTCCAGGATCTCTACCAGGTTCTCCATAATAGTAAAGAAAAACCCTCTCATGGCCCCGGCAAGGGTGAAGAAGAGTAAGCTGTTGTGCAATTATACCCAGAGCCTCCCTCACAATGTAGTGTTACTCTCCATGGAAGAATTTCACAAAGCACAAGATTCAAACCTTATCCCAGCTGGTAGAAGGAAATCCTATCCCATGTTGCAGAAGGGAATTCCTCCCCACTCTAGTCCTTCTCAACTTTCATGATAAAAAAGGTATACAAGGCATATTGCTTTTCTCCTCACTTCAAGTAGGTAGGTAAGTAGATAATTTTTTTTAATGCTTAAACTTTATGATACAATTTATTTTATCTGAAACCTATTAACAGCAACTAAAGTCCTACATTTTATGGTTAGCCTTATTTTTTTTTTCTTAAAGCCCCTGAAGGTCAGTTTATTTGTTGAAGTTGAGACAACTTGGATACCAAATAGAAGACAACAATGTGAACAAATTATCTTTCTCTTGTTAACTGGACTATCTAAGTTTTCAAAACTCACCAATTTATGTTTTCTAATATGGAGGAATTTTTGTAAATGCTACTTTTATTGGAAAAATAAATTGTATATATTAAAACTCTGAGGCAACACAAAGTATATAAGTCAGAAAGCAAACCACACAAGATTTTATCCTACAGAAATATCCACTTGCAACATTTGAAGAACATCATTGAAGGCATTGCTGTTTATATGTAAAGACAGAGGAAAGGGAAAGAACTGAAGGAGTAAAATAAGGAATTTAAAAACAAAATCATAGACATGAGATTTCTATAAATGTTCATTAAACTTAACTAAAAATTAAACAATATATAAATGGCTATCAAATACAGCAGATTAAACATTTTAAACTCTGTTGACTCTTAAAAGATTACTAAAAGAACAGTACATGCACAAAAATGGTCATAAACTTTGAAGCAGAAAGAGAAAGAGGAGGCAAAACAACAGGAGATGAATGATAGCAACAAATTTTGGAGTTTAGAAAGCAAATGTTAGAGGGATTAACTTTTAAGCATTAATAAATCTTAAAGCTGAGTCTCTTGTTAAAAAAAAAAAAAGGTACCTTGGCCGGGCACCGTGGCTCACGTCTATAATCCCAGCACTTTGAAATGTCGAGGCGGGCGGATCACGAGGTCAGGAGATCAAGAATATCGTGGCTACCATGGTGAAACCCCGTCTCTAGCAAAAATACAAAAATCAACCGGGCGTGGTGGCGGGGACCTGTAGTCCCAGCTACTAGGGAGGCTGAGACAGGAGAATGGCGTGAACCTGGGAGGCGGAGCTTACGGTGAGCCGAGATTGCGCCACTGCACTCCAGCCTGGGCGACAGAGCGAGACTTTGTCTCAAAAAAAAAAAAAAAAAAAAGTGCCTAGCATACTTGCAAGAAATAGAATTTTATATACATATACATACACACACACGAAGAAACACAGAAACATGCAAAGGTTCTCATTACAAATTTCAAAATGGTGAAGCTAAAAGATCAGTTATGAAAATAGAATAATAATTCTCTATAACAGCATTAAAATTTGGAAATTTTTGAAGCAATCGATTGAAAGTGAATGATTTGTCTCTTAGAATCATGTACTCACCAGAACAATCACTCAATAGTAACATATGAAATGTCTCAAATTTTCTTTCCATGCACCCATTAACCAGAAGTTAATGGAGAATTATTTTACCAAAAAGAAAGAATCAAGAAGTGGGAAGATATGTAACTTAGAAGTATGGCTTTCAGAATATAAGGCTGGAGAGGGAATTTCCAGGATTTTCATAACAGGGGAATCTGAGACAGTTGTAGAGCAGGTCTAGAAAACAAGTGAGTCTGAGATTTATCAGTGTTAAGTTCACAAGGAAGTATGCAAAGGAAGGAATATGTGAGGACATGAATACTTGGTTCAGATTTGAATAATATTTCTAATAAGTTCAGTTTGTACAATGATTAAATGAAGAATTAAGACAATAACTACAGTGTGGTATGTTGAGAAGTTGGAGGTTAAGAATTTATGTGTGGAGGGGGAGTATAGAAAGTTACATTCTCCTTATTTATATTAGATGAACAAAAGACAATATGTGACCTGAAAAATGAAAGTGTTACAGAAACTATGAAAATTAAAAACAGCTAAAAACAAATGTTGAAAGTGGTAAATTGTAGGGTGTGGAGGGAAACAGCAGAACTGGCTGGGACAGGGAAATGCTATCTTTTTTTATTGTAATCTTGTAGAGAAAATTTTAAACACTATGCATGTGCATTTTATATAAAATCAAATTTCAAAAAATGAGTTAAATTGAAGCTGAAGGGATAGCTGAAATTCAAATATATGGTTTTCCACAAGAACATCTATTCCTAAATTTATTCTTTAAATTAAAATGAAAAGCTTTAAGTAAAATATGAAATTTAAGATCGTTCTATTTTAATGCTAACAGATTTATTGACTCTCTTAATTATAATAAATAACTAAATACTTTTAAACTATCCCTGATATTCTTCTCTCCTCTACCAGTTTTTGGTTAGTGATACTATAACTTTAACATTATCAGGATTTATGGACTTTATATTTGTTTTTTTACCCATATTCGAGGAATAGATTCGTTTTAGTTTAATATGTAAGTTTATTGCTGTGTACTGCTAGTCCTTTTACTATGACTTTAATATTTCTGAGTTCCGTATTTTTATCCATCTTTTGAGTTATTTTGATTTCATCTTATAGTTTTGTTATTGTTTTTGTTTTAATTCAAAACAAACTTAAGGCATTATTTCCTAAATCCTTCATATTTTACCCTGCTAGATCATATTTACAACTGAAGCATATTTTGGTTGGATACAAAATTCTTATGTCATATATATTTTTTTGATACTAGCTGTTACTATAAAACCATATTCCTCTGTGATCTCTGGATGCTAATTATTATTATATAGGTGCTGTCACAATTCAGATATCTCTGTTCCTGTTTTTCCATTTACTTAATTTCATTTTTAGGAATAATATAATACATGCATCACATATGCCCATTTTCTTCACCTTTCTTCATATTTTGGTGACATTTCCCTTTCCTAGAAAATTTGTTTTCACTATTTTTTCCTAGCATGATGGAGAACTAATTGAATTCTTTTGTGTTCTGGAATAATTATTCTCCTGATGTATACTTCCCTTTTAATTTGGTTCTTATATTTCTCCTTCTAAGTAATAAAATGTCAATATCTATGCATAGGTTTTATGCTGGTACTATCCTGCTAATTATAAGTACTTGAAATGTGGTATTTGAGTATATGGTGGAAAACATTGTGGGGAAATGTTGGAGAGGGATGAGTGGGGATGACCTCCAACTCACAGTGCAGTTTGTTGCCCTACATTTTCTTATGAAATGGTATGTGCCCTCTGTACTGAAGATACATTTTCTCTGGGTTTCTTCTAGATTTTTGCTGCTAGCATGGGGTGTGAGACTCATGAAGAAGCCTCATGTGTCCAGAGTTGTGTCCAGAATTGGTTCCTTCCAGTGGGTTCTTGGTCTCACTGACTTCAAGAATGAAGCTGTGGACCCTCGTGGTGAGTTATAGTTTTTAAACATGGTGTGTCTGGAGTTTGTTCCTTCAGATGTTCAGATGTGTCCAGAGTTTCTTCCTTCTGGTGGGTTCGTGGTCTTGCTCACTTCAGGAGTGAAGCTGCAGACCTTGGGGGTGAGTGTTACAGCTCATAAAGGTAGTGCAGACCCAAAGAGTGAGCAGCAGCAAGATTTACCGCGAAGACCGAAAGAACAAAACTTCTACAACCTTCAACTCTGATGGTGCTGGTGGCCAGCTTTTATTCCCTTATTTGGCCCCGCCCACATCCTGCTGGTTGGTCCACTTTACAGAGCACTGATTGGTCCATTTTTACAGAGTGCTGATTGGTGCGTTTACAAACCTTTAAACACAGAACGCTGATGGGTGCGTTTTTACAGAGTGCTGATTGTTGTATTTACAAACCTTTAGCTAGACACAGAGTGCTGATTGGTGCATTTACAAACCTTTAGCTAGACACAGAGCGCTGATTGGTGCATTTTTACAGAGTGCTGATTGGTGCATTTACAATCCCCTAGCTAGATAAAAAAGTTATCCTAGTCCCCACTGAACCCAGGAAGTCCAGCTGGCTTCACCTCTCACCACCAGTTACAGAAAATTGTTGTGATCTGGTGATTTTCCTTACCCATTCCACCCTTAACCTGGAAGACTTCCAGTCCGTGTCTCACAACCAGGATGTTGAATTACAAATAAAATGATGTTCCTTTAGTTTCTTTGTCTTTCTGCTCCAATTACCTACCATTCTCTACTCTAACATTCATCCTGTCCTTGGTGGCCAGTAGGATTAATCACAGACTGAGAGAATTAAAAAAAAAAAAAAAAAAAAAAAAAAAAAAAAAAACTATAGCAGAGGGAATTTTAATCAGAAACTACAGAGGCAGAAATGTCAGAGAACTTCAAATTTTGAGCTCTGACTGGTACTTTTTGCTTCCTGAGAATGATGTTCTGTTTGATTTATATTGATTTCACAATGTGTCATAAAGGTAGAATGGGACTCAGATTCATGCTGAAGACCACAAGCATAAGATAGTGAAGGGAAGTTTAGAAAATCTCTTCACCAGATACTAGCATGAAATGTATGGATGCTGTCATCAGAGCTAGTAAAAATGTATCTTCCTGGATCAATGTGGGTGCTATCACAATGACTTTATACGTGGAGTTTAGTTCCCATGCTTGTATCTGTGGCACTCAGCACATGTAGTAAAATTCTCAGGCTATTAAATGTTGATGAACATCGGGATTTTGAACAGAGATAAATTTAATTGTGCTTCTTATCCATCTTATCTGGTTAAATCAGGTCTCAGCATGTCACTGTGAGAAGACTACAGTTTATGGGTGTTTGCATTGAATAGTATAAATATGTGACATAATAGCACAGTTCTGAGTGGAGAGGGTTTGTTTAGATAATAGTTCTCCATCTTCCTGAAGTGGTTATTTGCTATTGTAAACTTTGCTTCCACTAACGTTATTTTATAATTAAGTTTTGGAGAAAATATTAAAAATATACATAAGCAAAACAACATAAAAAGCAAAGATATGTTCAGCCTAATCCCATTACCATGCCTCCATACATTAATTTTGTATATATACATATGTATTTCTTCATAATTTTATGCATATACATATAATGAGATCATAATATAACTATAGTTAATTTTCTTTTCCCAAATAACTATATGTAGAGTAATACATTTTTTATACCAAAACAGCCTTTTACACTATCATATTTTAAAATTCTTAGTAGTCCTTTATATTCTTTAACGTATTTCTCTTATCTATCACTTACATTTACTTTAGAAATGTTCTCCTTAATTATTATTTTACAAATCTTTGAAATATTTTGCTTCATCGCTTAATGAAGTAAACTTAGAAGTGGAAATTTTAGGTTAAAAGGCATATGTATTTTTAGGACTTCTATTACATTTCATCAAATTGCCTTCTACAAAATTTGCACTGATCTGTAATTCTAACTTATGTGAAGCTGTCCATTACCCTACACCATCTCTGGAAGTAGCTATTGATAGTTATATCTTTGCCTAGTTAAAAACTGAATATGAGATAGCTTTTTTCTTTAATATTGCATTTTCTAAATTACTGTAAATGAGAAATTACCATGATAAAATTAATAGTGGTTGATAGTTATTTTTAGTTAATTACCTATGTAAATACGTTCACCATTTTTTCTAGTAGAATCTGTTTTTTAAAATCCATACATGATTGTGTGTGTGTATCATATAATAACACCCTTTGAAATTGACCCTACCTTATTAAATATATCTTTCAGTTTATTGCTTGCTTTTTAATTTGCCCACAGAGATTTTACATTAAAAGAATTATGTTAGTTTGTATGTAATCTATCAGTATTTTATATTATTATTTCTGAATCTATTGTCATAATATGAACTACTTTCAGCAACCCAGAATGATAGAGCTGCCTTAGTATTTTTATGAATTTATTATATTTGAATATTAATACATTTATACTTAATTGAATGTTAGGATTCTAACACACCTTACCAACTGGCCCAAACACAATTTTTTGTGTTTATTATTTTATTCATTGCTTAAAATTCCATTATATTTTATAATAAGTGATTATAATAAGTTCTTGGTCATTCTACCAAAAAAAAAAAAACACAAGTGCTCATATGTTCATTGCAGCACTATTCACAATAGCAAAGACTGAAATGAAACTAGGTGCCCATCAATGATGGTTTGGATAAAGGAAACGTGGTATATATGCACCATGGAATACTATGCAGCCATGAAAAAAGAATGAAATCATGTCCTCTGCAGCAACATGGACACAGGTGGATGTCGTTATCCTAAGTGAACTAACATAGGAACAGAAAACCTAATACTGTATGTTCTCACTTATTAGTGGGAGCTAAACATTGAGTGCATATGAGCATAAAGATGAAAACAAGAGACACTAGGGATTACCAGAAGATACATACAGGACTGTGGGCTGAAAAACTACCTATTTGGTAGTATGCTAAGTACCTGAGTGACGGGATCATCTATACCCCAAATCTTAGCATCATGTCTCATCCATTGTACCCATGTAACAAACTTGCACATGTTTGAATTCAAAATCAAAGTTGAAAAAAAAGAAACAAAAATATAAGCTCTTGAGTCTATTTCTCACCTGCACAGGCACTTTCACTGCTCTGTTTGTCCATTCCTGCACCAAATTTTGCCCTCATTCTTCTTTTTTATTTACGAAGTTTTCAGCTTGCTCTTTTATTTATTTATTTTTCAGATCAACTAAAGAATAATTTTCTGTAGTTCCTCATATAATCCCAATGGAATGTTAAGTAGAATCAACTTGGATAGAATCAGTATCTGTGCTATATTGAATTTATGCATCTGTATTAGTCCATTCTTACACTGCTAATAAAGACATGCATGAGACTAGGTAATTTGCAAAGGAAAGAGGTTTAATTAACTCACAGTGCAGAATGGGTGGGGAGACCTCAGGAAACTTACAATCATGGCAGAAAAGGAAGCAAATACATCCTTCTTCACATGGCATCAGGAGAGAGAAGAATGAGAACAGAGTGAAGGCGGAAGCCTCTTATAATACCAACAGATCTCATGAGAACTTACTGACTGTCACAAGAATCGCCTGGAAGAAACTGCCCCCATGATTCAATTACCTCCCACCAGGTCCCTCCCAAGACATGTGGGGATTATAGGAACTACAATTCAAGATGAGATCTGGGTGGGGACACAGCCAAACCATATTAACATCCAGGGATATAATAAGCATCTGTTTTTATGTAAAATTTTTCTGTTGATCAAATAATGAGCTGTGGCTATATAGTCATTTCCAAAGAGATCCTGTACAATTATTGTTAAGCATTTTAATTTTTCTTACTATAATTACTGGGACACTTCTCCATTCTATTTTTATCTAATATTCTTACAAGCTCTTCGTCTCTGGGCATCATTTTAAAAATTATACTCTTGTATAGTTATCTTAATTGGTTTTAATTGTATTATAGTTTATCATCTTTATAAATAAACATCATTGCTAATAGTAACTATTATGCATATATGTCAAACTCTATATTAAACATTTGGCACATATTCAATAAAAAGACGTGATAATTTATGCCACGTACTATATTTATAATCTGATCACAATATTCTAGCCAACAAGAGCTAGATCAATGTCAAGCCACAATGTTTATTCACTATTTTATTTTAAATTCACTGGGAATGCATCACTTTACTATTAAGCTAAATATCAATTATTTCTTTGAGAGATAATATATAATATGCTATTTTATACCAAAAGTTTTAGAAGATATAGATGTTAAATATAATCAAATGTGTTTTCAGTATTGATAGCATCTCTTTAGGGATTACATTTTTTTGTATCAATATATTACAGTCCTATTATATCTTAATATATCTGTATAATGAGATTATATCAAGATTTCTTAAAATAATTTTACCTTAAAATTATACAGTATTTTATTATGTCATTAATTTCTTAGATAGTTTTCTCTTTTGAGAACTTATTCCTTTAATAAATATAAATGAAGTTATTATCTGGATTACACTAAAAAATAAAAACACAATTATTTATCCAATGAGATTGGTTAAGAAATTTTACCTTTATCAAAATTAATTGGAAAGCATTATATCATTTTCTTTCAGATCACATAAATAGCAAAAAAATTATTTGACATAATTTATTCATAAAATCATCTGGATAGAATCATTTAGGCAGTTATATTACTATTTCTGGATGTTTTGAATTCATATATTATTTCTCTGTTCAGGTACATACAGTTGATTGAGTCAAACTTGGTAATAAATTCATGTGTGTTCAATATCTATTAACACCTATGGTTATATCATCTTTCTAATTGGTAACATTGTAAGTTTTGTTTTTCCTGGATAATTCTATTAGTTTTTGTTAAGAATAGACTTAGTAACTTTTCAGTTTTACTATTGTGGTTTGAAATTAAATGTTTGTGGTTTGCACATATTTTTTCTGTGACTTGTCTTTTCTTTCTCTTAATACTGTCTATCACAGAGCAAAGTATTCATTTTTTTAAAGTTTACTTAAAAATTTCATATATCATTCTTTTGCTGTAACTAAAAGTTACCATCAAACCTAAGACCACCTAGATTTTCTTCTAGAAGTTTTATAGTTTTGCATTTTATATGTAGGTCTATGACCCACTTAGAGTTAACTTTGTAAAAGGTGTTAGATCTGTGTCTAGATGGATTTTTTTCTTTTTGTAAATGAGCATCCAATTTTTCCAGCACCATTTATTGAAAAGACTGGGTTTTCTCCAGTGAATTGCCTTTGTTCCTTTGTCAAAGATCAGTTGGTTATGTTTGTGTGAGCCCATTTTTGGGCTCTCTTTATTGATCTATGCATTCATTCTTTAACCAATACCATGCTGTCTTGAAGTAATGTTATAGTAAGTCTTGAAATCATTCTTTGAAATTCATTCTTCTAATTCAGTATTGTGTTTGCTACTCTAGGTATTTTGCCTTTCAACATAAACTATAGAATCAATTTGCCATTATCTAAAAATAACTTGCTGGTATTTTGACAGGGATTATGAGAATCTATATATCATACTGAGAGAATTGACACTACTGTCAATTTACACAATCTATATATCACACTGAGAGAAGAGACAATACTGTCTTCCAATTTCCATTTATTTAGATCTTCTTTGATTCGTTTCATGAGTTATATAATTATTAACATGTAGGATATGTTCATATTTGATTAGGTTTATATCTAAGCATTTAATTTTGGGGGTAGTGCTATGGTAACTGATATTGATTTTTAATTTCAGATTCCAATTGTTTGTTGCTGGTACAGAGTAAAGCAATTTTATTTTGTATATTATATTGTCTCCTGTGACATTACTATATTCATTTATTTGCTCTAGGAGTTTCTCTCCTTTTGGGGGTATTTTATACATAATCATATTATCTGCAAATAAAGACAGTTTTCTTTCTTTCTTCCCAGTCTGTATACCTTTTATTGCATTTTTTATCTAGGGCTATCTAGGACTTCTAGTAAGATATGAAAGAGAATGGTAAAATAGTTAATCCTTGCTTTGTTCTAAACCTTTGGAGGACAGAGTCCTGTTTCTCATGAATAAACATGTTCCCTGTAGGTTTTTGGTACGTTGTAGTAGTCCCCCCTTATCCATGGGGGATCCATTCCAAGACCCTCAGTGGATGTCTGAAATCATGGATATTAATGAACCCTACTTGTACTATGTTTTTTGTATACTTATACACCTATGTTAATATTTAATTTACAAACTGAGTGCCATAAGAGATTAATAATAATGAAATAGAACAATTATAACAACATGCTGGAATAAAATTATGTTAATGTGGTAACTGAAACTGCAGAAAGCAAAACCATGATTAAGGTGAGACTACTGGATTTTCTTTATGGAGTTATGTAAATTTCTTCTCTACTGTATCTGGGATTGGGATTAGAATAAGGCTGGTCTCATAGAATTATTAGTAATTGTAGTATCTACTTCTATTTTTTGGAAGAAATTGTGGAAAATAAGTATCTTTACTTTCCTATATATTTGATAGAATCTACCAGTGACTCCACCATGGGGGCATGCTGGGATTTTTTGTTGTCGTTATTTTTTATTCAATTTATTTAATAGATGTAAACATATTCAGATTATACGTTACTTGGAGTGAAGTTTGGTAATTTGTGTTTCTCAGTAGTTCATTTTATCTGAATTATCAAATGTGAGGCCATGAAGTTATTTATAGTATTGCTTCATTGTCCTTTTAATATTCATGGAATTAGTATCACTTCTGATATTGGTAATTTGTTTCTTCTCTTTTCTTCTTAGCCTGTCTAAAGATTTATTGAGGTCCTTGATCTTTTCTTTTCAGAGGATCAGCTTTTGGTTTCATGGATATTTTTTATTGTTTTCTTTTCGATTTTATTGATTCTTATGGAATTTTCACTATTTACTTTTTTCTGCTTTCTTTAACCTGAGATTGATCTTTTTAACATTTTTACAATGTGAAATCTTAGGTTACCGATTGCAGGTCATTCTTCCATTTTAATATATGCACTTAAAGTTATTAATATTCCTCTAAGTACTGTGTTTACTGCGTCTCAAAATTTTGATAGGTTGTATTATTGCTTTCATTTAAATTTAAATTAAGTTTCTCTTGAAACAGTTTAACCCATGGGTTATTTGGAACTGTGTTGTTTAATTTCCAAGTATTTGGGATTTTCTCGCCATCTTCCTGTTATTGATTTCTAATTTAATTTTATTGTGGTCTGAGGACATATTTTGTATAATTTCTATTACTTTAAAATGTTAAGAATCTTTTGGTGAGTGTTCCATTTGAGTTTCATAGGAATGTATTTTGCCACTGTTGAATGAATTATTCTATAAATATCAAATAGATCAAATTGTTTCATAGCGCTCTTCATATGTATTATATCCTTTTAAATTTCTGTCTGCTTGATCTATAAATTATTAAAGAAGTCTATTGGAGTTTTCAACTATAATAGTGGGCTATCTATTTCTCCTTGCCCTTCTATCAGTTTTTGCCTCAGTTATTTTGACTTCGGTTGTTAAATTAATAAACAATAGAAACTGTTATATCTTCTTGGATAATTGACTCCTTTATTATGAATCCAGTTATAGCTGAAACTTTATACCTTTGACCTGTATCTTCCCACATCCCTACAATCTCCCTTCCACCCTGCTCCTGTTTTACTTTTTCTAGGTATTCATATTTTAAATATTTTACATATGAGTGCGATCATGCAACATTTTTTCTTTGTGTTCATCTTATTTCACTTAGCATAATAATCTCTAATTGTGTTCATGTTGTTGAATGTCAGGATTGCCCCCTTTTTAAATGCTGAATAATATGCTATTATACATGTACGCAAACACACACGCACATATATATGAGATATATATGATATATACGTATATGAGATATATATCTCACAGCTTCTTTATGCCTTCATCCATTGATGGACATTTTGGTTGTTTCTGTATCTTGGATATTGTGAATAATGCTGCAGTGAACATGGGAGTACAGATATATTTATGAGGTGATTATTTTATTTCCTTTGGTTATTTACTCAAAAGAGGAATGTCAGCTCATATGGTAGTTCTATTTTTAATTTCTCTAGGAAGCTGCACACCGTTTTTCACAGTAAGCAGCTCCAATCTATGTTGCTTTTAATAGTGTGCATGGATTCTTTTTTCTCCATACCTGATATGGTTAGGCTTTGTGCTCCCAACCAAATCTCACCTTGAATTTTATTTCTCATAATCCCCACATTGTCAAGGGAGAGACCAGGAGGCCGTAATTGAATCGTGGGGGTGGTTTCCCCCATGCAGTTCTCCTTATAGTGACTGAGTCCTCACAAGATCAGATGGGCTCTTCCTCCTTCACTCAGCTCTTCTCCTTCCTGCTGCCTCTTCACGTTCAACCATGATTATAAGTTTTCTGAGGCCTCCCAAGTCATGCTGAACTGTAATCAATTAAACCTCTTTCTTTTATAAATTACTCAGTCTCAGGCAGTTCTTTATAGGAGTATGAAAATGGACTAATATGATACTCATGCCAGCACTTGTTATCTCTTGTCTTTTTTATAAAAACCATCCTCACAGGAATGAGATAATATCTCATTGTGGTTTTGATTTGCATTTACCTGATGATTAGTGGTATTGAGCACTTTTTCATATACCTATTGGCCATTTTTTATGTCTTCTTTAGAGAAATGTCTATTCAGGTCCTTTGCTTACTTTTTATTGGGTTATTTGTGGTTTTTTTTTTTTTTTTTTTTTTTTTTTTTT
>NW_016806605.1:857443-891285 GCF_001698545.2 Rhinopithecus bieti
TGTAGTCCCAGCTCCACGGGAGGCTGAGGCAGGAGAATGGCGTGAACCCGGGGTGCGGAGCTTGCAGTGAGTGGAGAGTGCACCACTGCACTCCAGCCTGGGCGACAGAGCCAGACTCTGTCTCAAAAACAAAACAAAACAAAACAAAACAGATCAAGTCAGGTGCAGTGGCTCACGCCTGTAATCCCAGCACTTTGGGAGGCCAAGGCAGGCGGATTACGAGGTTGGGGTTCAAGACCAGCCTGGCCAAGATGGTGAAACCACGTCTCTACTAAAACACAAAACATTAGCCGGGGTGGTGGTGGGCGCCTGTAGTCCCAGCTACTTAGGAGGCTGAGGCAGGAGAATGGCGTGAACCCGGGAGGCGGAGCTTGCAGTGAGCCGAGATTGCGCCACTGCACTCCAGCCTGTGCAACACAGTGAGACTCCGCCTCAAAAAAAAAAAAAGAAAAGTTACCATGTGTTGGTTTATTTTCTTTCATTTGTCTGAATTTCAGTAATTTCTGTTAACAAACATATTCTATATTCTATTCTCAGAAATGAATGTTCAGTATTATGTTTTAAATATTTCTATCTTTTTTACCTACTTTTTCATTATATACACATAATGACCCAGACTGGTGAGCTAAAGCACAGAGGATTTCATAACTTTTCAAGACTGATTATATTACAATGCCCTTCTCCATTCTATAAGAAAATGAATATATTCAGTTAATATTTTATAGATAGATACATAGATAGGAAAAGTAAAACTCAGCGAGTTCAATAATTTGTGGCAAGCAATGTCACATAGTATGTGGAAGGGGGGAAATACTGAGGTTGTAACTCTTTAAACATGGGGCCATTTTTGTCTAAGAGTTCTAATTTTTCTAATTTCTAATAAAAAAATTTTCTAAAGAGAATCTCTTCAGAAAATTTGAGAAGAAAACTCTAATTTCAACTCTGATACATCTCAGGAGGGACACTTTGGAGAATGGCAGGTCTCAGGGAATAGGTCTCACACACCGCTCGCAAGGAAAAGCATCATTTGTAAATTCCTGTGCGTGCAGCTTTGAAACTTGGCTCCTAAGTCAAACTTATGCTTTTTCAGTAAGGCATCATTGCACCAGCTAAGGAGTCATTGCACTAGCAAAGCAGTCATCAGCTTATGCAAACTCCTGTGGGTACAAAAAAGAGATCTTTAAGCTGCTTATTACTTTATTATTGCTGAAAGAAAGAAAGAAAAAAGCAACCTATAAAGAGAAAAGGGGGTGGGAGAATGAAGGATCTAATAACAGTGAAAGCTTGCTGCCCAGGTTGTGTCTCTTGCTGTGTTTGAATGATTTTTCTTTGTCAACAGCCTTGCACTGGGCTATTTTTAGTATCTCTTTAATAATTGAGCTGTAGCAATTGTGCTCAGCAGCTGGAACAGGCAGGGAAAATAGCAGCTCAAAGAAATAGTGCAGCAGGGTCATAATTTAAGTCAAGCTGCATTATGGAGCATACCTTTCTCAAAGGTAGAATGCCGAGGTTAAAAAAAAGAACTGAGGAAAGTGGAAGGAAAGAAAGACAAAAAGAAGTGATGGATGCTGAAATTTTTTTGTATGTTTTTAAAACAAGCCTGAAAAGATGTCTCCTTGGGCAGGTTCTTTTGATGGCAAAGAAAGTGCAGATGGAGGGCCCTACTATTTTATGTGGCAAACAGGACAGGGAAACTTGGATTGCCAGCAGAATTGACGCTTACCTTATTCCAAGGGCTGATTCCTGCACACCACAAACCTCACAATCTTGTAAGTGGCATGACAATAAAAAGTTGAAAGAGTGTACTTTAGCCACTGAAAAGGAAACTGACCATGATAAAGAAAGGAAAATCTTACATTCCACAGTATTTCCCCGTCCACTTTTGGATGACATAGTTGGGTTTCGCATAGTCCAATTCTCAGATGCATCATCAAATGCCTGATTGAGGTCATTCATCCCATGGGAGTGGTATACATCTCACGTTGCTGAAATACTTGGCTTTGTGTTGTGGACTCTCTCCTAGTCTCAGCCTGCTTAGCTCAAAGTGACACAGAGGCTTGCCAAATGAAGACTCACAAGTGTCCATATATTAGACCAGTGGAGACATTCAACTTTGGTAATTAGAGAAAATAAAAATAACAAATAAATAAGATCAACAATTAATGAAATGATCAGATCAACTAGACCGCTGCCAAATTGTTTATGTCTTTGGACCAGGCAGAGATTGCTAACGGTTGATGAGGTCATGAATGTTCCTCCTCGGCACTTCAAACTTTTCCCCACTCACATTTTCCCTCCTTGGTTTGCTTTTCTATAAGCTTTTGCGTGCTTCACTACCTCCATTTGCTGTCCTTGCTCGCCTCCCTTCTTTACTGTTTTCCTCTGCCCTTTTCCTTCCCCTCTGCTTTCTACCTGGGGTTTTAGACTGGAGCCCTAACCAATAGGAGGAAGTTTTTAGGCTGAGTTGGGTTGATGTGACATTTCATCCGGTAGAGGTCAATATGACAAAGGGAATTTCCACAAATACCCAGGCATATACACACCCTATTAGCAAAATATAGGAATGGTGAATGGCTACCCATGATTGCTTACAGGACCAAGAAACAGTTTTCCCACAAGTCTGTGTCCTTTAATGATCAAAATGGCCATTTACTTCAAAACTAGTTTTGGGGAATTTTTACATGGAAAGTCAGTATAATTTTTTTTTTTAATTGCACACATTTCTTAAACATCAGGGTAAATGTTAATTCATGCGTTATTTTAAATTTACAAAAAAAAGGAAGTGGAGGGAAGGACTGGTTAAAATGCCAGTCCTGACATTGTTTTAAATACCTAATATATGTTTTTAGATCTTTAGGTGACCAAAAAAGGAGAGTTTTCAGGTGTGTGACAAACAAAAACCAAAATAATGTAGTTGGATCAGTGTGAAACCTGATCTCTAGCAGAACTCCCTTTTTTATATGAACTCATTCTGTAAGCATTGGTTTGTAATGGAGGAACAATTGGATTGGACTGCTTGGATGAAAACGTTTTCAGGAGATTCAGCGAGGATGAGGGGATATTTGTAAGGCTGTCTTTGGATTTAGTCTTTATTTATTTATTTATGCCTCCCAGTTGTTCAACACACAAGGCATGCAGGTGCTGACTTCTTCTGGCAGGCAAGGAGAGATATCCATATATCATTACACTTGCAGGCATTTAGGAGAATACCAATTTTCAACCTCACAGACTTTCCTGAAAGTCCAGTACAGCAGCCAGTTAGATCCATAAAATTGAAAATGAGATCCGATGGGTTCCAAGGGATTAGAACATCAGAGTGGAAACCTGTCCTCTATGAATTGCCTAACTCTGGCCACAGAATTTAGTCGCATTCTGTATTACTTTCCCAGGGCTTCTGTAACAAACTACCACAAACTTCATAGCTTCAAACAACATAAATTTATTTGCTCACAGTTTCAGAGGCCAGAAGTTCAAAATCAGCATCGCTTGACCTAAATCAAGGTGTCTACAGGGCCAGACTCCCTCTGGAATGCTAGAAGGGACTCTGTTTCTCGTCTGTGTTTAAACTCTAATCTCTCCTGGCATTTCATGATTTGTAGCACTTCACTCCCATCTCTTCCTCCAAGGTCACATTTCTGCTTCCTTTTCTGTCTGTCAAATCTCCCTCTGCTTCTCTTATAAGAACACTAATCACTGACCTTGGGGCTCACTCAGATAATGCAGGATAATCTCCCACTCTCGAGATCCTTAATTTAGTTACATCTCCGAAGATTATTTTTGCAAATAAGGTAATTTTCACAGCTTCCAGGGATTAGGATATGAATGTATTGTTTAGGAAGGCACTATTCAGTCACTGTACCCTCTTAGTCCAATAAAATGCCCCAGATCCATTCAGACACCATTGGCACCCTAGATAAGACATTTTACTTTGCTGTTGTTTTACTTACATAATGGTAATAATAAAAAGAATAGCTAACATTTATCGAGGGACTGGTTTTATGTCCTCTTGTAAGAGAGTTTTGTATTAAACTAAAACTTATGAAATTGCTAATGCCTGTCAGGTTTTGGCCCACAGAAACAGCAATTTCATTTTATTTAGTCACTTACGTTCACTCATTTAGAATTCCTATTTATAAGAAACAGACTATTATTATTCCCAGTTTACAGATAAAGAAACTGAGGTACAGAAACTTTAGGAGACTTACCCAAGGTCATATAGGAAATGTTAGTAACATCAGTATTTACCCCAGATGGCCAAAGTCCTACACTCCTACTTTAACCTTCCTCCAACTAGGCTTTTCTTCGCTCACTAAAGGAGCTCAGCCTTCGGTTGCTATTGTTATACATGAGACGTTTCTGTGGCTCATGCAGGATGATTAACTGGGGGCGAACTTTGGTTCTTGTTAGTGATCAGATCATTTTGTACCCTTTGTCTAATCTGCATGCAAAGTACAGAAAATGAAAGAAGATGGACTGTATGAAGGAGGTGAAAAAGAAAACAGCAACAAAACAAAACAAAACAAAAACAAGGTAGACAAAAAGTCAATTAAAAACAGAGGAAGGCCGGGCGCGGTGGCTCAAGCCTGTAATCCCAGCACTTTGGGAGGCCGAGACGGGCGGATCACGAGGTCAGGAGATCGAGACCATCCTGGCTAACACGGTGAAACCCCGTCTCTACTAAAATACAAAAAAACTAGCCGGGCGAGGTGGCGGCGCCTGTAGTCCCAGCGACTCGGGAGGCTGAGGCAGGAGAATGGCATGAACCCAGGTGGCGGAGCTTTCAGTGAGCTGAGATCCAGCCACTGCACTCCAGCCTGGGTGACAGAGCGAGAGTCCGTCTCAAAAAAAAAAAAAAAAAAAAAAAAAAAAAAAAAAAAAAGGAGATATACATATTTTGAACGGTGCTCCAATTCCAAAAACTCTCCTAATGATTTACTTTACTAGTTGCATAACTGAAAAAATCCTTGTAAGGCTTTAATTGCTGTCCCAAATTTATAGTTGGGAATTTATGTTAGTCATGAAGTGATTCAGTTACTAGACACCAGATATCCAAAGTATAAAAGTGAGAAGAAAAAGGAGGAAGAAAAAGAGAAGGAGGGAAACATGGTCATTAGTTCATTATTTTTCAAATCATGAAGAAACAGACAAAATACTCAACAATCTATAAGTCTGCACTGGATCTCTGAAAGCAAACACCAGCATCCAGTTTCTTTTCTTTTCTTTTCTTTTCTTTTTGAGATGGAGTCTCGCTCTGTCGCCCGGGCTAGAGTGCAGTGGCCGGATCTCGGCTCACTGCAAGCTCCGCCTCCCGGGTTTATGCCATTCTCCTGCCTCAGTCTCCCGAGTAGCTGGGACTACAGGTGTCCGCCACCTCGCCCGGCTAGTTTTTTGTATTTTTTTAGTAGAGACGGGGTTTCACCTTGTTAGCCAGGATGGTCTCGATCTCCTGACCTTGTGATCCGCCCGTCTCGGCCTCCCAAAGTGCTGGGATTACAGGCTTGAGCCACCGCGCCCGGCCAGCATCCAGTTTCTTAATTCAGAGATTAAGAAGTAAGGGGGACAAAATCATAATCATACAGTCCATGGGTAAGAAAGGGCAGATGGTGAAATAAGACATATACATGTATACACATACATACACACAAACATGTATATATGCATATGTGTATATATGCACATACATGCATTTGTATATGCATGCACGTGTGTGTATATATGCACATACATATACACATTAAGATTTTCATAAATTGACTGTGCATGATGGCTCACGTTGTAATCCCACATTTTGGGAGGCCGAGGTGGGTGGATCACAAGGTCAGGAGTTCGAGACCAGCCTGGCCAGCACAGTGAACTGCTGTCTCTACTAAAAATACAAAAATCAGCTAGATGTGGTAGTGGGTGCCTGTAATCCCACCTACTCGGGAGGCTGAGGCAGGAGAATCACTTGAACCTGGGAGGCAGAGGTTGCAGTGAGCCGAGATGGCGCCACTGCACTCCAGCCTGGGCGACAAAGCTCGACTCCATCTCAAAAAAAAATTTTTTTCATAAATTCTGTTAATTAAATAGGAAACAAAAAGTAAAAGAACAGGCTCAGGAAGAAATGTCTATTCCACACCAAACTATGTTTCACTAATCTTTAATGAAAATAGTAAATAAGGCCACAATAAGAAATATGACATTTTTTTCCTCTGATTTTTTTAGTGTCTTATGTTTTATACAGTAGCAAGAACTGGAGATCGAGGATGTCTGGTCCCCTGGAAATAAGTCTGTTTACAAAGAACATCTACAAATATAGAGAGTAGACTGTTCCTGGGGAAAGGAATGGGATGCCCTCAAATGTCATCTATTTTCAATGTCAACTTTTGGAAAAATCGTGTCTCCGCCTTACATTAAGGTACAGTGATTTCTTTCCTAAATACCATCTGTTCAAGTAGGATACCTGCTGAAGGAAATTGTTACTTCAGTTCTTTGACATATGCTTTGCTTTTGTTCTCATGGGAACTGAATTACTCTTTATTCTTCATTGCAAGCAGCAAAATGTTAACTATGGTAGCTGTCTTTTAAACTGATTATAGTTTTGTTAAATAATGACATATTTCCTACAAATTAAGAAGCAAGGTATATTCATTATAAAGAATTTACAAAGCTGGACAATTAAAAAGAAAAAAATGAAATTAATCCCAACACCCACATATGACCACTATTAATATTTTCTATATTGTTTTCAAGTCTTTATATGTAGGTACACATATTATATAATGTAGTAATGCTGTGTTTAGAGTATCAGCTCCATCTTTTTTACTTTACATCAACCTTTTCTGAGCTTACTCTTCACAATGTGATTTAAAGAATAATACGGTTCCTCATTAATGTGCATATTAGGGTTCTCCAGAGAAGCAGAACCAATAGCGTGTGTTTATAGATATAGATATAGCTTTATACTATGGAATTGCCTCATTTAATTATGGAGCCTGCTAAGTTCAAAATCTGTGGAGTGGGCCAGTGGTTTGGGAGACCCAGGCAGAGCCAGTGTTCCAGTTTGAATTCCCTTAAGCAAAAAGAGCCCTTGTTATGTATGAAGTCTGAAGACAGCCAGTTGGATAATCCTCTCTTAATCCAGGGAGGGTCAGCTATTAAATTGTATTCCAGCCTTCAACTGATTGGATGAGGCCCACTCACATTATGAAGCTCAATCTGCTCTATTCAGATCCACCAATTTTAATGTTAATTTCCACCAAAAACACTCTCACAGAAATCCCAGGAATAATGTTTGACCAACTATCTTGACATCCCATTGCCCAGTCAAGCTGAAACATAAAATCAATTATCAGTTATAAGAATGTATATTCTTTGTTTTATTAAATCAAATTAGATGAGTGACTAGGTAATTTTTAAATACATGGAAATGTACAGTAAATCACTCCCCTTCTCCCATTATGTACACTGGTATTTTATCACACAACTCTTCCTTCTAAGAAAGGGCAGAGCTTTTTAAAGAACAGCAACCACATCCTGCTCCACCTGCTACCATCAGCTGGAGTTGATGTGTCATTGGAAATGTATTCCATATTTTTTAGTCCATTGTTTCTGATCTCCTCATGTGAAATTGTCTGTTTCTACCTCCCATTTTTCTATTACCCTGAGGTGATATAGTACATGGACCTTCACGGTACCCAGCATGCCCCAATAGGTCCTTCTTATTTTCTCCTGCTTTAATTGTAGGAGCTAAATTCTATCAATATTCAATGCCTGTCTGATCATCTTTACGGTATCTCTTAAGCCTATTTTTTCTTTGATTCTTGCTTTCAATGAATAAAAAATAAATAAAAAGTAAGGACAAGGTGTGGAAATGGGAGGCACTATTGAGGTAAAAAAATAAATAAATAAACAATGCTCAGACATCTCAAAAAATAGCACATGTGCAGGAAAGGTATAGCTGGGCATGTTATTTTTCATTATTAAATGTACAATTATTTGGTCAAGGCAAAATAGTGGGAGATATGCCAATTTTCTTTCTAACTCCTACAACACCACCCACCCACCTCCAAAACTAATTTTTATAAAGAAAAGTCTAGTTATTCATCAGGTTTATTTCAGATATGTCTGCAGCTGTGTTTTTATTTTTAATCCAGCTAAACTGGCCTATTTATTAGAATACATTCTCTCTTAATTCTGGAATTAGGTTTTCTATCAGTGTTGGTAATGTTGTTATCTGTATTCATATTTTCATATATATAAAATTTGAGAAAAACTGCTTCAGAACCTGCAAATCAGATACAATTTTAACTAATAACATGTTTTAAATATGAATTCACATCACTGTCATCTTGAGCTGTTACATGCACACTACAATCCACAAAGGCTAGTGACCTAACAAATTGAAGTGACTTGATAGACTTAAAGTTATTTCTTAATGCTCTATTGTAGATTTTACATTTGCAGCAGTAACTAATTGCACCTAATATGAAATCTAATTAAGACTTCATTATACCATCTGTGTTCTTTCGTTAAAAGACGTGTACTATTAAACATGTATTGAAAAGGAGGTATTGAAAGAGTTACTTAAAATTCATTTCCTTCCATTCTCAAAGACTGGATAGTGGCAGAGTGTGATACTCTATTGTTGTATGCAGTCTTTAATAGCTCCTCAGAGTCATAGCTAATGTTCCTATTAGTTACAGAGTAGAGATTGCACCACCAAATTAAACGTCACAATTTCAGCAATAGGGGAGGGACAGAAATACACATATACACATTATTGAGAAAAAGGAAAACAGCTTCGGTAATGCACACACATAACAATTTTCTGTGGATAAAGTCTTTTCTTCTCTCACCTCATTTAATGCAAATAATAAATATTTTGTTTGTTGTACTGGAAAGTTTTAAGATTTCCTCTGCCTACAAATGGACCAACCTTTGAATAATTGTTATTCTTGGTGTTACATGATGCAAAAGTTAGCAGGTAAAAAGGAAGGAAGTCAAGAAACATGTTATTGGAGTGAAATCCACACACCTGCAAAAAAAAAACCTGACTACCATGATTAAACCCACACTAGCATGTCCTATATTTAACTTGTTTCTCCTCTAATAGTCACATTATATTTACAAAGAAATTACTGTTTTTGAGGGTTTGCCAAGATGCTAAAATCACTTGCAGAGGACAGTCTCACAGTCTCCTAGTCTTTTTAAAATGCTAAAAAAAAATTGGCATCCCCCCTGCCATGTAGGTCTTAGACAAAAAATGCCCTAAGTGGCCTCCAGTTTATTTATATACCAGCAGCTGCAGTCATGTCATCAAGATGCAATAAAACCATCTCTCAGTTTTGCATGCACCTGTTAAAGGGAAATCTGAAACAAATGATCAGGGTCTGTGGGGTCCTAAGTGACAGTGGGACACTGAAATAGTGGATCTCTGGCAATAGTTATATATTTTCAGGGAAAGTGAGCTGGTGATCTAGGCATCAGTGGTAAAGGGTTTCCTCCCTTTGTCCTGTGTTAAACTAGTCTCCTTATTCATACATGGGTAATCATCAGTTTTCTGGTGTAAAACACAGGAAAATTATGATGGAACAAAGCCTATTTTCCCTTGTTTTTTTAAGCTTTGTACCCTGTTGCAGAAGACTCAAAAGCACATAATGGGCTTTTGACAAGTATCAGTGACTGATGGAGCAGCAGGAACTTTAGACCCTGATTCAGGACAATTGCAACCCACACTTGTGAAAGGTGGTTGTCCCAGTAGAGTATCCAACAGACTCATTTATGATTGTTGTATTCATAATAACCATATCTAATAAAGCAAGCATTGTTTAGTGACCCTAGAGGACACTTAGGTTCCCAGATGTTGAGTGATTTGCTCAAAGTTACAGAGCACAAAGTTGATGCAGGATTAGCATCCAGTTGTTAGAGCAACTCTGAAACACCTGGTCTTTCACATATCCCTGAGTTTAAATTCTGACTTTGTTATTAGTTTTTTGTCTAAAACTCAGCCTCCTTGTCTGCACATGGTTTGCTATGGGAATCAAATGCCGTAACTTATATTTGACAACAATGAAGCAACAGCAACAAGAACAATTTGAAGGATGTCTAGAATTATATCTAGTATGTAGCAAGTTACCTGCACAGGCTCGTTCCCACTACCTCTATGAGTGAGCACACATATATACATAAAGGAAGTTTAAAGGAACCTGTAAGATTCCAGGTCTCCTCTGAAGCAGGTATCTCAGCTCAGAGACACCCACCACAGTGAAGGTTAGGCTCTGGGTCTGGGAGCACTCAGTCTGCCCTTTGATAAAGGTCCTCAATGTGAGCTGCTCCCACCTTCCTGACCACCTCCTCTTCCCTCCCCTTGGGAAACTGAAATGGAGTCTGAGAGTGAGGAGCATTAGTGGTCATTTGAAGCCATTCTCATGAGAACAAACGAGAAGTATTTGATTCTGCAGTGAGAATTCCACGCTTTCCCAGTTTATTTTTATTTTCAAATGAAGCAAGTTTGATAAATCTTTTGGCAATATGTGACTTTCAGACTTGAAGAACACTCTAAAAAGAATATCCCACAGTAGACTCCTTAGGTCCAAACACACATTAAGATGCTGAATCTCCTTATCCTTGCAAAGTAAATTCTGTGGCTAAAATGACTGAGTTCTCTTTATCAACTGTCAGCAATAAACCACACTTCATTGAAAAGCTAGGCTCCAAGCAGGACCTGAGAAATCTTAGCATTTTAAGCATATTTAGAAACTCCTTATTTCCATTGCTTTTACATAAAATACAAAATTATGATAGCATTGATGATGTATAAATGTATTGGGTTCTTGCTATTTGGCAAGAACCATACTATTATAAGACTTGACAAACAATAACATTCTGTGATAGGTAATATTAGTACTCCCATTTTATAAGGAAAATTTAAAAAGGTGCATAGCGGTCACTCATGCAGCCACTTATATTGCATTTACTATATGCTATCATTGTACTATTTATCATTGCCTCCACCTATCTATGCATATATGTCATATATGTGTATATAGTATCTGTGTATTCCTCACAACAACTCTATAAGAAAAGAATTTTTTTTTTATCTTCACATGAGAAAATGGAGGTAAGTAGATAATAAGTCACTTGCTCAGACTCACACAGCAATAAGTGGTGCAGAACAGACTTGGGCCCAAAAGTCCAGTTCAGAGTTCATATTCTTAATCACTGTGCTATAGTGACTATTAAGTGTTCAGAAAATATTTTTTTTGAAAGAAGGATAAATGTAGGGGCAGCCTCAGTGGTTCATGCCTGTAATTCCAGTACTTTGGGAGGACAAGACAGGATGATCACTTGAGGCTAGGCTTTTAACTTTTTTTAAAAGTTAAAAAAAATAATAATTAGCTAGGTGTTGTGGCTCATGCTTGTCCTCCTTGCTACTCCAGAGCCTAAGGCAAGAGGATTGCTTGAGCCCAGGAGTATGAGGCTGCAGTGAGCCATGATAGCACCACTGCCCTCCAGCCTGGGCAAAAGAGCAAGACCTCTCAAAACAAAATACAAAACAAAAAAACGAAGAAATGAATGGATGGATGTACTTTCCCATGGTGATGATGACGTAGTAAATAAAGAATGGAGCGGAAACTCCTACTCTGAACCACTATGCAATTATGCTTCTCACTTTGTTCTACAATGATTTCAGTTGGCATGGATTTTCCCTTCAAAAACAAAATACTCAGTTTTCTGCATTCGTCAGTGATATGGTGAGACATTAGTGGTGAGGTGATCATAGAGCCTCCTAGAGAGTGCAAAAGTATTTTACCTGGTGTTCCTTTCAGTAATTGGATAAAATATTCTAAATATATTATGGAAAAGTTAATTTAGAAATCAGAAATTAGCTAACAAACTCCCCTATGAACAGAAGGAAGAAACCCACTTGGTTTAACATGACCAATTTTAATATTTTAAGTTATCAGAAAGGACAAGAGGGGCTGATAGAAACACAATCTATAGGGATTGCCTGTGATGGGAGATCCAGTGTAGTGTGGAACAGCTACGCTTTTATTATTCATACTTTTGAATTTGCGGGTAATGCCCAGTTCCTTAAAATTGGGAAATCTTTGAAAATTTTAATGCTTTTTTAAAACGTAGGCTTTGTTTTAGAGCAGTTTTAAGGTCACAGAAAATTGAATAGGAAGTACATAGCTTTTCCATATATCCCCTGCCTGTACACATGAATAGCCTCTTCCATGATCAACATCCCCCCATCAGTGCTACATCTATTGTAATACAACTGGTGAGCCAACGTTGACACATCATCACCCAAAGTTAATTCTTTATATTAGGTTTCTTTTTTGTGTTGTACATTTTATGGCTCTGGAAAGCTGGAAAACAACATGTATCCACCTTACAGTATCATACAGAATATTTTCACTGCCTTAAATGTCCTCTGCGTTGCACCTATTCATTGATCCCTTAAGCCAACCCTTGACATTCACTGATCCTTTTGCTGTCTCCACAGTTTTACTTTTTCCAAAATGTCACATATTAATAGTTGGAATCATACAGTAGGTAGCCTTTTCAGACTGGCTTCTTTATTAATATGAATCTAAGTTTCATCCATGACTTTTATTTCTTGATAGATCATTACATTATTTCAGTGAATAACATTTCATTTCATGTACCAGATTTTACGTATTTATTCACTTACTGAAAGACACTTGGTTGCTTCTAAGTTTGACATTGTGAATAAACTTGCAATGAACATCTATGTGCATGGTTTTTTGTGGAGACGTGTTTTCAGTTCCTTTAGATAAATACCAAAAAGTGTGATTGTGTATCATATGGCAAGAGAATGTCAAGTTTTGAAATAAATAGCTAATCTGTTTTCCAAGGTGGCTATACCAATTTGCATTTCTGCCAGCAGTGAATGGGAGCTCTTGTTGCTCCATATCTTTGTCAGCATTTGGTGTTTGTGTTCTGGATTTAGCCCACTCTAATAGGTGTACAGTGGATCTCATTTTTGTTTCGCTTTGCATTTCCATAATGTCATACAATGTGGAGCATCTTTTTATATGCTTGGTTGCCATCTGTATATATTATTTGGTGAGGTATCTGTTAAGGTATTTGACTCATTTTTAATAGTATTTTGTTTCTTATTCAGTTTTAAGCATTCTTTGTATTAGGTTGGTGCAAAAGTAATTGTAGTTTTTGCCACTACTTTTGCAAAAACCTAACATATTTTGGACAACAATCTTTTATTAAACATGTCCTTTGCAATTTTTTTTTCTAACTGTGGTTTGTCTTCACTTTTTGTTCTCTTTGTACCATCATTCACATGTCAGAAAAATTTAATTTTAATGAAGTTCAGCTTATCAATTCTTTTTTTATGGCTCACATCATTGGTGATGTATCTTAAAAAGTATAGCCAATCCTATGTCATGTAGATTTATCATATGTTGTCTTCTAGAAGTTTTATAGTTTTGTGTTTTGAACAAACTGCTATAAGGTTAATTGAGAATAAGAAAAATAGGCCAGGTGGCTCACACCTGTAATTCCAGCACTTTGGGAGTCTGAAGCAGGCAGATCACCTGAGGTCAGGAGTTCGAGGCCAGCTTGGCCAACATGGTGAAACCCTGTTTCTAATCAGAATACAAAAAAAGGCCGGGCGCGGTGGCTCAAGCCTGTAATCCCAGCACTTTGGGAGGCCGAGACGGGTGGATCATGAGGTCAGGAGATCGAGACCACCCTGGCTAACACGGTGAAACCCGGTCTGTACTAAAAAAAATACAAAAAACTAGCCGGGCGTGGTGGTAGGTGCCTGTAGTCCCAGCTACTCGGGAGGCTGAGGCAGGAGAATGGCGTGAACCCAGGAGGCGGAGCTCGCAGTGAGCTGAGATCCGGCCACTGCACTTTAGCCTGGGCGACAGAGCGAGACTCAGTCTCAAAAAAAAATAAAAAAAATAAAAAAAACTATCCAGGCATGGTGGCACATACCTGTAATCCTAGCTGCTCAGGGGACTGAGGCAGGAGAACCGCTTGAACCCGGGAAGCTGAGGTTGCAGTGAGCTGAGATCACATCACTGCACTCCAGCCTGGGTGACAGAGTGAGATTTCATGTTAAAAAACAAAAGGAAGAAAGAAAAATAAAAGTTTTTTAAATTTTATTTTCACTTATTTGTTCTCCAACACTGTTTCTGTATGTAGACCCGAGTTTCTGCCCAATATCATTTTCCTTTTCTCTAATAAACTTCTCATCTTTCTTTCAAGACTAATTTACCAGCAACAAATTCTCCAAATTTTTATGTCTGGAAAAGTCTTTATTTCTTCTTCACTTTTGAAAGATAATTTCACAGAATACAAATTTTTAGGTTGGTAATTTTTTTTCTCTCAACACTGTAAATATTTTATTTTACTCTCTTCTTGTTTGCATAGTTTAATCAGATTTAATTCTTATTTTTGCTCCTCTAAGTGTAAGGCATTTTATCTTATGGCTTCTTTTAGGATTTTCTCTCTTTCTTTGATTTTCTGTAGCTCAAAAATGACATGCACAGGTGTAGGTTTGTGGCATTTATTTTACTTGGTGATTTCTGAGCTTCTTGGATCAATGGTTTGGTATCTGGCATTATTTGGAAAAATTCTAATTTCTTATTGTTTCAAATATTTCTTGGTTCCTTTCTCTTTCTCTTTTTCTTCTGGTATTCCCATTATAGATATGTAATACCTTTCATAGTTGTCTCACAGTCCTTGGATATTGTTTTTGTTTTGTGTTGCTGTTGTTTGTCTTTTTACTCTTTGCTTTTCAGTTTTGGAGGTTTCTATTGAGTTATCCTAAAGCTCAGAGATTCTTTCCTAAGATAGGTTCAATCTGCTAATGATAATCTACGCCCATCAAAGACATTCTTTATTTCTGTTACAATGTTTCTGATATCCAGGATTTTTTGTCTGCTTTTTTGCTTAGAATTTCTCTCTCTCCTTACATTGTTCATGTGTTCATTCCTGCTGTCTACTTTATCTAATAGAGCTTTAGCATATTAATCATAGTTGTTTTAGTACCCAATTTGATATTTGTAACTTGCTTACCATATCTGAGTCTGGTTTTAGTGCTTGTTCTTTCTTTCAAACTAAGTGTTTTGCTTGTGGTATGTCTTGTAATTTTTTTCTTCATAGCCAGACATGATGTATTGGGTAAAAGGAACTGCCATAAATAAGTCTTTAGTATATGACAGTAAGGTGTGGAGGAGGGAAAGTGTTCTATATTCCTGTGATCAGGCCTTAGTCTTTTAGTAAGCCTGTACATTGGATTGTGAATTTCACAAGTGATTCTCAACATCCTCCTTGCCCTAATGGGACAAGATGACTAGAGTGGGCTGGAGCTCAGTATTTTCCTTACTTCCCATAGAAGGCTAGAGCAGCTGGAGTGAGATATTTCCCTTTCTCCAGGTAAATGAAGCTCTGAGAAAATCCCAGCAGGTTAGATTCTGCTTAAATAGTTTCTCCTGAGGACAGATTTTGTTAAGAAGAATAGAATGTTCTGGTGTATTTCAAGATGGTTATTTTCCCCTCCTCCTGCCAGAAGCAAGATGAGATATTTCTTTAATAATCACTGTGAGGATCTGGTAGAGCTCCTGGAGCTAAAACTCACAGAAACTCACAAAACTAGGTTCCCCTGGAGTTTTTAAAGCTAAGTTGTCTACACTAAGCCTCAAGCAATTGAGTTGTCTACACTAAGCCTCAAGCAATTGTCAAGTACAGCGCAGGTTTTCCTACTCCAGCACTGTCTCCTACAGAAGTTGCTGCTCATGGGTTTCTACTTCAGAAGATTGTGATTCTCTGTATTTACCATTGTGTTTCTCCAATTTAGTGGGGAGCAGTTTGCCCTGGGACCTTACTTCTCATATAGCTCTAGGAAGAATTGCTGATTTTTTAGTTTTTTCATGTTTACTTGTTGTAGGATGGAGTGGCAACTACCAGGAATCTACCAGAACCAGAAACTGAATGCCCTTTCCCCCTCTAGATCCTCAATATCTCCTAGATACTGGAGGAGTAGATGATTCTGGTCAAGTGAATTCAGGTTTTAAAATCTAAATTTAAATTTATACAGATATGCTCAGCTGGCTCTTTTTTTAACATAATTACTGTTTGTATGATTATCAGTTAGAAAATAGAGAAATGCAATAAGATGAAATTTAAAACCAATATTTAATTAATATATGGATGTATATTCTAACCAGTGTTAATTACTTCTTTATGTCTATATTTTACGAAGTAAAGATCATACCTTCATATTGATTTATGTATAGTCATAATTTATAATGTAATATAATTTTCAAAACAATTTCAATGAAAGCAGAATATTTTATCAGGTAGGTAACCATACTATATTGACTTAATCCCCAATTAAACATTTAGGTTTCCTGTTATAAACAATACTATAGGGATCATTTCTGAGCACTATCTGCATCTGTGAAAGGATCTTCACATTAACTGTTTCTCAATAATTTAATGAGGGATTGATATCTTAAGAAGAAAGCTTATGAACACTATTTTTGCAAAGTATATCAAAATAGAAAAAATCTAGAGTGCTACGTGCTGTTTATGTCATAAGCAAAGGCATCAGTCAGTTCTAAATTCAATATATAGTTATCAAATATTAGTAGTCTAAATTTTATCTTTACTGCAGCAGTTGGAAAAAATTCTTATTACTCAGATTATTCTAGTTTCAGTTTAATGCATTGAAATGATAATTTCATGATGATGTTTATATATATTATTAACAAACCCATGTAAAAAATAGAGGGAGATAGCATATTCTTTTCAAAAAATTTTCCAAGTAATCACCATATGCAATTAACACATTTTAAAGGAAATTGGAATTTTATGGAATGACATAAACACCATCCATGTGGATAATACTCTAATCTGTATTAAAGGCTATGTAAAATTTGAAAAATCACTTACTATCCAAAGATAATTTAAAATTTACAAAAGCACTTATGTGTTCACACATTAGTGTTCATTGAAAGTACAGTGAATAAAATGAAACATATACTCATATAAAATACCCCTATTCCTCAAAAAGAACAAATATACTCAAGTTTATATTACCAGTATAGTTCCACTTCACTATTTCTTGCTGTCACTTAGCAATTTATACTGGTTAACCAATACCTCTTTTAAAAAGTAACTATCCCAAGGAAGTTTAAGATAAATGTTCTCCTTAATGTGATTTAGTTTGGTTGTTTTAAATATTTAGCTGAATTTATTGTTCCTAATGTGAACAACTGATACTCTTCAGGTAAGAGGAAGGGTTGAGCATGGACAGAGAGGGTTGTAGTTTGTAGCTCTTCACGAAAGTCCAGTCCTGGCTGTGGTATGAGATTGCCATGTAACCAGACAACAGCTGGAGGACACTTCCTCAGTGTTGTTACTCTACAACTATTCACTCTACTAATTACTTGCCAAATAAATACTTGCTTTTCTAAGAGGGAGTGATAAAAAATAATAAGGTAAAAAAAAATCTAAAAGACAAACTATTTTATCAAGAACTGATTTCTCACCACTTTCTCTGTTCATGAAATACCCACAAAAATGTAAAACATTTCTCTCTCAAGAAAGTGACTCTGAGAGATTCTGGGCGTGAAAGCAGGCAAGAGGTTTCTGCACAATCAGAGACTGAGTCCAAACATAGCCTCAGCCATTCAGTCTTAGGCCAGGTGTGGAAAGTCTGTTTTGCAAGCTTCAGCTGGTGTAAGCTGATACTGGGGAGCATAAGGGAGGCTAGTGAAGCTGATGAGATGCAGAGCAAAGCTGGTGGAGTCCAATCAGATTGAGGTTAATAAGGAAATTCCAGCCAGAACATGGTAAGGAAGAACTGAAACAGTGCCCAAATTCTAGCAATGAGTTTTGTGGGAATGAGTTTGAAAGCAAACTCTAGCTAGTTGCCTGGAGTATCTTCCAGGACTGCCAAGTGGTTGCTCTTGCCTTAGATGGGCGCCTTGTTTTTCCACATGGAATATATAGAGTGAAGAATAACTCATGGCTCTTTTACCCACCAGGAGTGTACAGTTTACTAGTTCTAAACCAGAGACTTGCTGGCTTTAGCAGGGGAAGTTGTGGTAATGTTGGAGAGCACTTCGTGTCCGGTGTGTCGCTATGTGGCATACATCTGTAGTCTCAGAGTTACTCATGAGGCTGAGGCTGGAGGATTACTTGAACCCAGGAGTTTGAGCCCAGCCTGGGCAACATAGTGAGACCCACGTCTCTAACAATAACCAACAACAAAGTTGGACTGGAGTTTCCACTAGAAAAAAAAGACAACAACACCCCTTTTACACTGCCAAAGTCTCCATTTTTTCCTTATTTCCAGTTCTCTCATTGTTCATATCATAACCTCTTCCTAAATTCCTTCACAAGACTTTTCTTAAAAGGATTTTTTAAAAGTGTATGACATCAGGCTGCTTCTGATATTGCAAGCAAGGTCTCTAGTCCTCAAGTTAACTGGGATGTAAAGCTTTAATCATCTATTACAGTGATTTGAAATTTTAGTGGGTATAAAAATTCACCTGGATGTTAAAACACAGATCATTGGACCCTATGCCCAGAATCCCTGATTTATTAACTTTAAAATTGGGCCTGAGAGTTTGCTCATCTAACAAGTATTTAAGTGATGCTGAGGTTGCTGAACGAGGAACAATTTGAGAATTGATTGAAAAGACCCTTTTATGGTGTATAAGGATATGTCTCCTTCTTTATAGCTGTATGTACACACAAGTGTCTGGCTGCATGTAATATATAGCTAGACACATACAGTCAAAATGCCATGAATTACAGAATTTTACACATTTCATTCAGCAAAGTAGAAAATTGGGAGACTAGATAGGTCACTTAAGAAACTTAAACAAAGTATATTTTCAGTTTTCTTATTCTTCAGTCAAGCGTGTTCATTGAACATCCAGTTAACACATACTGAGTGAGAATATATAGAAGACCCTTGAAATATAGGGTGATTGAACTCAAAGAGCAAAAGTGTAAATCAACAGTGGCTAACCCAATGATCGTATATTACTGATTCTTATCTAGTAGGAACCATCAGAAACATCAGGGAAGCTTTTACAAAGCATACATACTCAAACCCTACTGTACACCTGTAAGATCCTTGGAAGGTAACGAATTAGTGAAAACTGCTATAGAAAATAATAATTGAGGAAACTGAATAATGACTGTTTCTATAAACTTACTAATTTCATTTGTTTTCATTTAGCGTATTACTAAGTAGGAATCACACTTTCTCTCCTATTAGCGAGAAGTTCATACTGTCATCATGCATGTGGGCCAAATGCCTCTAGTGCTTTCTGATACACTCCCATGTATTTCACCCACAGCTGCAGAGGGCAGTTCTTTGAAAGTTCAGACTCACCTTACGCTGCCAGCCTACACCAACAAGTACCAAGTCCTCCTGAATTCCGCCCAGGGTCTTCTGTTACATTCCAGTGCTCACTGGACCCATGTTTGTATGCTCTTTCTGAAAGTACAAAGGAGGTAATATCCAAGAGATAATCCTCATCCAATAGGCAATGAAGCCAGTGGATAAATGCCAAGGCTGGCTGTTCATCTGCAGGTGGGCAGTTCTGGAAGCTCTTCTACCTGTTCCTCAGGAAGCCTCAGGAATGGAATGAAGTCCCTATTATTCAAAGGAAGCATATTGATGACAACTTTTTATCTGACTTTTATTTTGCTTCCTTGTTTTATTCACTCATTCCTGGTTCTTGAGGTCACTTCCCAAATTAACCTCCAGTACTCAAGTCCTTTTCTCAGACTCTATGGGGAGTCACAGATTAAAACATTTTGTGGTGTAGAAAATTGGTAAAATATGTATTACTAAAAAAAAATGCAACTTCCTAGTGAACTTTTTTTTTTTCAAAAGATGGTGTGCATGAAGGTAGAAGCAATGTAAGGATATATAAATATTAGTAGCCATTTATTTAAGGATTAATAAATTTGAATTAAAATCATGGATTTCATCAAAAGAACAAGATACAAATTTAATAGATTGTAAAATTTGATTCTTATTCTTCCCTAAAAGGAATCTGAGCAAATAACTGCTCTCAAAGAAGTAGTTAACAAAGCTTCAAAGCTTTTAGGTTATTTGTTATCACAAACCAAACAAAGCAAAAGAGACCAGACATTCCCTTTATGCTTCTGGCTTCTGCCACTTTTCTTAATACCTCTATTGCCCCTCCTAAGCAGATAATAAGACTTGTAATGCTTCATCTAGATGCACAGCGCTTATGGTGAGAACAATAATTTAAAGGGAGGCAATTCATGCTAATGTAATTGGTGTAAATCTTGTATTGAATCATAGTCTTCTAAGATTAATCTAAATTGTAAACCAGTGGCATTTTTTGTTAGTCTGTTTTTCCTTAACCTTATGTATGTTACTAGAATTTGTCAAATCAATATAATCAACATGCTAGAAATGACTGAATTTGAAGGCAAACCAGTAATATGCTGGATATTAAGAGCAAAGCCATACAAAGATAGACAATTAACAAATCACCATTCATGTCTGAACATCAAGGCTTATTTTGAAAAGCAAAAGTTCAACAGTGAATATTCACTTTCTCATGAAACTTGTCTGTAATCTGCCAATAGGCAGGAAAAATGAGTCACTCACAAGTCACTCAGAGACATAAAACATAAGACCAGTCTGCCCTTTGACGATCATCCAGTCAATGCATTTCAAATACAGCTATTCTCACTTTCCAACCCTAATTGATTAACACTGTCTGCCAGATTAGTCTTGTTCAGAATAATTCTGGGTTTGCACTTCCACATCTAGAAGAAGTTATTAATTCTTTCTTACAACATTGGGACTTAGATTTTGAAGAAATTATTAACATTTTTAAATCAAAAAATTTAAAAATAACTGGATTAGGACTCAATCTAATGGCTCTGAAATGTGAATATAGCTTATCTAGGACATGTTGGGTGTCATTTTAAAAATTGAGCTACGATAAATATAGCATAAAGTATATAAAGTCTATTAATTTAAGTATATAGCCTTGTGAAGTTCTGCATAAGAAAACAACTGTGGTGACTATCACCTTGATCAAGTTGTAAAACTCTTGCAGCACTCCAGAAGTTTCCCTAAGCCCTCTCCCAATAAATAATTCATAGATAACCACCATTTTGTCTTCTGTTATCATTGATTCATTCTATATGTTCTTAAACTACATAAAAATGGAATCATAGATGAACTTGAAGATATTTCTATCAGTGTGGACTTATTATGTGTGTCTGTGCTGGCAACTGATTATTCACAGTAAGTTGATTGAGAGCCCAATATCTTAGAAAACTTATTCTACTTTACAAAAGAAATTATTATGGAGAGAGAGGGTTATATTACATCCTACGCAAACCTCTACTATTGTCAGTGCAATGCCTCTTTAAAACAGGTCTAAATTGGCACCAGTGCCTTGAAAAGACTTTCTTAAAAACTAGATACTCTGGACAAACTCACCATATAGATAGCTAGAAATGTTAGATAATATATATAAAACAGCCTCGTAAAAGCAAAGATGACCTCACAGGCCTGCAAATAAAATTGCCAAGGACCAGGAAGAAATTTTTAAAAACCTAAAAATGGCCGGGTGCGGTGGCTTATGCCTGTAATCCCACGCCACTAGGGTCCCAACACTGGAGCTCAGATTCTTCACAGCCTTTCAGCTAGAATTTGCTTAAGCCTGCTGAGTTCCCAGGGGGAGGGACGACAAGCACCACAGCTGTGACTGCCTGTTGTCTAAGCTGTTTGAGCTCCTTGTTGGAGGGGCAGCAGCCAGCACTGGAACTGATAGCTACCTAATATGCTAAACTCCCTGGGTGTGGGGGAGGGCGGCAGCAATCTCTATACCTCAGGCCACGTTTTTCCCCTGCTGGAGCCAAGGGGGCTGGACGACTTGGTCCCAACAGGTGTCCGCCATAGCCCAACACAGGGGCAGTGGCAGACTGCAGCCAGAGTGCCTCTTCAGGCCAGACCCTGACCCATCCCTCCTCACTGGGCAGGGCCTCCCTGCAGGAACTCCAACAACTCCAACAACTCTAACAACTCTAGCCAGAGGCTCAGAGACAGAACTCTGATCTCCCTGGGCCTGAGCTCCTAGAGGGAGGGGTGGCCGCAGTCTCTGCGGACCAGCAGACTTAGCCTTTCCCCCTGCTAGTACTGAGGAATCTGGCAGCCCAGACAACTGGATTCCCTGCAATGAAGCACACTCCCTCCAACAGAGACAGTTAAAGTGCTGCATTAAACAGGTCCTATTCCCTGTGCCACTCAACTGGATGAGACCCTCCAACAGGGGTTGTCAGACACCCTCTACAGGACTGATCCTGCTGGCATCAGGTTGGTGGCCCTTGAGGTCAGAGATACCAGAGGAAGAGCAGCTACCCATCTTTGCTATTCTCTAGCTTCCTTGAGTGACATCTCCAGGCCCAGCCACTAACCAAATGAATAGGGCCTGAAGTGAACCCCTAGCAAATCATGGTAACCCTACAGAAGAGGAACCTGTCCACTGAAAGAAAAACAAACAGAAAGCAACGACAACAGCATCATCAACAACAAAAAGTCCCCACAAAAACCCCATCCAAGAGTCAGCAGCCTCAAAGTTCAAAACTAGACAAACTCATGAAGATGAAAAAGAATCAATGAAAAAAAGCTGAAAACCCAAAAGGCCAGAGTGCCTCTTCTCCTCCAAATGATCACAATGCCTCTCCAGCAAGGGCACACAACTGGACGTAGGATGAGATGGATGAATTGACAGAAGTAGGCTTCAGAAGATGAGTAATAACAAACTCTGCTGAGCTAAAGGAGCATATTCTAACCCGATGCAAAGAAGCTAAGAACCTTGAAAGAAGCTTAGAGGAGCTGCTAACTAGAATAACCAGTTTAGAGAGGAACGTAAATGAGCTGATAGAGCTGAAAACACAGCACGAGAACATTGTGAAGCATACACATGTATCAACAGCTGAATCGACCAAGTGGAGAAAGGTTATCAGAATTTGAAGACTACCTTGCTTAAATAAGGCATGCAGACACGATTAGAGAAAACAGAATGAAAAGGAACAAAGCCTCTAAGAAATATGGGACTATGTAAAAAGACTGAACCTACGACTGATTCGCGTACCCGAAGGAGACAGGGAGAATGGAACCAAGCTGGAAAACACACTTCAGGATATTATCCAGGAGAACTTTCCCAACCTAGTAAGACAGGCCAACATTCAAATTCAGGAAATACTGAGAACACCACTAAGAGACTCCACGAGAAGACCAACCCCAAGACACATAATCATCAGATTCACCAAGGTCAAGAGGATGGAAAAAAATGTTAAGGTAGTCAGAGAGAAAGGCCAGATCACCTACAAAGGGAAGCCCATCAGACTAACAGCAGAGCTCTTAGCAGAAACCCTACAAACCAGAAGAGAGTGGGGACTATTATTAAACATTCTTAAAAGAATTTTCAACCCAGAATTTTATATCCAGCCAAACTACGCTGCATAAGTGAAGGAAAAATAAAATTCTTTCTAGGCAAGCAACTGTTGAACAATTTCATTACCACTAGCCATGCCTTGCAAGAACTCTGAAGGAAGCATTAAGTATGGAAGGGAAAAACTTGTACCAACCAATGCAAAAACACACCAACATATAAAGACCAATGGCACTATGAAGAAACTGCATCAATGAGTGTGCAAAATAATCAGATAGCATCATGATGGCAGGATCAAATTCACATGTAAAAATACTAACCTTAACTCAAGATAGAATATAGACTTAAATGTAAAACCCAAAACCATAAAAGCCCTATAAGAAAACCTAGGCAATAACATTTCAAGACATAAGCATAGGCAAAGACTTCATGATGAAAACGCCAAAAGCAATTGCAACAAAAGCCAAAATTGACAAATGGAATCTAATTAAACTAAAGAGCTTCTGCACAGCAAAAGAAACTATCATCAGAGTGAACAGGCAACCTACAGAATGGGAGAAAATTTTGCAATCTACCCATCTGACAAAGGTCTAATATCCAGAATCTATATGGAACTTCAACAAATTTACAAGAAAAAACCACTCCATCAAAAACTGGGCAAAGCATATGAACAGACACTTCTCAAAACAAGACATTTATGCAGCCAACAAACATATATAAAAAAAAGCTAAACATCACTGATCATTAGAGAAATGCAAATCAAAACCACAATGAGATATGATCTCATGACAGTCAAAAATGGTGGTTATTAAAAAGTCAAGAAACATTAGATGCTGGTGAGGCTATGGAGAAATAGGAATGCTTTTACACTGTTGGTGAAAATATAAATTAGTTCAACCATTGTGGAAGACAGTTGTGCGCAACTTCCTCAAGTATCTAGAAACACGAAATCACATTTGACTTCAGCAATCCATTACGGGTATATACAAAGAAATATAAATCATTCATGTTTACTGCAGCATTATTTATAATAGCAAAGACATGGAACTAACCCAAATGCCCATCAATGATAGGCTGGATAAATAAAATGCAGTACATATACACCATGGAATACTATGCAGCTGTAAAAACGAATGAGATCATGTCCTTTGTGGCGACACGGATGAAGGTGGAAGCCATCATCCTCAGCAAACTAACACAGGAACAGAAAACCAAACACCACATGTTCTCACTTATAAGTGGGAGTTGAACAATGAGAACATATGGACACAGGGAGAGAAACAACACATGCTGGGGCCTGTTGGGAGGTGGCGGATGAGGGAAGGGAACCTGAATGATGGGTTAGTACGTGCAGCAAACCACCATGGCACATGTGTACTTATGGAATAAACCTGAACATTCTGCACATGTATCCCAGAACTTAAAACATAAGTCTCAAAATAAAAAAAATATATATTTTTTTCTTAAAAAAGGACAAAACATCTCTTAGCTGGCACAGGGAGAGGACAATAGTGTTCCAGTCTGAATGGGTTCTGTGTAGACAAAAAAACAAAATGTCCTTAGAGTCTAAAATGTCACAGTCACCTTTCCTGAGTTCGAGATTCCAACATAAACAAACTGTGTAGTCTGGAAACTCTTAGCAAAGAAACTAACATAAAAATGGCCATACTCCTGGGCACTTGCTGGAGGCAAGCATTCATCCTCTTGGAAAGGTAACTCCTTAGCCTAGGATCTACAGGATCCTCATAGATAAAACCCTTCCAAACATGGGTCAAGATTTGAACCACTATAAGAAGATAAATGAGTAAAAGTCAAGATATATATATATATATATATATATACACACACACACACACACACACACGTATGTAATATAACATAACAATGTTATTCAGGTGACTTGGATTAACCAATCTGTTAAAACAGGATAAAAGGTTAAAGCTAAAATATTAAGAAATGAATCAAACACTATGAGAAAATATCAACAAGAGAAGAAAAAAACACAAAATTCTATAAACATATATATATAGACATATGTATGCAAACATATACATTTAAACATTTACATATAAAATATGTAAAGTCATCGATGAGATAGAAGATATATTTAAGGCAATTATTTAGAGACATGGATTTTTAAATATTAAATACTTAAGAAAATTTGAGAGAAGTGGAGAGGAGGACATAGTAATAAAACTTAACATGCATCTAATGAGTGTTCCATGACAAGAGAATGCAGTTAATGGAAGCAAAACAGTATTCAAATATTTATAGAAAAAGGCATACACAATTCTAGAATTGAATAAAAAGCATAAATTCTTAGATTTGCAAAGCATAATGAATCTCAAGGATAGTAAATAAAAATGAATTTACTCCTAAGGAAAAGTGTCGAATACTAAAATAAATAAATAATAAATATTTAAAGGGAGAAAGTAAACTGGATTACAGAAATGATACAGAAGATATCTCCAAAGCAAAAATAAAAAAGAGACAAAAAATTTCCCTAAAATTATGAGGAAAATAAATCAATCTAGAATTTTATGCCCAACATTATTGAAGAATAAATACCAAAAGAAGATATTTTAAAATAAATCAAAAGTGACAGAGCGCATCTGTGTTTTCCTTTTTCTTGTGTCATTCTCTGGCTTTTTTCATTCAAATAAAATCAACTTAGCTATATAACTATAAAATTATTAAACACTGTATTAAAAATCAAGGCTACCATTGTTTCAAAACATTTATTCTTCTAAATTTAAAGTTACATGACCGAGTTTGGCTTCTCCCAGAAATACAAGAAGAGAATAATATAAGAACACGCTCAAATTTGTGTTGAATAACATAAATCCCTCTCCTTTGAGTTGTATACTTTTGGTTATTTTTCAGATTAAATATTGTAGTAATTAAACAACCTGTTATGATGTCTGACATATTTTATACTTAAAATATAAATTTATATAAATATATTGAATGTTTTCTTGTATATTGTTCTATAATAGTGATTGAAAAAAAGAAAAACACATGTATTGTCTCACTATTTGGGTGGACGTTGGAAAAGCTTAGCTGTAATCTCTGCTTCAGGATCTCACAAGGCTGCAGTTGAAGTATTGGCAGGACCTGCAGTGTCATCTGAAGCTCAGTCGAGGAAACATTCGCTTTCATGTTCATGTGGTTGTTAGTCCATTAGTCCCTTATGGGCTACTGGACCCAGGACCTCTGTATCTTGCTGGCTGTCAGCTGGAAGCCTTCATCAGCTTCTTGTCATGAGGGCCTTCCCAGCATGATAACAACTTGCTTCCTCAAAGACTGCCAGGGCTAGTGTCCCCTAGAAATATGGTTTATGGTTTTATGAAACATTCACATGACAGTGACATCCATTATCTTTGCCATACTCTATTGATCACAAGCAAGTCACAGGTTCCATCCACATTAAAAAGGCAGAAAATTTATAGGGCATAAATCCCAGTATCCCAGCTAGAGATCTTGGGGACCACCTTAGAGTATGTCTACCACAAATATATGTATATATTTAATATATTTTACAGTTAGAGCAAGGTGACAATAAAATTATTTATTATTTCTTTTCTTCTTTTTCTTCCTTTGCTTTTTCTCTTTTCTCTCTTAACTTGCATTTGTCCTGCTATAGTGCTTTTGCTATGAATTTCTTAAGTTGGGGTAGCTGGCATCCAAAATGAGTGTTGATCATAGCAAACTATCCACATCATGACACCTATTATGACTTGTGTGTTATTATTTTAACTAAGTAAGGCCTCTAGAATCCTTGGAGTGAATGGTGTTTTCTAATATTAAATAATTTAAAGAAACAATGATATGCTTATAGAAAAAACCAGCCAACTGAATTGAAAACCTGAGGCTCTGAAGATATGGCCAAATATTTTGGAGCTTTAACTAATACAATATTGAAATAATGAATTTGTACATCCCGTTGAGTACAATCAACTCAAGTTGGGACCTACTAGACTGGCAATAAAATTCTTTACTTGGGCCTTAGTCTGAGATTTCATTATAATATATATGCAGAATGAATTTTTCAGGGACAATGATCATTTATTTCTATTCCATTGTGCCTTGGACAAGCCTAATTTCTTCAAACAACCAGGGCTCATTAATTTAGACTACTTCTTGAAATTTCAGCCAAAATATTCAGAAATAACTGCATTCATTCAAAAAGATCACATAGGTTCTTACTATATAAAACCCACTACAATTTAGATTATGGAGCATATGAGGTTATAATTAATGAAGTTTCTATATTAAATAAGAGCGCCATCACTGTGCATAATTATATATGGTAATTCAAGCTATGCTAACAAAGGGTAGTTTAGTTTTGGAATCAACAATACCTACTTTCACAGTGTATACTTTCCATATTAACTTAATTTCTTTCTCCATTATTAATTGTGTTTGTTTATTGGTACTACATGAAGAATTGCTTTACCATTTTGTTAATGTTAAATTAACTAAGGAATTTTTGTTATTTCACTCTAAACCATGTTATCCTCTGAAAAATTAGCTTATAGGCTTCAAATTGTCTTAGGTTCATCTCATAATAATTAGGATGGATTCAGTCAAAAGTGGGGGGAAGTCTGGGTGACCTACTTAAGAATCAGGAGCCTGGAAACTTAGGCAGTGTTTCTACTTCCTAAAAACTTATGTTGAGCAATTATACAGCTCTTGAATCTGTCCTCTGTTAAACAGAAGCACCCTGGGATAGTCTCAAAGCATTTGTCTTAGAACACTTACCAACTTGTCCCTAGGTGATATGAAGGATTGCTATGTCAACCTGGAGAAAGGACTCAAGCACTAATGCATTAGGAAAGCCTGGACAAATCAACATAGTTAGGTGGATGCTGAAGATCATAAGATGCCAGATCTGGAAAAAACATAGATGAAGTTTAGCAGGGTGATGAGTAGTTTACTACAGAAGATAACATATCCTTCATTCTTCCAATCCTTTATTCACCCAGCAGCTTAGTTGTATTTAAACTTTCTCCTTTCCATTTATTTCTTATTATTTTCTATCGCTTTTGGATAAAGTCCAAACTTTGTAAAATGTGCAATAGAATCTTGAACAATTCTGCTTACATCTGCTGCTTCTGCTTTAATTTATATCATGTCCACCACCCACACCTGAGGTCTTTTATATTAGCTGGTCTGGCATTTTTCACAGTTCCTCAATGCAACATGCTATTTTCCACCACAATGCCTTTGCACACATTCTTCCATTTACTTAAAATACTAAAAACACTCTCCCCTAACACATAAACTCACTTTCTTTCCTCAGTTAACTCTGTTCCATTAGACCTTAGCTCAATTTTTACTTGTTCAAAAGAGCCTTCCTTGATTTTCCAGATGAGATTTAATCCCAACGTTAAAGCGTTTCAAAGCAACATGTCCCTCTTTTTGCTAACAATTAACAAAAAAACTAGCCGGGCGAGGTGGCAGGCGCCTGTAGTCCCAGCTACTCGGGAGGCTGAGGCAGGAGAATGGCGTGAGCCCGGGAGGCGGAGCTTGCAGTGAGCTGAGATCCGGCCACTGCACTCCAGCCTGGGCGACAGAGCGAGACTCAGTCTCAAAAAAAAAAAAAAAAAAATTAACATAATTGAAATTTTCTGTTTTTTCTCCTAATATATGGTTAATGCCAGTCTATTTCACTAGATGTAAACTCCATCAGGGCTATGTCTATTTTGTTCATTTCCTAAGTCATATCCCATAGTAAGGATTCAATAAATGTTTCTTACCGAACTAATTTATAATGTCTTTACCATAACATTCTCTCCAACTTTCATCATTTCATTTGGATAGTTACTCCGTTATATCAGGGGAGAACAATAATTTGACAGGATGGTGCTGTAGTATCTGTACTATGACAAAGGGTTTCTCGGGATATACAGGAATCATTTAAATGGGCTCAAGGACCATAAGGTCTTTAGTTAGCATGATGAAAATTACAGCCTTCCTGATTAGTCTTTCTTATCGCTTAATGACCAAGAATAAGATAACAGAAAAGGGAGAATTCAATGTGGAAGAAAATAATGGCATAAAAGCAGGTTTACACTAGGTACTTCAAACCTAACACAACATACCAAATAATGAATTTAAAATGTACCAACAGTGTAAGACCTCACACAATACAATTTTGCTGTCTGAATCCTTAAGGAAAAAATAAAGCAGAATACCTCACAAAATAAAGCAGAAAGAAATTATGTAAATGGAGGAAATTGAAATTATGGCGCAGATGTAAAAAAGCTGAAAAGTTCTTTAGAAAAAATAAAAAACGTACCTGCCACTATGGATAATTAATGACTCAAAGGAGAAGAAAAGATTTGTCTTTTTTTTTTTTTTTTTTTTTTTTGCCCCTGGCTAGGAAAATGCTCACTGGCACAGTAAATTCCCCCTAAACATAATCATTAATAAATACCACTGGAAAATGCTTTTGAACAGCTGCTTTCCAATATGATTAAGCATTCTATATCAAAACCTAAAACATTCCGCTACCGTTCTCTTTTAAAACCCTCTACGCGTTCTTAGCAAGAGACAATGGAGAATAAAAGAGGACCATTCAAATAAGACTGAGAAGGTGATGACACACACACAGATAGACCAGGTATAAAATTGCGTCAGGGTAAGCTTACCCCAGAATATAATTGAACACCAGATAATGTAGTTAGAGGAATCCATGTATTTTGTTTTGTTCTAAATATGAAATGCTAATAGACTACAATATAATAAAATGATAACATAACGCAGAAATGTTTTAGACCTTATTTTGAAATATTTTTTAAATTATCTCTTAAACAATTTTACATCAAAGAAAAAGTCAAAATCTCAACCTTACACCAACAAATAGCAATGTTAGTTTCTGAATACTGAAACCCAAGGCGTATTGAAGACTCTACATGAAAAAACATTGTAGAGTTTAAAAACACTTGCATTATTACAAAAGAGGAGAAAAATTAACATTTTATTTCAAATTAATGAAAAAGAACACAATAAGAAAACCAGAAGGAACCAGGCATAAAAGCCATGAAAATAAGAATAAAATATAGTAATGAAAAGTAGGACTTGTTTACATTTTTAATTAATTGCGACACATAATAATTTATACATAATAATTGAATACAAATTATATTCAATATATACATTATTATGAGTAATCAAATCAAGGTCGGTTAATATACCCACCCATTTTAAACATTTATCTATTTCTTTGTGGTGACACTTCAAAATCCCTTCCTTCTACAGTAAATTTGTTCCTATGTATAATACTTTGTGTCTTGGCAATAGTCACCCTAAGTGTGAAGAACAACAATAATTTATTATTTTTTTTCTAAATTGTATATGTGTTTTCATTGCTCAACCTTTTCCCATCCACCTATCTCGCTACCCTCCCAGTCTCTGGTAAGCACTATTCTATTCACAACTTCTTTGAGATCACTGATAAAGTAGCCTTGATATATAATCAGGTACTGATATTTTAAATCTAATGACGACACTCTGGCTTCTGAAGCAATTTAAAAAAGATTAAAACAGTGAAGTCATTGAAAAAGAAAAGGTAATCTCATCTACAGGAAATTAAAATAGAATGTATAGTGTAAATATACATAAGTTTAAAGTCTTGGTGTTATTTTTTAGAAAATATAAAGCAATTTAACTCCTAAAAGGTTGTACTAAATGACTTTTTTAAATATTCAAACCCTGTAATAAAATAAATAAAGTAATAGACAATTCGATATGATTCGTCTTATTCTTCTCTCTTTACACATATATCACTAATTCCTGGAACATTAAAAATTTTATACATTATAATTGTAGCAACTACTAATATTGGGAATCACTAGTTAAGGCGTTAGTTAAGAGTATAAAATAAGATATGTAAATATTGAGTTGAGAGAAAAAATATTATTTGAAGATAGGAATAGATGCCTAAAAAACACTAGGAAAAACAAGGAAAAATAGAAACCGAAGAGATTATCTGGTTCATAAAATTATATAGAAAATCAAAATATTTTATTTCTGCAAACAACAAAAATGATAAAATATAAGGAGAGAAGATATTTCTTTAATGTTGGCAACACAAAAGGTAATATGCCTCAGAATGAAGTTAGTAACATATAAAGAGGTCTTTTTAAAACACTACTTAAGGACATCAAAGAATGTTTGAATAAAAAAGATCACTTAAGTGGTCTTGGATAAGAGGACAACATTATCAAGACATCAGTACTTCCTGCCACAATTCTTACATTTTCTTTTCAAGTACATTTATAAGAAGCATATTCATTTATTATTGTATACATGAGTTTGAAGGTGACAGCACGCATGCGTGTGTGTGTGCGTGCGCATATGTGTGTGTGAGAAAATGGCAGAAAAAGACATGAAAACAGATAAAGTAAAATATAGGGGTGAAGAATGAGGAGAGAAATAGACTAGAAAATAATATAGTAAAACTGATAGGAAAATATAAGAATAGCAGGTAAAGAATTGTAAAATAAATGTGACAAGGAGGGAAGATATCTACCAGATATACAACGTTTAAAGCTTAATTATTTGATTCTGGTACTGGAAGAAACATAAACACTAATGAAATAACTAAGATTACAAATACAACCTCAAATGAATATTGGAATAAGTACCGATAAAGATGTTATTTTAAACAAGTGATATAAGTGTCTATGTTTGGAGAAGAAGAAAAAACACTGAAACCTTCTCACTCTTTCAGCTAAAATAGTTGCTATGTTAAAGTGTGCAATATAATAAAATGTTTCAAATTATTCAAAGAAAGCATGTATGACATATTTGTGTTTTCTCTGAGACAGGAAGACATTTCTAACATCAATTCTAGAAAAAACTTTGATGTAAAATCAAACATGTTTATACTAAAACAGATTTAGTAAAAGATGAGAAACTAAAGTTATAATATAAATATATTTTACATTTATGTTATATTTTATAATTAGAGATAAAATACATTCAAAGAGCTTTTACAGGTAGTAAGAAACAGGCACCCTGTAAAGAAAATATGGACAACATAAGAAGTCAGTACACTGAAAAAGGAAGCACAAATAGCAAATGAAGATAAAAAAATACATTTTATAAATAACTAAATGCAAATAAAATAATTAAATACACCTTTCATAGTTAGATATATCTATGATGATTAAAATTTATTAAAATTTAAATAGGCCAATTGAAAACAATATTTTGAGACAACAGGAAAAAATATAGCCTTGATATAAGATTATAATAATGTATTATTAATTTGGCTGGGGTTGACAATGGCACTGTGGTTGTATAAAGAAGTATCCTTATATGATGTAAACACAAACTGAAATATTGAGGGATGACATGGCATGATATCAGAATTTTAATATTTCAGAAAAAATGGCAAAATGTTTGTGTTATGTCTAGTGATGGATATACGGAGGTTCATTATGCCATTTTCTCCACTTATGTGCCTTTGAAAATTTTCATTATAAACAGTTAAATAAAATAAATTGTTAATATAAAATGGGAGTCAATATGTGAAGATGTCAGCAGTCTTATACGTATTAGCCAAGCTAAAATTGTGTTCCCCTTTCTTAATCCCCCTCCTGGTTGACATCTTAGCAGTCTTTAATACTGATGGCCAGTCATTTCTTCATAAATCTCTGCTTTCCTCAGTTCCTGCCATAGTGCTGTGTTCTGGAGTTCCTCCTCACGTCTTTGAATATTCCTTCTGGGTCTCCTCCCCTCTGTAGACACATTCTTTCTTATTGGTCATTAACTGCAGTAGTTTCTCAAGGCTCAGTTCTGAACTTTCCTTCTCTCTCCCTTTAAAATCTAGATAAGCTCAGCTTCCTTCTTTCCCACACTTCAATTACATCTATACACAGAAAGTCTCAACTTATCTAGTGGTTACAAGCATTGGTGTAGACCATCTTGTGTAGAGGTGAAGGGTCATCAGTGTACACGTTCCACCAGCTATAGGATTGTAAGCCCCTATAGGCCTTCTATTTTCTCATTTGTTAACAGGTCAACGTTAAAATGTTGTTAAGATTTTGCATATACCTAGAGAGAGAGAGAGAGCTTATGAAAGTGTCTGGGATGTCCAATTAGTGAAAGCTAATATTATTCCCAAACATATACCTCTACGCCTTATTTTCATAGTTATGTGCCTACTCGAGATCTCTAAACACATCTTTGGGGATATTCAAATTTAATTTTTCTTCTTACCCTCAAACCTGGTTCTCTTTTGATGCCCCTTATACCAATAAATAATACCACTCTTCAGTTGGTGCACAAACGAGACAGTGCATTAGTTTCCTATTGCTGCTGTAACAAATTCCCACAAACTTGGTGACATAGAAAAAAACACAGATTTTTTTTTTTTTTTTT
>NW_016806605.1:894954-905829 GCF_001698545.2 Rhinopithecus bieti
CCCCTCCCCCAGCCTCGCTGCTGCCTTGCGGTTAGATCGCTGCAGACTGCTGTGTTAACAATGAGGGAGGCTCCGTGGGCGTGGGACCCTCCCGGCCAGGTGAGGGATATATTCTTCTGGTGTGCCCGTTGCTTAAAGCGCGGTATTGGGGTGGGAGTTACCCGATTTTCCAGGTGTTGTGTGTCTCAGTTCCCCTGGCTAGGAAAAGGGATTCCCTTCCCCTTGCACTTCCCAGGTGAGGCGATGCCTTGCCCTGCTTCAGCTCTCGCTGGTCAGGCTGCAGCAGCTGACCAGCACCGATTGTCTGGCACTCCCTAGGGAGATGTCCCCAGTACCCCAGTTGAAAATGCAGAAATCACCAGTCTTCTGTGTCGCTCGCGCTGGGAGTTGGAGACTGGAGCTGTTCCTATTCAGCCATCTTGCTCCGCCCCAAAACACAGATTTATTATGTTACAGTTCAGGCAGTCAGAAATCTCAAATAAGTTTCACTGAGCTAATGTCAAAGTATTGACAGGGCTGCATTCCTTCTGGAGGCTGTAAAGGAGAATCCATTTCCTTTTTCAGCTTCTAGAGGCTGCTTATGTTCCTTGGCTCATAGCCCTTTCCTCCATCTTCAAAATCAGCTGTGTAGTATCGTCAAACCACTCTCTTACACTGACTCTTCTGCCTTCCTTCTCTACATTTAAACCCTTATGATTACCTTAAACTCACACTGATAACCCAGGACAATTTTATTTTAAGGGCAGCTGATTAGAAACCTTAATTCTATCTACAACCTTAATTCCCTCTTCTCCTGTGGTCACAGGGTCAGGAGATTAGGGCATAGAGACCCTTAGGGGGCCAATACACTATCAAGAATGCCTAGTTACCCTTATTGCAGATATACAATCTCTTTTTCAATCATTTAGATTTTCTTTGTTTTTAATATGTGTTTGTTGTTGATGTTGTTTGTTAATTTATTTAAAGGCTTAATTTTTTAGAGCAGTTTTAGATTCACAGCAAAACTGAGCAGAAGGAGCAGAGATAACCCATATGCCCCTGTCCCACACAAACATAGCTTCTTACATTATCAACATCCCCCACCAGAGTTGTACATTTATTACAATTGATAATCCTACACTGACATCATTATCACCCAAAGCTCTTGGTTTTCATAGGGTTCACTCTTGGATTTGTGCGTTCTATGGCATGGACAAATGTATAATTGCATTATCCACTATTATAACATCATACAGAGTATTTTCACTGCCTCAAAAAATCCTCTGTATTCTGCCTTTTCATCCTTCCCTCCCCTCTATATCCTGACAACCATGAATTATTTTATTGTCTCCATTGTTTTCCAGAATGTTACATAGTTAGGATCATATAGTAGTTAGCATTTTTAGACTGAGTGCTTTTACTTAGCAATGTACACTTCAGTTTCCTCCATGTCTTTTCATGGCTTGATAGCTCATTTCTTTTTAGTGCTGAATAATATTCCATTTTTTGGATGTGCCCTAATTTATTTATCCACTCACCTACTGGCAGATATCTTGGTTGCTTCTATGTTTTGACAACTATGAACATCCATGTGAAAGATTATCTGTGGGCATGTTTTTCAACTCCTTTGGGTAAATATAAAGGAGTATAAACATTCTTTACTTTTTACATCCCTTCTATCCAATGATGAGACTCCTATCCAATCAAGCAGAACACAGTTAGCTTGACAATATCAAAGTTACTAATATCTCCCTAACTCCTTGTGACTCTCTATCAATCAAGTTTATACCAACCAAAGTGATACTTTCAAAACAAATCTTAAATAGCATCTTGCTCCTCTTTAAACCTTTTATTGATTTCCCATTACCTATTGCTCTTAGGATACAGCCCAAAATCCTTATTATGTTCTACAAGTTCATTAACATTGCCTATTAGAATCTACCCAAGGAACTTAAGAAACAGAAAAACAAAAACCATTCGCTGAGAAGGGTTGTATATTAATCATGTTCCCCCTGAAAAAGGACATATTCAAATTGGAATAATTTCAAGAATGCTTGTTTACAAATGATATAATTACAAAGCTGTGTAAGCTGAGGCCAAGGATAGTGCAATAGCACAAAGCTAGTTGCAGCAGTGCTGTTACCATGCTGGGTGTGAAGGAATCAGGAGTGGCAGAGGTTATAGGAACCACCCTGCTCCACCAACACACAAAAACATCTTACTTTAAGCAGCCCATCTTGGAAAAAACAGAGGTCTTCCTCAAGTGGGAAAAAGCAGCTTAATCAAGAGGAAATACATACCGTTAACCTTACTAACCTCTAACCTCTTACCAGATATCCTCTTTGGCCAAACCCTGCAGAAGGCCAGTAGACATAGGAACCTGTGACTTACCCAAGCAGATTAGCCTTTGATGGCGAAGAGCAACATGGACATGGGTGGGATATCTTTATGGAAAGGCAAACAAGATATCTGGTCTAAATAGGGAATAAAATAAGTGAACAAGATTTAGAGGAATCATTCTGAAAAGTAATGAGACATATCCCTGAGTGAGAGGAGTCAAAGAGAGCATGGAAAATAGCTAGATACATTTGGAAGCAGATGCTTTAACTAGTGGACATGCACAGCAGGTTCTTAAGCAGGGAAATAAAGTTTAACAATTTAGGAATAAAGTAGGAATATTAGTTTGGCTACTGTGGACAGAGTAAATAAGAAACAAGGAAGTAGCAATTAAGGCTTGAAAAATAGGCATCGTGGACAGGGTGAATGTGAAACCAGGCTTGAAAAAAAAATCAGCATCATGTTTTAAAAGTAGAAAGTAAGTGGTTTGCTGAAACAATGTTTATCCAAGTATCTGTGAAAACTATCACATTACAATCTTGGGGCAAATTTTTCCTAGAAGTCTTTCAAAGGGCAAAATCCACTTTAAGATTGTGAGTATAAATTGACAAATTGCCTTCCAGATAACTTGTATTGATTTATATTTTTCACTATTGGGCATGGAAATACCAGTTTTCCCATTGATTATCATCACTCTTCTTCTTTCCCTACCTCATAGACCACTGAAAAGTCCCTTCGAAGTACCTTATAATACCACAGAGGCACCTCTGTCGCCACACTTATCATATTATTAATCTATATGTTTGTCCTATGCCTTCAAGTGTTCTTTACTTTAATGTTTCTATTGTCTCCCTAATTTTCTCTCATTCTTTCAACCTGGTGATCTCAAAACATAAAATTAAAGAGAGTGTCTCAGAGGACAAGGTGATTAAAGAGATGATATTCTTAGGATCAATTTGAAGAATATGTCACATAAATGCATGGATTTGATTTAAAAATGAAGTTTTTATGTTTTTAAAATGGGATTGATAGAATAAGAAAGCCAAATCCAATAGCATCCCTAATATATACAAAGTAGGGGAAAATATATATTCTGTATATATGGAATGAGGGTCAGGATAAGGAATGTATTCACTATTAGGAGGACTGGTAGATGAGGTCCCTGATTCTGATGATAATCAATTAATTTATAGAAATATGAAGAAACAGACAAGGTAAAAATAGGTAATGAGTCTGAGTAAGTTAAGCAATTGCATGACGTTCCAAGGTTAATAGATTGTTTTGGTGAAACAAGGGTAGATCCTGATCAGGCATCATTAATTGGGAATGCTGGCATGTACCAAAGTAGAAGAGAGAGAGGATAAGATGAGAGAAAAGGCTATTGCCTGGGAATCACATACCTGTTTCTAAACAATACTGTAAACCATTAGCTTTATTGTAAGACCAAAGAAGATTGAGAAGACATAATAAGAATTTGACGAAATAATGAAGACCTAGTTAGAGGATACAACTGTAAGAGAAGAGGCAAACATCTTCTATGTCGGTGAAGAAATAAATTGAGATATTGCAATTTAAGAGTTAAGACCATTTGACATAGTAACTAGCTTAATAGTCATATATGTATATATGTGTGTGTGTATATATACATATATATATATATATTTTTTTTTTTTTTTTTGAGGTGGAGTCTCATTCTGTCACCCAGGCTGGAGTGCAATAGCATGATCTCAGCTCACTGCAAGTTCCGCCTCCCAGGTTCATGCCATTCTCCTGCCTCAGCCTCCTGAGTAGCTGGGATTACAGGCACCCACCACTACGCCTGGCTAATTTTTTTGTATTTTTTTAGTAGAGATGGGGTTTCACTGTGTTAGCCAGGATGGTCTCAATCTCCCGACTTCGTGATCTGCCCACCTTGGACTCCCCAAGTGCTGGGATTACAGGTGTGAGCCATCATGCTTAGCCAATAGTCATATTATTATATGGTTACTTTTCTTATAATTAAGAGGTGTGATATATTTTAAATACACCTGTAAGATCTGGATTATTAGTCTGTTCAATTAACATTTAGTATAGAATTTAATAAAACTTTTTTATTAAAGTTCTTTCTTCATTAAAAATGAAAATAGGGAAAGAATTTATTAATGAAGGCAAAATGAGATGGGATTTGCTTACACAAACCAAAGTCTCCCTAAAATCAGAAAACTTCAGTTAATTCCACTTGTATATCACCTTCATTTACACTAAAGACAGTCTGTAAAACCCTCTATGGAAATAGCTTATTGCAATAATTATGTACTATATCATAGACATTAGTCTGCAGGCTACAAAATTAGAATTGTATTGACTTGGGTTTTCTTCACTGGAAAAAAGCAGGCCATTAAAAATAGAATTGTGAATGTGTGTGTGTGTGTCCATTAGCAAAAGCCCTTGCAGCAGCCCCTCTGGGAAGAGCACCAACAGTGGCTTCTAATCAAGTATTCAAATATGTGTGTTAATAAAACATTAACTCAGACAATAAGTATCATAAGCAGACATCAAATGGTGAAAGGACATCCCTTCTCTCTGTGAGTTGTTTTGTGGTGTCCAGGTTTCTGGATCTAATCGCTCTTGCTTTTGGCCACTTGGTCTCATGCCTGATCCCCCAATTGCCCTCTGAGTGAAAAAGAAGATAATGTTCACGTCCAAACTGTCACAAGAGAAAAACACTTTCGTTCTGGCATTGATTTATTTTGATTTTAATTTCCTATTAGTTTCTCAGTGTGCTGACTTGCATTTCTTTGATCTTTACCTAGTCTTCATTCTGTTAAACATCCTTATCCTGACTGAAAGATTGTAGCTGTGGTAACAAAGTCTATTCAAGTTCGACCAACCAACACAAATACCCACTAACACAGGCTTTCCTCACACACCCTGTCTCCTGCCTCCTCTGCCTCATTCTGTTTCTCAGTTTTCCTTTTCCTGCTTCTCTATTTGCATGAATTGAAAACAGTAAAATCAGGAGATAACACAGCAACAAGAAGAGACACTGAAACCTAGTTCCTACATTAGAATCTGGTTTTGTTTTGAATACAAAATTCCTTCAGTTGGTATCAGATATCCAGAGCATGTTGGGGTAGGGGATGGCTAAGGGAATGGTTTCAGGATGAAACTCTTCCACCTCAGATTGTCAGGCATTAGACTCTCTTAGGGAGTGCGCAACCTTGATCTCTCACAAGCATGGTTCATGCTAGGATCTGTGCTCCCATGAGAATCTAATGCAGCTGCTGATCTGACAGGAGGTGGAGCTCAGGCCATAATGCTCTCTGGCCCGCTACTCACCACCTGCTGTGTGGCCTGGTTCTTAACAGGCCATGAAGTGGTCGTGGCCCCAGGTTTGGGGACACTTGGTCTAGAGACCTTAATTGAGAAAGATCATGAGGTTTCATTTGTACCCAGTGGAAAAGAGCTTTATGATCCATTATGATGTCTGGCTCAGTGATGAGACACCAGACTGAAGTCTCTTGTACTGGAAATCAGACAGACTGGTTCAGTGCTCCACCTTTTTGACAGTTGAAGCATCTAAGGTATGTAAATAATGTTTTCTCATACAGCTAGTGAATGCCACTGCTGGAGTGAGAAACCAGATTTTCTGAGTTCTAGGAAGCCAGTGTTCAGGTATCAAAAACCCTCTAATACCAAGAGTCAACTTATCTTTCCTTTTTTCTTGTTCTAGCAAATCATTTTTACAATTACTTCAAACTGTCCCTTGGTACTTTTATTCTTTTCAGCACCTCAGTTCAATTGCTTTTCTTCTCACACAACCATTATGACAATCCCTTGTTAAACTGGTTTCTTTGTCTCTCACTGATTACTATCCAATCAGCCCTGTTCTCAGTACTAGATAAATCTTCCAAATGCATTATTATCATAATCTCAGTCTCCAGCTTTAAAAATTCAACAACATAAACATTTGCAAGGAAAAAAAAATGTATTCCTCAAACTACATTTTAATCCCTTTCATGACCTCAAACTACCAGTTGAGAACATGTATCTCCTACTATGATCCAGCATAAAAAATATCCGCCAGCGATTTTAGTTTTGTCATACATCAAAATACGGCGTCATAATCTCTACCTAACAAAATCCTTAATCTGTTTTCTCTACCTCGTTGTCAGTTACTGCCTCTCTACCTCTTTCCAGTAGTTCACCCTACCTCACAAGACAAACATCTATTAAACTTCTAAAATTGTCTAGTTAAATAAAAAAAAAAAAGACAAGCATCTATACACAGATTCAGAGTTTGCTTTTACCCAACAATAATCTCATCGGCGGCACAGCAGCCAGCTGAAATAATTGGAAGAGTAAAACATTACATTATGTAAGGCCCTTGGAATGTGAAGAACCACAAAGAATGTTCACTCAGATCTATTCTTTACATAGTAATAAAACCCAATAAATATTTTTCTGAAAACAATGTTGATATCAAAAAATTGTAGTTACGCAGTTTGGCCATAATTTTATTAGCCTGAAGTATATCTACATACTGATTTTCCCCTAAAATAGATCCTTTTGAATCCCTAGCCAATTCTTTTCATTACTTTTCTGAAATTGATCAATTTCATCCCTGGCTTGTTTGGCAGTCAACAAGGAAATTGAATTGCTTTTGAACAAGTAAGTGGGTTCCCACTCTTTTCCTACTTGAAAGAAAATACTGATTTGTAGCACAAATAAACACCATGCATGTTCATTTCCACAATACAAAAATTCTTTGAAGAATTCACTGAACTGGAAAATATAGTGGGGGTAAAACTACACAAATCTGGAAAATGAATTCGGATAAAAAATCTGACACTGTCTGTACCTATTTTTCTCCTTGTGTAAGAAACAGCTTTGGCACCAAAAGTTCCAGTTATTTTATATAGCTCTTTACCAGAAGACTGGATCTGGTGAACTTGCTGGAAATCTATTCTAGAAGTGCTAGAAGTTTTTTCATTGAATGTTCTTTGATGTTGTTTCTACTTTAATTAATTTTAAGAGAAAATCAGAAAATACTATTAGTTAATACAGGTAAAATTCTGGGTACATGTAATTCCACAGATTATTGTAGTTTATCCCCAAAAGCCATAATCAAATGTCACCTCACCTTGAGCCTTTGGAAACCTAATTCATATGACTCTTTCATGGGTCTTTGTCATGGAGTCTGCACCATGGCCTCCTGCTGTGTGGTTGGCTCCTAGTGCTTTTCCCCTGAAGAGACCATTAGAGATAACTTTGTGATGTACTCCCTTTGTTCTATAGTCATTCTGCTATCTGTGCCTAGCAGGGTCAGCTATGTTTTCTTTTCCTGGGAGTTCTGTACTTTAAATGAGATTCCAGTTGCCTATGGTGTACTTCTATTAACCCAAGGGTTGCCCTCCTGACGTAATCATTAACTACTGCTCTTCTATGTCGGTTATTTTGAGAATGAGGTGTCCATTTAGGAATTCCAACTTCAAAATTCTATTTTTGTTCTCAAAGTGGTAACTGCTTTACATCATCGTCAAATTAATGTGTACTCTTTAAATTGATAAAAATAGAGAACTGTATCAAGTAAAAAGTAAAACTGTATCTCCCAGCTACATCATCCTATATGTTCAATTCTTCAAAATTAGCTACTGTTAACAGTTCAATGTGTATACTTCCAGTCATTTTAAGTGTGTATATGTTTGTGTCTCTGTATATGTGTGTATGTGCATACATGGGTATATAAAGGGCACATATATAATTTATATTCATATTACTACATTTCAATGTTATCATATAAAAACATGTATAGCATATTCTTCTAAAAATATCATTTAACTCTAAATACAGGCATACCTCAGAGATATTATGGGTGTGGTTCTAAGACCATTGCAATAAAATTAATACAGAATAAAGTGAGTTGCATGACTTTTTGGTTTCTCAGTTCATATAAAAGTTATGTTTACACTGTACGGTAGTCTATGAAGTGTATGATAGAATTCACAGAACTGGAATTTATTATGTGTAAAAATAATCTGAATACTCAAATTTAAAAATATTTTATACCTAAAAAATGATCATCTGAGACTTCAGTAATTTGCAATTTTCGGCTGATGGAGGATCTTTTGTCAGTGTTGATGGCTACCGACTGAGTATGGTAATGGTTGGTAAACTTTGCAGTAACTGTGTCAATTTCTTAAAATGACACAATAATGAGGTTTGCTGCATCAGTTGACTCTTTTACAAAAGATTTATCTGTAGCATATGATACTGTTTAATAGCATTTTGCCCACTGTACAACTTCTTTCAAAATTAGAATCAGTCCTCTCAAACTCTACCACTGCTTTATCAACTAGTTTATGTAGTACTCTAAAACTTTTGTTGTCACATCAACAATGTTCACAGCATCTTCACCAGGAATAGGCTATATTTCAAGAAACCTCTTTCTTTATTTATCCATAAAAAGCAAATCTTCATCTTTTCAAGTTACAAGGTTGCAGCAATTCAGTCACATCTTCAGGATCCACTTGGAATTCTAGTTTTCTTGCTATTTCTACCAAATCTGAAGTCACTTCCTTCAGTGAAGTCTTGAACCCCTCTAAGTTATCCATGAGGGCTGGAATCAACTTCTTCCAAATTTCTGTTAGTGTTGACATTTTGACAACAGTCTGTAGCCCATAGATCAAGGAGTAGTTTTGACTTTCAAGTCTTATTATTTAAGGATATCTATCCCAGCTATGGCCTTACAAAATGTATTTCTTAAATAATAAGACTTGAAAGTCAAAACTATTTATGGGCTGCAGAATAGATGGTGTGTTAGCAGGCATGAAGACAACATTCATTTTTCAATGTACAGCATTATCAATGAGCAGTAATATTTTAGAAGTATCTTTTTTTCCTGAGCAGTAGATCTCAACAGTGGGCTCAAAATATTCAGTAAACCATGCTATAAACAGATGTGCTGTCATTCAGGCTTTGTTGTTCCATTTATAGAGCACAGTTAGAGTAGATTTAATATAATTTCTTAAGGACAACAGGATTTTCGGAATGATTAATGAGCATTGGCTTCAACTCAAAGTGATCAAATGTTTTAACACCTGATAAGACAATCAGCCTATCCTTTGAAGCCAGGCATTGACTTCTCCTCTAACTAGGAAAATCTTAGAGGGCATTTTCTACTATAAAGCTGTTTCATCTACATTGAAGATCTGTTATTTGGTGTAGCCACCTTCAGCAGATCTTCTGAATTACTTGCTGTAGTTTCTACATCAGCACATGCTGTGTACCTTGCACTTTTATGTCATGGAGATGGCTTCTTTCTTTCTCTTTCTCATGAACCAGCCTCTAACAACTTCAAACTTGACTTCTACCTCTTCTTTGCCTCTTTCAGCCTTCATAGATTTGAAGAGAGAATCTTGTTCTGGCTTTGGCTTAAGAGAATGTTGTGGCTGGTTTGATCTTCTATCCAGACCACTAAAACATTCTCCATATCAGTAATAAGACTATTTGGCTTTCTTAAAATTCATGTATTCATCTAAGTAGCATTTTTAATCTTCTTCAAGAACTTTTCCTTTACATTCACAACTAGGCTAACTTTTTGTTGGAAGAGGCCTAGTTTCAAGCCTCTCTCAGCTTTCAATATGTCTTCCTCATTAAATTTAGTCACGTGTAGCTTTTGATTTAGTTGACAGACCTGTAAATCTTTCTTTCATTTGAACACTTACAGGCTATTGTGGGGTTATTAACTGGTGTAATTTTAATATTGTTATGTCTCAGGAAATAGGGATGTAGGATGGAGGGAGAGAGATAGGGGAACAGCCAGCTGGTGGAGCTGTCAGAATATGCACAATATTTATTAGGTTTACCATGTTGTATAGGTGGGGTTCCTGTTGCCCCCAAAATAATAATTACAGTAACATCAGTAACATAAAACATCACTGATCACAGATAACCATGATAGATATAATAATAATGAAAATGTTTGAAATATTCCAAGAATTACCAAAATATGACACAGAGATTCAAAGTAAATACACAATGATTGAAAAATGGTGCCAATAGATGCTCAGTGCAGGTTTACCACAAACCTTCAATTTGTATAAAACACAGTATCTGCTAAATGCAATAAAGCAAAGTTCAATTAGATGATATATGTCTATCTTTAATTTTAATATTTAATGCCAATATATTCAAGTCTACCCTTCTGATTTTTAAAACTGCAACAGATTTTATGAATACAATCTGATTTATTTAATTACTTAAATAAAAGGATTTTTTTAAAGTTGTACATTTGTTCTTAGAAATCATGCAAAGAAGAATAGAGTTAAATATTTTTACTTAAAGTATTGTAAGTGAAAAGCCCACCAATGTGTAATTCTGCACCTTGGGAAAATATTCTTCAAAACTGAAGAAATAAAGACTTTTTCAGACAAATATCATTAAAAAAAATTGTTGCCAGGAGACCTTAATAGTAAGAAACAATAAAAATAAGCTCTTATGAGACACAAAAATTGATACAGGTCAGGAACTCAGATCTACATAAAGAAAAAAAGGTATTAGAGAAGGAATAAGTGAAGA
>NW_016806605.1:906017-907488 GCF_001698545.2 Rhinopithecus bieti
TATATATATATATATATATGCTTATGTATGAGTGATATGCATTAGAGAAATAATACAAGGAGGATAGAAAGGAACTCAGATTATTTTATTATTATAAAGTACTTACAGTACCTTATAAGTACTACAAAATTATTTGAAAATAGACTTGGATTAGTTATAAATATATATTGAATACACTAGGACAGCCGCTAAAAAATGTAAAAGGAGAAAACATAATATACTAAAAAAGAGAAAATGTAATAATATAATGCTTAATTAAAACTGGATAGAAAAATTGTGGAAGACAAAATGCAAACAAAGAACAAGGGCAACAAATGGAAAACAGTAACAAAATTGGTAGATATTAATCCAACTATATCAATCTATTTGGCTACAAAAAAAAAACAAAAACCCTCTTTACTTATTGACACATATAAATTAAAAGAAAAGAAATTGACTTTCAGTTTCTGGTCTGGCATGTAAGAAGATTACAAGTAAAAGTGAACCAAACCGAAAATCAACAATGTTTTGTAGATTCAACAAACAAGCGAGGTCACAGGGCAAACCACTGCCACAAAAATTAAAGAGAAATTTTGATACAAAGAACCGAAACTTACTAGAGCAGAAACCCACAACTTGCAACCAGTGCTGGGTAGGAAAACCTCAGCTGTAATTGACAAATTGCTTGAAGCTCAGAGTAGGCAATTCTTGAGAGTTAAAAGCTTCAGGTGGACCCAGTCACAGTGACCCCACTTTTTTTGTAAGTTTCTCCTCCATGAGCTTTATTTTATCTCACAGTGACTATCAGAGAAAAAACAAACAAACCATCTTGCTTCTAGTCGAAGGGGTCATGGGGTACGGAGATAAAATAACCATCTTGAAATATACCAGAGCATTCCGTTCTTAAGATCTGTCCTTAGAAGAAATCATTCAGGCAGAACCCCACCTCTGAAGTTTTACCAGAGCCTGAGCTACCTGGGAAAAGGGAAATACCCATCTCCGTACCCTCCAGGCATCTGGTCACACCTGAAGGGGAAGGCACAGGTGAAGATCATCTCTCCGAAGCACAAGGTCACCCAAAGATGGGAGACCTAATCGTGTTCACCAAAAGAGGGACACCTAGTTTTGGAAGTACAGAACACCTCCCTGCATACCTTACCACCACATTACTAAAAGCCTATTTACATGGTTCCTTTATCTAGTACATCAAGTCTGGCTTTCAACAAAAAATTACAAGACATCCCAAAAGGCAAAAAACGGAGTTTGAAGAGATCAAATAGGCATCAGAATCAAAATCACGTTGACTGTGACAGAAATGTTGGCATGATCAAACCAGAAATTTTGAAAAATTGTGATTAAGCTGTTAAGGTCTTTTAGTGGAAAACATAGGAGACATGTAAGAACAGATGGAAAATGTTTTTTTTATTTATTTATTTATTTATTTATTTATTTATTTATTTATTTATTTTTGAGACGTAGTTTTGCTCTTGTC
>NW_016806605.1:909347-914845 GCF_001698545.2 Rhinopithecus bieti
GATTCTGGATATTAGCCCTTTGTCAGATGAGTAGGTTGCAAAAATTTTCTCCCATTCTGTAGGTAGTGAAGCGATGTAATCAAAAAGTAGTGCTGGGACCAAAGGTATTGTAACAAAAGGGAAGAATGTTCTTATTGGACTAATTCGTATATTGGACAAAGCTGAGAAAGTAATCTAAGCTTGAGAACATTACAATAAAAACTTCTAAGACTGAAAGGCACAGAGGAAAAACATCCTGCAAGAAAAGCAGAACAAAACACTGAGGAACTATAGAACTACAAAAGGTGCAACTTACACAAAATAAAATTTCAAAAAGAGAAAAAAGAGAAATATATAAAACATAAATGAGTGAGGATTTTCAGCAAATTGATGCCAACACACCAAACTGCAAATGAAGCATGTTTGAAAAACAAGCAGAAAAAAATGTCAGACAGACTACATCTAGATATAACATACTCAAACATAACAATAAAAAAATTCTTGGAAAAGCCAGGAGGGGGTCAGTGGTGAGGGTGGAGGATGGTAGCGTGTCCAGAATTGGTGGGTCCTTGGTCTCGCTGACTTCAAGAATGAAGCCGCGGACCCTCATGGTAAGTGTTAGTTCTTAAAGATGGTTTGTCCAGACTTTGTTCCTTCAGATGTTCAGATGTGTCCAGAGATTCTTCACTCTGGTGGGTTTGTGGTCTTGCTGACTTCAGGAGTGAAACTGCAGACCTTCACCGTGAGTGTTACAGCTCATAAGGGCAGCACGTCTGGAGTTGTTCATTCCTTCTGGTGTGTTCGTAGTCTTGCTGGCCTCAGGAGTGAAGCTGCAGACTTTCGCTGTGAGTGCTAGAGTTCATAAACGCGGCTCGGACCCAAAGAGAGAGTAGCAGCAACAGCTACTGTGAAAAGTAAAAGCGCAAAAGTTTCACACAAATGGAAGGCGACCCACGTGGGTTGCCACTGCTGGCTCCGGCAGCCTGCTTTTATTCCCTTATCTGACCCAACCCACATTCTGCTGATTCGTACATTTTACAGAGAGCCAATTGCTCTATTATACAGAGAGTGGATTGCTCTGTTTTGACAAGGTGCTGATTGGTGCATTCACAAACTTTGAACTAGACACAGAGCACTGATTGGTGCATTTACAATCCTTTAGCTAGACATAAAAATTCTCCAAGTCTCCAGTAGATTATCTAGAAACAGAGCCCTGATTGGTGCATTTACAAAGCTTGAGCTAGACAGAGAGTGCTGATTGGTGTGTTTACAATCCTCTAGCTAGGCATAAAAGTTCTCCAAGTCCCCACCCAACTCAGGAGCCCAGCTGGCTTTGCCTAGTGTGGACCTAGTGCTGGGGCTGGGGGCGGAGCTGCCCACCAGTCCCCTGCTGCACACCAGTGCTCCTCAGGCCTTGGGCGGTTGATGGGACCAGGCACCGCAGAGCAGAGGGTGGCACTCCAGGGAGGCTTGGGCCATGCGGGAGCCCACCACTGGAGAGGGGGGTTCGGGCATTGGCGGGGAAGCTCGGGCTTGGCAGGCTGCAGGTCCCGAGCCCTGCCCCACGGGGAGGTGGCTGAGGCCTGGTGAGAATTCGAGCGAGGCACGGGCCAGTGGGCCAGCAGTGCTGGGGGACCCGGTGCACCCTCCGCGGCTGCTTGCCTGGGTGCTAAGCCCCTCACTCCTTGGGGCTGGCGGTGCCAGCCAGTAGCTTCAAGTGCGAGGCCCACCAAGCCCGCCCTCACCCGGAACTCCACTGGCCCGCGAGTACCATGCACAGCCCCAGTTCCCACCCATGCCTCTCCCTCCACACCTCCCCGCAAGCAGAGGCACCCGGCTCTGGCCTTGGCCAGCCCAGAGAGGGGCTCCTATAGTGCAGCGGTGGGCTGAAGGGCTCCTCAAGTGCAGCCAGAGTGGACGCAGAGGCCGAGGAGGAGCCAAGAGTCAGCGAGGGCTGCTAGCAAGTTGTCACCTCTCAATAGGGGCTGGAAGCTTACTTATAGAGAAGCAACAAAGATAAGGATTACATCCAACTTGTTCTCAGGCACCATGCAAGTAAAAAGAGAATGTAATAAAATATTTAAAATGTTGAGAGAAAAACCTACCAACCTAGAATTTTATAACCTGCAAGAACTTTTCAAAAGTAAAAGTAAAATACTTTCTCAGTCAAAAATTGAGGAATTTATTGTTAGCAGAACAGCCCTTCAAGAATAATTAAAAGAAGTTATTTAAAGAGTATAACAATGACATAGGCAGATACTTGGGTCGACATAAAGGAAGAACACTGGGGAAGGAATAAGTGAAGGTAATAAAACTTGTTAATTGATCTAGGACATAAGTTCAAAATAATAGCAACAACATATTTGGAGGTATACATATATGTATATATGTAGGTATGCTTAAGTATAAATGAATGACAGCAATGATTAAGCACAAGAGAGGAACTGAGAAAATTTTGTTATTATAAGTCACTAGAATTACACATGAAGCTGTATAGTGTTATTAAAAACAGATATGAATTAGTTGTAAATATATATTGTGAGTTGTAGGGCAAGCACCCAAAAAAGGTAAAATGATATTGATATGCCAAGAAAGGAGCAAAAATTGAATCATATAAAATGCTCAGTTCAAACTACATAAAGCAGAAAAAGTATGGAAGATAAAATAGAAACAAATGGAAAATAGTACAAATATGGAAGATATTAATCCAACTATATCAATAATAATCTTAAACATCAATGGTCTAAAGATACAAATTACAAGACAGATTGAACAAATTACAAGTCAGAATGGATTAAAAAATATACAAATCACAAGTCAGAATTGATTAAAAAAAATAAGACCCAGCAATATGTTCTTGACAGGAACCCACTTTAAACGTGAAAATATAGTGAGATTAAAACTAAATGGGTGGAGAAAGGTATACAATGCTAAGACTAAACAAAAGAAAGTAGAAGTAGCTATATTAATACCAGACAGAGCCAATTTCACAGCAAGGGAACTTATCATGAATGAAAAAGGCATTACATAATCAGAAAGAGATCAAAAGTATACAGGTTGGGAACAAGGAAATAAAACTGTCTTTGTTCACAGAGGACACTCTTGCTTATGTAGAAAACCTGAAGAAATCGACAAGTAAACCTCTGGAACTAATAAGCGTTTATAGCAAGGTAGCAAGATATGATATTAATATACATGTATCGTCTTTTTTCTAAATATCAGCTGTGAATATGTGAAATTTGAAATTATAAACCATATTGTTATATTATCACACCCTCAAAATGAAATCCTGAGGTATCAATCAAATAAAGTATGTGCAAGATGAATACAAAACACACTACAAAACTCTGATTAAATAAGTTATAAAGCTACATAAATGGAGACATATTACATTTTCATTGATAGAAAGATTCAATATTGTGAAGACATCAGTTTTTCCCAAAACGATCTATAGATTCACTGTAACCCCAATCAAAATTGCAGCAAGTTATTTTGTGGATTTAAACAAATTGATTCTAAAATTGTTGTTTTTTTATATAAGAAGCCAAAGACCTATAATAGCCAATCTGATATTCCAGAATAACAAACTTGTAGTACTGTACTACCTAACTTCAAGTCTTACTGTACAGCTACAGTAATCAAGACAATGTGGTACTGGCAATAAATGTCAATCAATAAATTCAATCAATGAACAGAATAGAGAGCCCAGAAAGAGACCCACATAAATATAGTCCGCTGATCTGTGACAAAGGAACAAAGGCAATATAATGAAGAAAAGACAGTTTTTTCTACCATCTGTACAAGAACAACTGAACACCCACATGGGAAAAAGAAATAATATAATCACAAGCTTTGCATCCTTTATAAATATTTGCTCAAATAGATCACAGTTTTAAAAGTAAGACACAAAACTATAAAACTTCCATAAAATAACATAAAAGAAAATCTAGGTGGCCTATGGTTTGGTGATTACATTTTGGATCCAACACCAAAAGCATAATCTGTAACAAAAATGTATAAGCTGGACTTCATTAAAATTAAAAATGTCTGTTCTGTGAAAGATACTATCAGAGAATAAAAAGAGAATCCACAGACTAGTAGAAAATATTTGAAAATGATGTATCTAATAAAATATTTCTATTTGAAGTATAAAAAGCAATCTTAGAACTCAACAATAACAAAAATGACCTGATTAAAAAAATAGGCCAAAGGCCTTAACAGACACCCCACCCAATAAGATCTACAGATGGCAAATAAGCACGTGAAAAGATGCTCCGCAGCATATGAAATGCAAATTAAAACAACAGAGATACTTCTACACATCTACTGGAATGGCCAAAATTCTGAACATTGACAATAACAAATGCTGGTGAGGATGTGGAACAACAGAAACTCTCTTTCATTGCTGTTGGGAATGCATAATGGTACAGTCACTTTAGAAGACAGTTTGGTGATTTTTTACAAAACGAAACATACTCTTAGTATATGTTTTAGTAACCACACACTTTGATATTTACCCAAAGGAGTAGATAACATGTTCACACAAAAACCTGCACATAGATGGTCATTGTTGTTTTTTCATAATTGCCAAACTGTGAAAGCAATCCCTTGTCCTTTAGGAGGCAAATGTATAAACTGTTGTACATGCAGAAAGTAAAATGCTATTCAGTGCTAACCAGAAGTGAACTATCAAGCCACGAAGACCTGAAGGATACTTAAAAACATATTGCTAAGTAAGAGAAGCTGCTCTAAGCAAAACTAGACACTATGTGATGCCAATGGGATGACATTCTGGAAAAGGAAAAAAATATGGAGACAATAAAAAAAATCAGTAGTTGCAATGAATTAGGGAGGAGCAACAGATGAATAAGTGGAGCACAGAGAATTATTAGAGCAGTGAAAATACTCTGTATGATGCTATCATGCTGGATACATGTTATTATGCAATTGCCAAAACACGTATAATGTATAATACCAAGAGTGAACCCTGATAAAAACTACAAACTTTGGGTGATAATGATGGGTCAACAGAGGTTTAAGTTTATCACTGTAACAAATGTACCACTGAGGTGTAGTTGTTGATGATGTAACAGTGTAGGCATGTATGGATGTAATGGGGTATATGGAAAATCTCTGTACCTTCTGCTAAATTTTGTAGTGAACCTAAAACCCTTTCAAAAATACAGTCTATTTTAAAAATGCAGAAATCACAAGTGAATATATTTAAAATTTTATTCTAAAAACGATACAATTTACTATATAAAGGATGGTGACCAACTCAGTGGAAAAGATCCCAGTTAAAAAGTCAGGAAGGTTGATCCATTGACCTATCCTATAAATACACTTTGCTTCCAATTAGCTCTTTAGTTATTTAATTTTATGTATAAACAGGAATTACCAGACCTAGGAAAATCTATAAACTGCTTCAAAAAAAAAAAAAAAAAAAAAAAAAAAAAAACCAAAAAAAAAAAAAAAAAAAAAAAAAGGGGGAATTGAAGGGAAACCAAAACAAAGGGGGG
>NW_016806605.1:916731-953592 GCF_001698545.2 Rhinopithecus bieti
TTTTTTTTAAGGAATCTATTTTACATACTGGGTTACTCTGAAGGATAGAGTCCATATTGAATAACATTACTGAAAACAATTTTCAGGATTTAAAAAATTATTTTAATAATGTGTATATATTTTACCATGGTCATTCTACTCCCAGAATGTATCCTAAGAAAATGGTAAGAGCTGGATACTATTGTAAATAATGAAGGGTTTTTACATACTTTCTGGCTACAATGATGATGCTTGTAATCTTGGACTCTTAAAAATAAATAGCCAGTGATGTGAGTTGGTGAATATATTAGGAAACGCTGTAAACAGTATATGAATGCTTCAACATGTTTATCTGTGAAAGACCTTCGGATAGTATTGTTTTCCATATCATTTTGCTAAATTTCTGAAAGTCTGTCTCCCATGCCTGTGTTTTCCACAGCAGTGCAATTTTTTTTCTGCTTTCAACACAACTTCCATTCTGTTAGGGCTCCATTAAAAACCCATTGTCCGTGAGTCCAGAGTTTCTATGGCTCCATGTCTGTAGAGAGAAAACCTCCAGGACCTTGTGGATGGAGAAGAAATAACTAGCTTTAAAATATAATGGACTTGTATGAATGGACTAAACCATTTTGTGTAAGGAATCTGGGTGAATTCCCTCATGTTCATTTTGTGTGCCTCAGCCCTGCCTCCCAATAGACCTAGTGTGTGAAACAATAAATCTTTCTCTAGTTCTGCAGGAAGAGTCTGCTTCCCTTCATCTTTCCCTTGGTGGACACTTCGGTTTCAGCCTATATACTTTTTGAATTGAGGCGGTGTTATTTGAATAATAATTACAAAATTAGCATGAGGGAGGAGCTGAAAGTGAATTTTGTGGCATCCTTTAGGCTTATGTCTCTCCCTCGCCCCAGGATTAAGAGCGGTGTTGCTTCTTACCACACACAGCCTCTCTTCCACCCTACCACACTAATGGCCAGCTCCTTGCAAAGAGGACATCTCTGCATACTCAGTAGGTAAGCCAGTCTTCTCTGATGGTCCATGGATTCACACCAGCTTCAGAGAAACTCTTGGGATTTAATCTTGCTGTTTAAAGCAAGGTGCCATTGGACTTGCCAATCAGAATACCACCGACTTTGAAATAGCCTTCTTGTAACAGTTTGAACTGCATGGTTCTACATTAAAAAAAAAAAAAAAAAAAAAAAAAAAAAAAAAAGATGGATAGTTGCTTTGGGAATATATAAGAGGTATGTTCTATAGGATGGTAATACCCAGGGTTATGGTTTGGGGTGTGTAGCAGACATTGCCAGTGCTGCACCCAGTTCCCTTTGAGCCAGGTTTTGATCACTTTCGTGCATCCTCCAGGTTGGTTGTGCTTTCCCTCCCAAAAGCCAGCACCTATGACTCTTTGTCAGCAGACTGCTATCAGGCTGCTGTAGCCTGTTTCGCCTAAATGGGTGGAGATCGAGAAGTACGTAGGGATTTCATTCCCCTGAGCTGGCCCCTAGCCAATGACTGCTGATGCAGGTGTATGAAAGCAGAATTCCCTTGCATTGTGTCAGGATAACTGATGCACAACCTACACTTCTCAATTCTTCTATGGGATAGGGCTGCATCCATTCCTTATGGAATTCTGGCGGAGATTGCACCATTGATTGCCTTACTGTGCTTCCCTGTACTTCTCCCTAACTCTCTAATGTTCATGGCAGCACTCCTTAATACGTTGCTTGCATAAAGATCTCCAGTGCTGGTTCTCAAGAACTTGACCTGAGATGTAGGGAATTTATTTAGTTTACTTTCTTATTTCATATAATAAAAGAGCATATGTTAATTTTAAAGTGAAATTGTACTTCTGCATCAACTTCCTTTATAAGTGAAAGTACTTCTAACGATATAATACCTACTGGGTTTTGAGAGGAAATGGTTTCATTACAGAGCTCCAACAATAGGGAAGGCAACAAAAAGACATTCTCAGATATATAAGTATTTAGAAAATATGGCATCTGTATATTATTCTTTGAAAATTTTCCTGATGTCATAACCTTTTCTCCTATGAAATAGAAAAAAAATAGAATTTGGCCAGGCATGGTGGCTCACGCCTATAATTCCAGCACTTTGGGAGGCCAAGGAGGGCGGGTCACCAGGATGTCGAGACTAGCCTGGCCAACATGGTGAAACCCCACCTCCACTAAAAATACAAAAGTTAACAGAGTGTGGTGGCACACGCCTGTAATCCCAGACACTCGGGAGGCTGAGGCACGCAAATAGCTTGAACCCAGAAGGTGGAGGTTGCAGTGAGCCAATATTGCACCACAGCACTCCAGCCTGGGCAACAGAGTGAGGCACTCTCTCTAAAGAAAATAAAAATAAATAAAATAAAATTAGAATTCAAGAATATCAAGAATAGGGAACCTGTAGTAGATATGTTTTAAAAATTTATTCATCAAGCAGATTGAAAAGAAGGAAACAGATTGTTGTGGTCATTCAGTACATTTTATTATTAAGTGCCACAATATACCTGGCAGGCACTGCCACATCAGGAATACAATGGTGAACAAATAAACATGGGTCCTGCTGTCATGAAGCTTACATTTTAGTGAAGGAGATAAACAGTAACTATAAGAATAAATATTAAATTATACCTGTCCTAGACATTGTAATATAAAATTTGGTCTAATAAATTCAAGGACAAATACACATTCCTCACAATTCCCTATACCATCTATGCTGTTACTTATAGCTGATATCCACAAAACTCTCCAAGAATTCTGACACAATACCTTGTTGATCATCAAAGAAAGGTTAGACTGACGTTCATTATAATGCTATGTGAGCTGTATTTCCGTCCCCAGAAACTGACAAACACTGATATTAAAGTCGCCATTACCACCAGTCACCAGATCCAATAATCTCTGTTCACAAGCCTTCAGTATTTCACACCACTGATTCCTTACTTGAGAATTTTTTCTCTTTAGACTTCACTTGTACTGTACTCTTCCCATTTTTCTTTGAGCTTCCTGCCTGAATCTTCTTCTTTCCCTCTGGGTGTTTCCCAGGGACTTCCACTCTTCCTCTTGTTATGTTCTCGCTTGTCAATATTATGACTTCAAGTGGCATCTCCAAGAAAGTATTCCTATCTTCCCAAGCTGTCTGCAGCCCTTACCTCTCTCCAGTGTTTCACCTAGAAGCCTGTCTGCGTGGATATCAAATATAGAAATTTATAACCTGTATGGTTGAAGTCCACCATTGCTATTAAAAATTTGCTTTCTTCCAGTAACATTTCCTCACAATTGTTATTGCAATGTTGGCTCTTTCTTGTACATTTTTCTTATTTTTTTGTAATTATCTGTCATATATTTTGTCCTTAATACTACCTTGTATCTTATTTCTGCATGTGTATACATATCACACACACAGAAATAAGATACAACCTATTATATATGTTTGTGTGTATTCATACACAAACACACACATTAACGTATATATATATATATATATATATAAACTTAGGACAGTATCTTACACATATGAAGAATATAAACATGTTGAATGAATGAAAGAAATTAAATGTGTAGATTCACCAGGTCATTTCCTTATTTTACACCAACATGATTCCATATCAAGAAAGAAATCATGAGCAGTCAGTTCAAAAAGCATTTATGATGCACACATACAGGTCAGGAACAAAACCCAGACATGAATAAGTCATAGACCTTGCCCTTGAGGAGCTCACAGTCGAAGACAAGAAAACAGGTCTGTAATGTACACCCATAGTGGATTTGCTTCAAGAGGAAAATTATTTTTCTATTACAAGAGTCACTTTCACTAGCAGTGAAGTCCTGCCTTAATTTAAATCCTCAGTGGAATACCCATCACATAAATGACAACTTGGGGAAGTATTTCACTCTGGAGTGTATGCCTGGATTTTGAATTTCAGCTTCCCCTAAGCCCAGTTCTGTGGATGTTAGTGCATTGGCTCTCACATCAAAAGGAACACAAAGCTATACATACTTAACCTTTGTAACCAGCTACTGCTGGAGAAATAATAAGAAAGTCTTAGGAGGAAAAAGAGTTGCTTGAAATTCTACAGTTCTTTTAATCTTGTGAAGAATGAGCTATAAATCAATAAATAACAATAACATCAAGAGGTGCAATTACATTTTCTGTCCGCTTAAAAACATTGGAAAGGAGTGCTTGGTTCCAACAGCTTTCTTCCTTTAAAAGTAATAACAGACTAAATCTTTGCTTCTGGAACTAGGACATAAGTTTAGTGTGAGTTAGTGTCCTCTCACTGGGCTAGAAGCATTCCAACAAAAACAAATAGAAAAATAAGACTATGTCAAGGATTTGTTTTCTAAACTTTCTCAAATTAAGAAACATTTACCTTTTAAAAATAATGTCCCACATAGCTCCACAAAGTAGATATGTATTCAAGAATTGTAGGAATAGTTAGAATATTAGAGGTCTAATATATATAATAGTTAGAATATTAGAAGTGACTCATTTCAAGTGAGGAAAAAATGAGTTACCCAAAGCAATATAGTTATCTTTTGATACTATCCTATTATGACTTTGACCTAAGTACAAAATATTCTGCTAAGAATTTGACCAAATTCGGTCCAAGTCAATCAATTTTGTCCTTTTTGTAGTTAATGCATTTCCCTCTAGGGCAAAGATATTCTGTTTTCTTAATCTAGAATTGTTGGATTCTTTCCCCTGATTGGTTTGATTAAAAAGGTAATGAGATTTACTTTTATGAAGCAAGATTCTGTCATGATGTTTAATTGTAGGTATAAAATAATTTTCTAAGTATTCAAATGAAATGTATTGGATTTTTGCTTACAGTTCATCAATATGTTTTCTTCTTTCTCTCCTGTTATTTCACTTAGTTTCTAGATTTTCAAACTGGAGTTTTGAGAGGTAGGACCCAAGGAGACTTTGCTAGAAGACTATTTATTTCCTTGGATGTAGGTTTTCATATTAGTATAAATCCTGAAACTCAAATCATAACAACCCAGGAGGAGGAAAGAGTTCATCAGCAGATTAAGTGGAATGAGTTGTAATAAATAAATATGGGTAGAATTACATCAGTGATTGATGGAAACTTTGTTTAAATTATTAAAAATATGAGCGGAGCAGATACAATGGAGAATACCCTGCAGTGGCTGCCAGGACTTGTTTTTTATTTTATTTAATTTTTAAATCTGGTATTTAGATGTTGCTGATCCTCTCTTTTCATAATCTGCTTTATCTCAGGAACTGATTTTCTCAGCTATTACAAGCAAATCAGACCCAGAATTCCCAGGTTCTTTTACTTACAGGTTCACTCATCAAGTAGGGAAAATCCCAGATCATGCTCCACTTTGGTCTTTTTAAAGAGAAATAAACAGATAATGGCCACAACTTAACACCAGTGAACAGGTAAATTAAGGACCAGTGTTCCCTGGGCTGACCTTTTCTTCTATACCCCACGGATGTGAGGTTTGGGCTGGAATCAACTATGTGACTTAGACACCATTGCTCTCTCTTCCTCTCTTCCTCTCCTCTCTTCTCTTTCTCTCTTCTCTCTCTCTCTCTCTCACCTTATTATAAAATAAAACTCTTACAGAAAGCCACCATAACAAATGAAGTGACTTCTTATGAGGCAAACACTCTTATAAACACCACTCAGCTAAAATAATAGAACTTGCAAGCTACCACAGAATTCTTTTATATAGTGCCCCCTTGCAATCACCTAGTCCCTTCGTATCTCCAGATGTAACCACCCTCTTAAGGTTCAATGCAGTGTTGCCTGTAATTGCATAATAAATAAATAAATGTGGTAAAAGGGGGAAATTGGTAATAAGGTATAGATATTCAGTGGAAGGTTACAGAACATTAGTAAAGATGGAGACTGAGTCATTCAGGCAATCCTTCATTCATAAATGTACACACACAGTCCTGACCTCTAAGGGTATGGTGATGAACAAAAACCTATATAAAACAGATTCTTGCTCTTTTAGAGCTGACTTGCAAATGAGAGAGGCAGACAAGAAACAGGCAAACAAAATTAATTAAAGTAGTACATTTGCAGTTAATGGGCAATCACTTCAAGCACATTAAAACAAGATGAAGAGATGGAGAAGATGTAAGTGTGTTGTCCAAGGAAAGGCTTTCAGAGCCATGAGCATTTGAGCAGAGTGGAGTGAGGTTGGGGACTACAATTCCAATCAGAATGAACACCTAAAAGAAATTCTTGAGTAAGAGCAGATCATGTAAGGGTCTTGGAAGCCACAGACGGTAAAGGAGTCTGAATTTTATTTCCGTTTCATTGGGAAATCACTGAAAAGTTTTGAGCAAGAAAGTCACCATCATATGTATTTTTTTTTTTTTGAGATGGGGTCTCACTCTTTCACCCAGGCTGGAGTGCAGTGGCACTATCTCCACTCTCCACTCACTGCAAGCTCCGTCTCCCGGGTTCACGCTATTCTCCTGCCTCAGCCTCCTGAGTAGCTGGGACCAAAGGCACCCGCCACTACGACCGGCTAATTTTTTGTATTTTTAGTAGAGACGGGGTTTCGCCGTGTTAGCCAGGATGGTCTCGATCTCCTCACCTCGTAATCCACCTGCCTTGGCCTCCCGAAGTGCTGGGATTACAGGCGTGAGCCACCGCACCTGGCCCATCATATGCATGTTTTTAAAGATCATGTTGGCAGCTAGGAGGAATAATAGGATACTCTTTGCTGTAAGACTGAAGAAAAATGACGATGGAAGAAAATTCTGTCTCAAATGATAAGGAAAAGTCTCCATGGCATAGTGTTGATTTTTTAAAAAAGAAAAACATTTCTCACTGTGATCCTAGTTATGTAAAAATAGCAAAATTAGTACTTTCAACCACATAATATAAATTGTATATGTGTTTGAATGTTTGTGTGTAAATGCCTATTTTAAAAGCTCTCAGGAGAGACATGGAAGGCAACAAGCCCAACAGACAAGAGAATTAACTCTGGGGTATGGAGTGGGCTTGACTGTGGGTATGGATGGACTACTCTTGTATTTGTTGTTTCTATTTTATTTTGCAACAATAATTTCACATCTCAGATCTGAATTATAAAATTATAAAGCTGAATCAAGCAGTTGGAGAGTTGCTTACATGGAAATTAGAAAGACTGCTTTTTAACTGCTACCTTAAAAAATGATATATATATTTTTTAAATCAGTGCTTCTGGAGACATGAATACAATCTAACTATTTTAAGTTTACAAATTTACTGTTGAAACATTTTGCTACAAAAATAATTTGGGAAAGGTGATATATACACTTACATGGAACATGAATAGAACATGGAAAAAGTGTGGGAACAAGTATAGGTGTAATACAGTGCATGCAGAAAATTTGATCTAAAATTGCTAATGAAGAATAGCAGAGAGACAAAAGCTACTTTTAAAAGCGTAGGATTAGGAAGAAGGAGAATCCTAACTTGGAATCCCTTCTCCTTCATTTTCTAAAGGACTGATCCAGGAAAAGTCACTAAAGTCTCTAAACTTCCGTTCCCTCTGCTAAATTGTAGCTAACCATTTCTACCTGATGAAATTATTATAAAAATAAAAGAAAGGAGAGAGACAGGCAGTGCAAAAGGTTGTTATTTAAAACCATGACTACAGCAGCTTCTACTTCTTTAGGGAGTGGTGTCATTTCTCTCTGGAGAAAATAACCTTCTGTATAGCAAAACACAATGAGGGACATTTGGCTCTGACAATATAGGTCTCAAGGCTTGGTTAAAAAGAAAATCTATGAAACAGGATTAAATTGCCCTACACAATAAATTATAATTTTCAAGTTTCCAGGAATGGGAAGAAGAAACCTAGCAGGATGAGTAAAGGAGGCCACTGTAGGCTTTCAGCCAGGGAAAATATCCGAAGGCCTTATTCAGAAAGCAGCTGCTAATAGTAAGTCTTAATCTGTTCACTGGTTGTACTACAATATGACATCCTTGTGCCCAGTGTCCAGAAATTTCAGTCAAGAATTACTCCAGGTAAAGTCTTCAATTCGTGGGACTCTGGTGAATGAATGCTTGGGAAGGTGTCTTTGGAGGGATAAATAGTAAACAACATGTGAAAATCTATGAGAAACTCCAGATAAATTTTGGGCTTCCTACTATAGGCCTTCAAAACTTTCTCTCCAATGTTGGAGATCCTCCAGGTAACATCTGGGCTGCATCCGGGTTGTTAATGTAATGCGGGTAAAGAGTAGCACACAATGCCAGGAACAGAACAAGTCCTCAATGATTATTAGTTCCAAGTAACCTACAGAGTAGTGCTTGAAAATGCAGCCTCATGATTGGCTTCATAATCATAATTTGGCCAGTAATGTTGCAGGACTTCCTCCTCAGTTCAGCTAAAAACTGGGTTTTTGTCACATGACCAGGAGGATGGAAACATACAAGGATGAGAAAATTGAATTTATTGGGTAAAAAAGGAAAAGATAAAACTTTTAGCAGAGCAAGGGGTAAGCCAGTGGGAGGTTCTCCAGTGAGCCCTTTTTACTTGGCTCTCTCATTCCCCACTCTAAAAAAGTACGTCTAACTGCCTTTAGAAAAAGGATAAGGATAAGACTAAGGCTAAGGATGCAGACTCATCTTAAGTACTTCCTGCTGACAGGGGATGCTGTTTTGGGGAAATGGCAGTCAGAGCTCCCTCAGAGGCCTAAGGGTCCTTGGCAGAAGCAGCCATCATCCAAGGCCCCAGTTGCATGACTGTTTGGAGTGTGATGGCCTGAGGCGAGAAGAGACATAATGGGTTATTAGAAAGCAAGTATCAAAACAAAACAAGGGCTGTGGGTAAAAGGATGGCTCACAAATCCTGAGGCCTTTTACTAGTTTGCACGGGTAAAAGAGGGAGGCCAAAAAAACTTTTTGGCCTCCCTCTTTTTTTGACTTTTTTTAAACTTTTTTTTTTTTTAAACTTTTACCCTTTTTCTGGCATGTCAGCCTTCTGGGTTCCCTTCCCCTGAGCTCAGTCCTAAGACAAACAATTTAAGGTTTGGGAAATTAACTTTTTCCAGTTGGAGGATGCATTCAAGGGAGTGTCCAATAGTATGGAGACACAATTACCTATCAGCAAAGAGAGGACAGAGGAGAAGAAAAGAAAAAAGAAGGTGTTTTTTTCAAAGGAGTCCTAGAGTTTCAGGATGCATTTGAAAGGCATACAGACTGAAAATGGATGGCTACTCTCTAGAAAGAAGAGAGCAAGCATCCCTAGTTCCCTTCTCTTCCTGGCAGATACCTGGGGTACGTGAGGGAGGGAAAGTGAGGTGTTCCTGTTTCTTTCCTCTGTCCTTGTATTCCCGAGTCCTGGCGACCGTGACAGGGTACCACCTATGGCTGCCAAAGTGGCTTGCACCCATGAAGCAGGGTGGGCCTAGAAAATAGGAATTATCTGCTCTCTCCTATGCCTTTACCCCCACTACTCTCAGTAGCCTCGGAGCTCCCTAGACCTCATTTATGCCATAGATATTAGCACAAACTTTACCCATGAAATGTGAGGCTTGGTTTAATCATCAGGAATTAGCCATGCTTACCTGCACTGTGCCTTTTAAACTCTGTTATTGTCTGCCTCTGGATCTCTTAGATCCAGTTTTCTTTTCTAGGGCTTTGACTCAAAGCTTGGAATTGAGTTTGGGACAAAAATGTGTCTTGGGCGGGAAGCAGGGGGGTTGAGGTTGCATAGACTCCTTATCATAAGCTGAATGCTAAGGTGAAACTGTGGAATTGAGTCCTCCCCCAACAAGGGAGAGAAAACAATGTCTTTTGACATACTAAGATAACTGGTGGCTATAGTTATGCTTTCTAGGATTTGGGTGCATGGTGCTTGGCTTTGGTGAGCTCCGTTGGTCTTACTTTCACAAAAGGGAAACCTCTGGGTGATGGACACCCTATTTATTCTCATCACCTGGCAAGATTTGCAGGATAATTGCTCAGAACCAGAATACTGACCCATATTTCTACATTATCCATCCCTTTTGCTCTTTCTGAGCTGCAGCCGGAGATTGCTGTTTGGTTAACAGGAACCAGCAGGGTTAGTCTAAAATTTAGGCAAAAACTTGAAAACAACTAATGAGTTTAGAATTTAATGACAAATGTATGATAAGTTTTGAAACATAATTTCTCTCTCTCCGGGCCTCATTTTCTTAAAAAAAATTATTTTGTTAAAAAATCATGATAGGACTGAGTTGTTTGCAAAATAGACTTTAGTCTTATACTTGGCCTGATTATTTGCATAAAATGCAGCAAGAATAACTATTTCTGTATAAGCATTTGAGGTTGGCTTTGATGGAACTCTGCTCCACAAGGAATCTCAGATAAGACCTTTTAAAGCCGAGCCCCGCCATGAGTCGGATTTGTATCTTCAAATACCTGTGAGTTGGGTGATCATCTCCTCTTAAGGGCCCAAAATTAACTTGGAGTTCCTGGGCCTGTTAGAAAGTGACATTCTTTACTGGCCACAGGTCCCTTGAACAGGGACCATGTAGACAAGGTTGTGAGGCCAGTTTTTTGTTTTGTTTTGTCTTGTTTCCCCCAAAGAGCTTTTATTGGCTCTGCAAGTTGAGCTGACTCCTTAAAGGGAAGCATACCCTTCCAATCAAAACCTTGGTAAAACAACCAGTTTCTCCAATTACGTCCTGTTGCAAAAGAAAATGGATTCTTATTGCACTGATGCAAACAACTATACTGCCATAAGTTAAGAATACTCAAAATGTCAATACCATATGTTGCCTTTGGGCAATGTACTAAACAATCAGGGTCTCAGTTTCCTTACCTATGACATATGGATACTAATTTAACTTATTTTTTTGCAAGAATTAAATAAGTTAACATAATGAAGTAATGTATATGTTAATTAGCTTGATTTTGCCATTCCATATTATATATATATATTTCAAAACATATTGTATATAATAAACATAGATGATTTTGTCATGTTAAAGAATTAAAACAAAAGCCTAGAAAGAAAATAATTTACATACATAATGTGTTTAGAACATGCCATAATTGTTGAAATAAACATTAAATATTATTATTAAATATTTATTTTCTATATCTATTGCACTGCAGGTAGTTTTACAACATTGCATTGCGATGGAGACAGTGAGACATTTTGGAAAGAGCAGTAGCCTCAGGAGATCAAAAGTCAAGTCCCACAAATGCCATTGACTTACTGTGGGACTCTGAGCCCAGGAGATTTTGAGGCTAAATTGCTTCATCTATAAAGCATGCACTTTGAACCAGAAGATTCCAATATGTTATTTCTATTCTATCAAATTTTGAATCTCTGATTCTATATAAATATATTCAATACTAAATTTCATATGCATTTTATTAAAATATATAAAAAGACAGTTAATCTTGTTTTTCCATCCTTTTGGCAGAATTCTACAAAGGACCATAAATGTGAAAAGTGGATTTTTATCCAAGTCATCTGTCTTTATGGAAATACCTTTGCCTGTCTAAATCTTAGGTTGCTTGTTCATAAAAAATAAAAGGTTGTTTCAGAAGAATGGGATGGTCCTTTCTCAATTTGACATGAAAGGTAGAGCATGAATAAGGTATGGGGCACCACTGGGCTTTGCGGGGAACCACAGTGGCAAGTCATAGTCGTTGGAGACTAATGAGAAAGCCAGAGGCTCTAGGAATTGGGAGGAAAAAATTGCTTATTGAAAGAAGGTAGCAAAAGAAAGGAAAAGATCAGGGCTTGAGTGAATCAGAAGACAACTCCTCAATTTTTCCCCCAAGACTAATGAATGGAAAAGTAATTTCCATGTGTCTTGAAGAATATTACTTTTCACAAAATGTATCAGGCAAGAGATGAGAGTGGCTTAAAGTATTGGCAGTAGCAATTAAGAAAAATGGGTGTACATACAATAGATTTGTAAGTGAAATTGACAGGACTTAGTAGAGTGGGAGTGAAGGAAAAAGATGTGGCGGATTAGGGGTGCAGGATAAAGGAGAAACCTGGGTGTTTCTAGGTTTCTGGCTTAAGCAATGGAATGCTTGTAGATAACATTTAACTACATGGGAAAGACTAGAAAAAGGATAAGCATGAGGAAGAAAATAGGAAAATTAAAGTTTCTGTTTAGGACCACTTAATTTGAGATGCAGGGGTTACTTCCAAATAAAGAAATCAAATAGTTTAATAAGAAACTCTGGCACACAGAGGCAGGTTTGAGGTAAAAATATCCTTCTTGTTGTGGTCCACATATATGTGACATTTTAAAGCCTTGAAAATATATGAAAAGATTAAAGAGAAGAGGATCTACCATCAAACCCAGGACACCAGAATTTAAAGTGGAAAAGAACAAGGAGTTTATTAAGGTAAGTGAAGAAGAATGGAAAAAGAGGTAGGGGATCACTTTAAGGAGGTTAGAGTATTCAGTTCTATGAAACACAGTTGTTGTTTTTACTGAAACTAACTAGTAATGGTGCTCTCTGGACCATTCCTAGCCTTCTCATAATGCGAACTTACTTGCAACTCATGGAGACCTCTAGTCCATTATGGCTTATAGAAGCTCACTTGGGAGCCATGGATTGCTCTTTATTTGGAGCCAGAGACTACGGATAATATTTAAGCAAACTGAGTTGGGAGAATCTCAACTCAATTTCTATGACATAGAAATTGGGTTGATGAAGAAGGGACATTGTTCATTCTACCTAGGGCAGTATAGCAGAAGAACATGAACCAAGGTTGCATTGCAGCTAAGAGCAATATTTGTGCTAACCCTGAAGGGAAGTTGCCTGTGAAGACAGCTAAGTGGTGCCGAGCTCAAACTATTAACCAGTCCTTCTAAAGCCTGTCTCATGCCTTAAATTTTTTTTCTAAAATTTTTGTGATTCCTAAATAATCTGGCTTTGACATAGCCTCGCAGGTCCCAGAACCACTTTCTCTTTTGACCAAACTCAGAGACAAGCACTCTTGACCCAAGGAGAGACTCACATGACTGGTCTCTGGTAAGACAGGGCCTGAGAGGTGGAAGTAACCATGGGACCTTTATTTAGAAAAGGAAGATTTCCCCGATTCAGTAGATTGCTTCCATTGGAGCCCACATGGGTCTTTCTAGCACAATTTATAACCTAGATCCCAAGAAAATATTACATTTTAGTTAATAGATTTCAGATAGCATATAGCATTTATTGTTATTTCAGAGTTCAAGGCACACAGTTTTATGTCTTTGGCTTGCATTTTCTTGTTTTATTATTGTAACAATCCTATGATGTAGAATGTAGAACATGATGGGAAGAATTTGAAGCTTGAGGATTGTGCCAAGTCTGAAGAATCACAAGAGCAGTGAGCTGAGCAGGGTATGGCAGGCAGCAGGCCTGGGGATGAATGCAGTGCAGGAAGACTAGCAGCTGGCCATGAGCCCAGGCCATAAAGATACAAGCTGCATCGTTATTCTCTTTTATTTGGCTATTATCAATTTTTCCTGTCAATCTACATCCTGACTTCCCCTTTGAATAAATAACCCTGATGCATTAGAATCAGTCTGAAAGTCAACAATTTGAGGGGTTTTGTCTAAAAAAAAAAAAAAAAAAAATGAGCATGTGACCAAATTACGGTAGTTGGAGTTTTTTCCCCTGGGATTTGAAACTTAGAGGAACAAAAAGCCTGAAATATCTGGGGTCCACTCTGTTTCTGTGATTGCGTCCTGACCAGTTGGGACTTTCTACACTGCTTCTTTAACATTTTGTCAATTTGATGAGCCCCTGATATCCTTATGGGAGATTTCATTTTGTTTAAGTCCATTAAAGGTAAGTTTCTGTTAGTGGGAACTGAGGATCCTAGACTGGTTCAGTGGACAAATTCCATCAAAAGTTAAATGAGAAAGTCAGAAGGTGAATGTCAACACATATTCTTGAGACTGAAAGGATATTGAGGATGAGTAAGTTGGGATGACAGTAAGATATCACATAACAAGTTGCAAGTATGTCTGTGAGGTGGCTCAGGTAGGTTGCTGATGAATAAAAGAATGACCAAACTTCTTTTATCTGAGCCTCATGCTACTAGGAAGTTCCCATAACTGTGAAGGCTGTGAATGCAACTTTTGATGGCTGATTCTATACAATGCCATAAAAGTTGCTGGAAAAAATGCTCATAATGATGCAATATACATCTCAGCAAATCGTCCTCTGCTCTTAAGCTCAATAGGACCTCCTGGAGTCATCTGTTCCAATCTCATCCCTAGAGAAAGAAATTGAAATAGACTTCCCAAGCTACCACAAGGAACTCATTATTTTTCTCCATAAGAAAGTATATATTTTTCTCAAATAAAGATACTAGCTAAAAGTAACTAGCCAATCTTGTGAACTGTGACTCAGGATTTGGAAGAGTGCTAGTGCTAATACCCTGGAAGTCAAGACAACAACTGGCCATTTTAGGATATGATACAGAAATTACAAATGAAAATGCTGGTCTCTCTATAGCCTCCTCCCCATTCCCACATTCCTTGCTAATTATTCCTTGTTCTCTGTTCCTACAAGTTATATATAAGCATAATAGATATAGCTCCAAATTTTAAGTGTAAGAAATGTCTCTTTTTATTTCTTCTAATTATACTTAATCTTTACAGAGCCCCCTCTCTTCTGAATGAGTGGCTATTCAGGCTATTCAGTCTTAGTTATTATGAAGGCCTCACTCCTTCTACTTTGAAATATATGAGAAACTGGAACTTACATATTGGCAGAAGAGAAAAGAAAAGCCGTGATTCTGGACTGATGTAATCTCAACCATCTGTCCCTTTAGCACCACTAATTGGTCCACAGGACTGACCACAGACACCATATCACATCTATCCTTCTGTCATCCCACCATCTAGAGCACCAGGTATCAGGAGAATACCTCACTACCGTTCCCATCCGTGGGTTCAGCACTTTTAAGAAGCTCACATTTTACATTCAGACATTTCAACCTCTCCTGCTCAAAACTTTTGCCACATTCCCTCTTTCTGCCCCAGACAATCCAAATCTAATACAATCCCCTTCCATCAGACTTTAGACTTCTTTCTTGTAGGTGGATATAGAAAGGAAATGCTGACACCACTTGGAATTTTTTTTCCAAAATAACATGCTCTGTTAAATAACCAATATAACATATATGTCATTGTGTTATAATTATTTTGTGTTTGTCTCTAACTGTAAAATTTTGAGGATATGAAAATTTTATCTACCTTTATATATCTCACCCCACTTCCTGGACTTATTGAGTTTTTTATAAATGTTTGTTAAATAGAACATCACAAAAATTCACTACGTAGGCCTATGTTAAATTTTGCCCAGTTCTGAGAATAGTTTTTGTGTGAAGTCATGAAAATGCATTGATGAGTATACAGCATACTCAAACCGAGATTTTCAAGTGCTTTTTAACAATTAAATTCTGAGGAACAATGTAAAGCTTGCATGGTTTTTTGTCAAATACTTTCTAGAGACAGCTGGTGCTCATTGGGGTTCATGGACTTCATTATGAGTTCATCTCCTTGACTTCAATGTTGGATATTGTATTAGTCAGTTTTGCACTGCTAGCCAGAAATACCTGAGACTGGGTAATTTATTTAAAAAAAAAAAAAAAAAAAGTTTAATTGGCTCGTGGTTCCCCAGGCTATACAGGAAGCATGATGGCTTCTAGGGAGACCTCAGGAAACCTTCAATCATGGTGGAAGGTGAAGGGGAAGCGGGCACATCTTACATGGCCAGAGCAGGAAGAAGGGAGGGTAATGTATTACATACTTTTAAATAATCAGATCTTGTGAGAACTCTATCACGAGAACAGCACGAGTGGGACGGTGCTAAACTAATAGAAACTGTCCAATGACCCAATCACCTCCCACCAGGTCCCACCTGCAGCATTGGGGATGACATTTCAACATGAGATTTGGGTGCAGACATAGATCCAAACTATATCAGATGTATTGGCTAAAAAAAAAAAAAAGAGGGAAAGGGAAGCACGTAACATGTGACTGAGAAAACTCACATAAACAGAGTGAGAAAGCAGCAGAGGCCTCGGTAGATTGTTAAATAATAGGTTTTGCCTTCAGCCTTGACCATGCTAGGCTTTATTGTTCTAAGTGAAATTATGGGCATATGATGGCATTGAAATCATGACTAAGGTTCTAAGATCAGTTCAATCAATGCAGGGCCTCCAACAAGTTTATCATGTATATAATGTCTCCTTTTCTTTCTCTGTAAAATGAGTTTTATAAATTGCTATCCCAATGAAACTGAGCAAGAAATACCTTCAGATTTTCCACATGCTGAACGGCACGTAGATCATACTAAAAGTTTAATCCAACAGAGGATTTGGTTTGCCCAAGTTAGAGTTTAATAAAATTAAGCCTGGAGTGTCTTGTATTTCCTCAGATCCCTGAGGCCTTGCCATTGTGTTACTGTTGCTCAGAACTAACTCTCCACCTTTATCTTCAACTCCTTATAATAAATCCTTTCAGTCCTCAGCCATTCAGGCACACCCTCTTCCTCCACCTCTATGAAGTGTTTCCTGTCAGATTCCTTCTTCCCAGTCCTTGTTAGTCATTAATCGGCATTACTTATCACTGTTGATTATAGCAGTGCTTATTGCTGACTATAGAAGAAAATTGTGTGTCTCTAAGATGACATCATCTAACCTTAAAGAGGGATCGCTGGTGAAAACTCTAGTCTGTAAGGTGTGGACAATAGCGAAGGCACCGGGTGATTAGACTGGACATTTTGGGGATAGTGGGGAGAAAGGTTACAATTTATTCCTAGAAAACATTCTGGTGTTCTTCCCAGTGATTAGAAAATGCTTAAGATTGTATTTGATTTGAATAAAAGACACTACATACTTACAGAAATGCAGATGATTAAATATCTCACAGTTTACTTTTCAGAGGACATCTAATTAATTATCTAATTTGATTCTTACTAACAGAATACCTCATAAATTAGCCAGGACTAATCATTAAGCATAATTTTCAAGGTGAGGAAACTGCATCATAAAGGAAAAAAGAAAAGAAAAAGGAGGTACTGTTTTTATTATCGCTCTGCCATTGCTTTATTGGGGACTGGCACTGTGAGAGTTAAAGCCTTGAATAATGCAAGTGAAGGATGCAGGCCTGGACTACCTAAACCTGCCACAGGATGTGCAATCCACGGGATAACTGAGCTACACCTAAATTTAAACATCTTGAGACTCAGGGAGTCTCATAAATGTTTTGTAAATGATCAGTGTTAGTTGCAACATAAAATTCTTACCTTTATTAAGTTCTTCAACCCAGATCAACTTGAAAATAGAAACTGATAAAAAAAAAAATACAGTGCCCTTACCACCTCTGATTTAGAGTAATTACTTAATAAACAAATTATTAATTTATTCCTTCATTTAGCCAACAAACATTTATTGAGCTGTGCTGATTTCCAGCTACCATTTCAGCTGCTGGTTGTTCACTAATAAACAATATAGGCAAGATTTGTACTCTCTTAACACATATGTTCTAGTGGGTGACAGGTAATTGAAGATATTAGGCATTAATTATGGTCTGATGACTTCAAGGAAAGAAGGAACAGGCAGTAAATCACTGGCCCAGGGATAAAATTGCTATTCTGTGATGAGACTTAATCCAGTATGCATACCAGCTTTACCCAATTAGGGAAGCTTTGACTGTGACAGAGGAAGGTGGCCTGAGTACAGTTAAGCACAGTTGGGAGGAAAGTGGGGACAATATGGTTGATTTAAAATTTGACTTCAGAAAATAGGTGAATTTTTAGCTTGTTCTTAAGTTTCCAGTCGATATTTCAAATCATTGAATTAAAATCTTAAAGCTGGACCTTTTTAAGTGTCTTCATCAGATGTCCTGATCTAAACTCTTCACTGTAATGACATCAACAATAGGCCCTAGACATATCCAAGGAAGTTATTTATAAAGTACCTTGAATAATACTCAGCACATATCACATTCTTAATAAATACACATTTCTGTATCTATTTTCAAGAACTGGTAGATTCCTACAGGATTGTTAGGATGAAGGACTGGCTTTTTTTTTTTTTTTTTTTTTTTCCCTGAGACAGAATCTTACTCTGTCACCCTGGCTGGAGAGTGCAGTGGTGTAATCTCAGCTGACTGCAACCTCCACTTCCCTGATTCAAGTGATTCTCCCAACTCAGCCTCCTGAGTAGCTGGGGTTACAGGCACCTGCCACCACGCCCAACTAATTTTTGGATTTTTAGTAGAGACAGGGTTTCAACATGTTGACCAGGCTGGTCTCGAACTCCTGACCTCAAGTAATCTCCCTGCCTTAGCATCCCAAAGTGCTGGGATTACAAGCATGAGCCACCATGCCCAGCCAGGACTGATATATTATACTCAATGCATAATGACAGGTGTGTTATTCATCTATTAATTTGTTATGAGAACAACTTTCTCATGCTATTCTGGCTAGCTGGAAAGGGGCCTAAACTAGGAAATGAGAAATCTGGATTCTAGTCTTATAGAACCTGAACAAGTCATCAATTCCTTAAATTCACTGTTCTTGTCATTAAAAAGATAATATTTAACTTACCTCCTTTATGGAAATGCAGTGTGGTTTGGATATAAAAGTTAAATAAATGTTAAAGTAAATAAAATATAAAACACTGGACTAATATTAAGTAATCCTAGTAGTCTATAAAAATAGAGAATTGAGTATGTTAATAGGTTTATAGTTAGACTAGTATTCATGGCCATGATTCATTGGTATTTCCAAATACCTCTTTCAGTTATACCTTGCCTTCAGTGAAAGAGATCCATAGACTCCATCTCAGGAACCATGCAGACAGGCTTATGAATATGCCCCCCATAATGACACATCCTCAAAAAAAGGAAACCCTAATAATGGTGCGTGGAATTGAGATCTAGACACTGTTGGTATGGTTGTGCTGTTGCGCATGTAAAAGCAGCTTCTATCTCTAAGTTAGCTATTAGGTTAATAACTTGTTTAAAATGTAGGGATAAGAAAATATGTAATTTGCTATAAAACAGAAGGTGATTTGGGGTCAGAGTGATTCTCTTCTTTATCCATTATAGTCATTGTAGGATTCCAAATATTTAGTGCCGTAGTGAGCACAGACACACACAATAGCAACACTTGGTTTTATGTTTACCTGGAGAACCAATTTGAGATTTATGTTTGCTCTCTATTAATGGCGGATTTTTTTTAAATGAAAGCAGAATACTAATAAGTTTCCTCTGCTTTCTCTGGTCTGTATTATCTATGAATATTTGAATCCCTTCACCTTCATTATCCCCTTTGCATAAGAATTTTGCTGCTTTGAGAAGATAGAGGACACAATATTGAAATGTATGTGTGGAATCCAAGGCAGCTGATGGAGTTGGCAGCAACTTTGAATGACTTCATCAAGTACGACATTTTTTAGCAATATGTTATAAAAGCTGTAACATAATATGGCATAAAGATAGAGAGGTTGTTCATCCATATTTCCTTGAAACCAACATATATACAGTTTCACATTAATTATTTGACGTGTCAGGTGGAGTTGCTGCCTGCTGGAGGACATCATTTAGGTGTCGGTTTGTAAGCTTTTCATTTGCTAACACAAAAGTTGCAATGACATAGCTTGGTTCACACTGAAATAAATGTTTCATTGGGTATCCAGGAATTTCTTCTGTTTTACTATTTATTAGAAGCCACAAGGGCCTATAGAATGTCACTGAACATGCCAGAAATAAGCCCCAACCTCTGAAGTCATGTGCCAGAGCTAGTAATGTAATAAGGTAGTGTGGTATGAGAAAAACAAAATAGATAAGACTAAATTTTCTTTTCATGCAGTGGTTCAATAGGAGGACATTTACTATTTGACTTTTCTACTTGTAATGTGAGAGATTTCTAGGTAAAAGGTCTGATATTTTGCCAAATTGCCTTGTTTGTAAGTTCACCAAAATCAAGTCATAGAAAATCAAACTGAAAACTACTCGGACATATTATTCTATTATTTTAATCAACCACGTTTTTAGAAGCAGTTGTCTTATGTGACACTAACCAGCACTGTTTTCTACATGGCTCACTGGAGAAAAACAAAACAAAATCAACAACAACAACAACAAACTATTATATTACAGCCATCTTTAAGACAAAGATCCCAGCTATATAGCCAGAAAAGTTTAGAAGTTTAGATGATTCTCTAGGTTAATTTTTTTATAGTAACTCTTATGAGTTAAATACTTTTTCTCTGTTGTTTTTTTCTTCTATTACCACGGCTTAATACCATTCTTTATGTGGGAAAGTCTCTTTACAAAATATCTGCATGATGAGGATAATGCCTTATCTTGGGGTTGCCAGAGCCTAGCCGAGGAAGAACTTTGCACTGACGAGAAAATAAAAACAAAGTATGTTTGTTCAATGGAATATTTGTTCCACTTAATTACTGTGAAAGATATGACTCCTTTCTGAACACATGACTCAATCATTTGCATGAAGGACAGACAAATGCCTATAAAACTCAAGAGAGGTATCCTTCTGGAGTGACATCAGCAGAATAGGAGTTTCCAGCACTTGTTCCATCACAAAACATAAATTTGAACAACCATTCATGAATGAAGATACCTTCACAAGAACTAAGGAATCTAAATAAAAGATTATAGTATCTGGATCCAATACAAATGTGAGAAAAGTCACATTGAAGAGACTAGGAAGGACAGTTACACACTACCCCTTCCCACGACCCCATATAGTATGGCTCAAGAGAAATACTCCCCATGTGGAGGAAGAAAACGAAGTGAGCACCTGAATTTGTCTTTGACCCCAGCAACAGGCCCATTCCAGTGAAACCAAGAAACAGACCATCCCACTCCCTAGCCCCCAGACACACTCCAAGTAAACCTCAGAGCAAGACCAGATCTTGTATCCCCACGCTCCAGGACCACCTCAATACCAGGTTAGCTCCCATGACCCCAGGCTCCAAACCAGCACCCATGGAGCCGAGCTCTAGATCCAACCTAGTTCCAGGCTGACTCCTGTGGCCTTGGCCCCAGCAGATGCCTATGGCCCCAGGATAGAGACGTGCTTTTGTGGATCCAGACTCTAGAACCATCTTCTTGGATCCAGACACAAGGCTCACACAAGTGGACCCTGGCACTAAGTCAGCACTGTGGACTCAGAACCATGCAGATCCCCATGGACCCAGGTACTAGGCCTGCCTCAGTGATGGTTGTGCCTCTGTGAACCTAAGCTCAAGGCCTGGCCCAGCACCAGGTCAGCTCTCATGGACCCAGGGTTCAGGTCAGCTCCCATGTATCTAAGTTCCAGGTACTCCCTCATGACTGCAGTCACCAGGCCCATCACAGAGGATTCTAGTGCCATGCCGACGCTCATGGACCCAGATTACAGGCAAGTTCCCTCAAACCTAGGCTCTAGAACTGCACAACAAATTCAAGCCTCAGGCCTGCACCAGTGGACCCAGGCTCTGGGCCTGTCCCTACTGACTAGGTACTAGACTGGCCCAAGTGTAGCTACGCATCAGACCCATCTGCCGACTGATGCAGGCACTAGGCCACCATGCTGAAGAATTTAGGCAGCAAGTATACATTTAGACCCCACCAGCCAGCCCACCCAGAATCTCTAGATAAGATTGCTGAAGAAGTGCTTTCCTGACAAAGCTAGTCTGCAAAGACTTAAGGACCACCAGGAGCATCCTTGTGTATTTCTTTGAATACACAAGGCACCAATTCAAGACCACCAGGAAGGTCAGGAATAATCAGAGATACGTGACATCACCAAAGGAACAATATAAAGCACCTGTATAAGGAAATGGAGAACTATTAACTACCCAATAAAGACTCCAAAATAATCTTTTCTTTCTTCCTTCCTTCCTTCCTTCCTTCCTTCCTTCCTTCCTTCCTTCCTTCCTTCCTTCCTTTCTTTCTTTCTTTCTTTCTTTCTTTCTTTCTTTCTTTCTTCCTTCCTTTCCTTTTTTTACTTTGAGACAGAATCTCGCTCTGTTGCCCAGGCCGTAGTACAGTGCCACGATCTCGGCTCACTGCAAGCTCCGCCTCCTGGGTTCACACCATTCTCCTGCCTCAGCCTCCTGAGTAACTGGGACTACAGGTGCCCACCATGATGCCCAGCTAATTTTTTGTATTTTTAGTACAGACAGGGTTTCATCATGTTAGTCAGGATGGTCTCCATCTCCTGATCTCGTGATCCGCCTGCCTCGGCCTCCCAAAGTGGTGGGATTACAGGCATGAGCCACAGTGCCTGGCTCTCAAAATAATCTTTTTTAAGAAGCTCAATGTACTACAAGAGACTACAGATATATAACAAAATAAAATCACAAAAGCAATACAAGAAATAAGTGTAAAGTTCAATGAAGTATATAGCAACCATAAGAAAAAACCAAGCACAAGTTCTGAAGCAGGACACAATTACTGAATTAAAGTATTTAACAGACAGCTCAACAGCAGATACAATCAATAATAAGAATTAGCAAACTCAAAGACAAGTCATTTCAAATCAACCAGGAAAACAAACAAACATACAAAAAAAGACAAAAATAAATGAAGAAAGCCTATAGGACTTATAGGATGCCATCAAATGAACCTATATAAGCATTATAGAATCTCTAAAAGGAGCAGAAATAAGAAATAATCAGGTTGTTTAAAAAAACAATAATAGAAAACTTCAAATATGGAGAAGAAAATGAACATCTAGATTCATGTTGCCAAAAGGACCCCAAATAGGTTAAAAATAAAGAGACTGTCACTGAGACACATTATAATCAAACTTTAAAATGTCAAAGGCAAAGAGAGAGTTGTGTAAGAAGCAAGAGAAAAGTTATTCATCAAATACAAAGGAGCTCCCCAATACTATCAGTAGTTTTCTCAGCAAAAACATTGTATGCCAGGAGATAGTGAGGTAATATATTCAGTCTGAAAGAAAGCAACTACCAACCAAGAATAATATGCCCAGAAAATACGTCCTTCAGACATGGAGAAATTAGAAAGACTTTTCAAAACAAACAAAAGCCAAAGGAGCTCACTACCACTAGGCAACCTTTACAAAACATGCTAAAGCTAGTTCTTCAAGTGAAAATAAAAGGACTCTAACTTAAAACCTGAAAACATATGGAAGTATAAAGCTCATTGTAAAAGTAAGTATACAGTTAAATTCAAAATAATCTAGTACTATAATTGTGATGTATAAATCACTTTTAACCCAGCATTAAATTTCAAAGACAAAAGTATTAAAAATTACTATAGCTGCAATAATTTGTTAATGGATACACAATGTGACATCGAAAACATAAAATATATAGGGAGAAGTTAAATGATAGAGTTTTTGTATGCTGTCAAAGTTAAACTGTTAGCAGCCTCAAGTAGACAGTTATAACTGTAAGTGGCTTTGTGTAAGGCTTGTGGTAAAAGACCTTCACACATACACAAATCAAAACCTACCACAACCAAATATTATCTAATCACAAATTAAAACAGCAAGAGAGAAATAAGGAAGAAACTTCCAAAAACCAGAAAACAATTAATAAAATGGAAATACTAAGTTCTTACCTATAAGGAACTACTTTAAAAGTAAATGGAATAAATTATCCAATCAAAAGACATAGAGTAATGGACAGAACAACAAAAAAGAAAGAGACCCAACTATATGAACTATATGCTGCCTACAAAATCCTCACTTTAGCTTTAAGAACACAGATAAGCTAAAAGTGGTGGGATAGAAAAAGACATATCATGCAAACAAAAAAACAAATAGATCGGAGATGGCTATGCTTACATAAGACACAGTAGTATTTTAATCATCAAAAAATTTAATAAGAAACAAATTTATTATGTAATTATAAAGGGGTCAATTCATCAACAGGATTTAATAATCATAAATATATATGCACCCAACATCAAAGCACCTAAATATATAAAACAAATATTAATAGAACTGGAGGGAGAAATTGATGGCAATACAAAAATGTAGAGGACTTCCATACTTTACTTTTAACAATAAATATCCAGACAGAAAATTTATTTTAAAAAACAAGAGTAGACTTGAACAACACTGTAGAATAAATGGACCTAACAGATATATACATTATAAATACACAGCAGAAGAACATATATTCTTCTCAGGTGCACATGAAACATTCTACAGGATAAATAATGTGTGAGACCACAAAACAAACCCTAACAAATGTAAAAAGATTGAAATCATTTCAAGTATTTTTTTCCAACAACCATGGTATGAAACCAGAAATAATAACTAAATAATGCAAATTTTACATATACATGAAAATTAAACAACACACTTTTGAGCAACCAATGAGTTTTAAAAGTCAAAAGAGAAATAAAAAGTATCTTGAATCAAATAAAATGGGAATCACAACATAGAAAAACTTAAGGGTTGTAGCAAACACAGTTCTAAGAGGACAGTTTATAGCAATAAATTCATATACTAAGAAAAACAGATCTCAAGTAAGCAACCTAACTAAATACCTCAAGGAACTAGTAAAAGAATAATAAAATAAATTCAAAATCAGCAGAAGGAATGAAATAAAAATCACAGCAGAAATAATTGAAACACTGACTAGAAAAGCAATTGATCTCTACTAAAAAATACAAAAAACTAGCCGGGCGAGGTGGCGGGCGCCTGTAGTCCCAGCTACTCGGGAGGCTGAGGCAGGAGAATGGCGTAAACCCGGGAGGCGGAGCTTGCAGTGAGCTGAGATCCGGCCACTGCACTCGAGCCTGGATGACAGAGCGAGACTCCGTCTCAAAAAAAAAAAAAAAAAGAAAAGAAAAGAAAAGCAATTGAAAATATCAACAATTTTGAAAATGTCAAACACTTAAAAAATGTTTTAAAACAACTTTTTTAAAACAATACTGAAAATCTTCAGACTAAGAGAAAAGAAAATAATGCTCAAATAATATAAAAGTATAAATGAAAGAAGAGACATTACAACTGATACCACAAAAATATAAATGTGTTTAAGAGACAACCATAAACATTTATATGATAACAAATTGTATAATCTAGAAGACAGTATGAATTCCTACAAACCCACAACCTATGAAGACTGAATCAGAAGAAATAGAAAATGTGAACAGACCAATAACCAATAAGAAAATTGCATCAGTAATCAAAAACCTTCCAACAAAAAAAATCTCAAAACCTGATGATTTTACAGGTGAATTCTACAAGACATTTAAAGAAGAATCAACACAAAACCTCACATACTACCAAAACACTGATGAGGAGGAAACAATTCCAAACTAATTTTATGAAGTTAGAATTACCCTGATACCAATTACAAACAATGACATCACAAGAAAAGAAAATTATGTAGGCCAATATCCCTGTTGAACACAGATGCAGAAACCTTCAATAAAATTCTAGCAATCGAATTTAATGGCAAATTAAAAGGATCATAAACCAAGATCATGTGGAATTTATCTATGGGATGTAAGGATGTTTCAACATACACAAATGAATGTGATAAACCACATTAACAGAATGAAGGCTAAAAATACTATGACCACCTCAATACATGAACAAAAAGCATTTGACAAAATTCAATATCCATTCATAATTAAAACTCTCAACAAATTAGCATAGAAGAATTGTATCTCAACATAAAAAGGCCATATATGGCAAGCCCACAGGTAACTTCATACTCAACAGTAAAATGCTGAAATTTTTTTGTCTGAAATCAGGATGCCCACCCTGATCATTTCTATTCAATACAGTATTTATAGTCCTACACAGAGCAATTAGGCAAAAAACAAACAAACAAGAAAAAAGAAAAAAATAAAAGATATCTGACTTGCAAAGGAAAGTAAAACTGTCTATTTCAGATAATATTTTATATATATATAATCCTTAAGATTTCACTAGAAATCATTAGCTCTAAATAAGATCAGTAAAATTGCAAGGTACACTAGGCATCAGTTGTGCTTCTCTACACTAACAACAAACTACCCAACAAAGAAATTAAGAAAACAATCCATTTTAAAATAGCATCAGTAAACCCTGAGGAATAAATTTAGCTGAGGAGGTAAAAGAACTATATACTGAAAAATCATAAAACAGTGGTGAAACACACTGAAATAGGCAGAAATAAATAAAATGACATTTCATGTTTTTTGATCAAAATAATTAATATTTATTTAAATGTCCATACAACACAAAGCAATCTAGGCCAAAATCTCTGAAATCTGAAGTTGATAGATCAGTTTCTAAGAATGGACCATGGCTAGAAAGGAGGCATTTCAATACCTAAAATTCTGTGTTTATATTTCCAAGTTACACTTTAGTTCATGTTTTGCTACAATTCTAGAGTTGCTTGTTTTTTGACCTGACAGAAGAGCTGAGAAAATCACTAACACTGGGGAACTAAACAGTCTTAAAAACAAGTTATTGCATTACTACCAAACTTCCCAGCTGTTATGGTTTGGGTGTTTGATCCCTCTAAAGCTCATGTTGAAACTTAATCCCCAATATGGCAGTACAGAGTGGTGGGAACTTTAAGAGGTCATTGGGTCATGAGGGCTCTGCTTTCATGAATGGAGTAATCCTTTCATGTATTAATGGGTTAATGGATTAATAGGTTATCATGGGAATGAGACTAGTGACTTTTTAAGAAGAGAAAGACTTGAGCTAACCTACTCAGCTGCCTTGCCCTGTGATGCCTTCCATCATGTTATGACACAACACAAGGCCCTCACCAGAAGTGACCAGGTACAGCCACCCAATCTTGCATATCTCAGACTCCAGAACTGTAAGAAATAAATTCTTCAAAAAAAAATAAATTATTCCACCTCAGGTATTCAGTTATAGCAACAGAAAGCAGACTAAAATAGAAAATTCATAACAGGAGTGGTGTTGTCACTATAAAGATACTTGTAAAAGTGAAAGCAGCTTTGGAACTGGGTAATGGGTAGAGGTTGCAAGAGTTTATTCTGGTGAGATCTTAGAAGATTAGGGAAAAGTTAGAATTCCTTAGAGTTTAATAAATTGTCATGACCAGAATGTTAATCGAAACATGGAGAATAAAGGATATTCTGACAAAGTTTCAGATAGAACACTAAGAAATAAGGCATTAGAAATTGGAGTAAAGGCTATCCATGTTATCAACTGGCAAAAAACTTGGTTGGATTGTGTTCATGCTCAAGGGTTTTATGTAATACAGAGCTCAAAAACAAAATATTAGAACATTTGGCAGAAGAAATATCTAAGCAGTAAAGAATTCAAGTGCTGCATCCTTATAACTGCTTACATTGAGTTGTGAGAGAAAAAAATGAGGCCTTGAGGGCCCATCCATTGCCCCAGTGTATCCCAGAGGAGGCACATAGAGTCAAAAGAGATTATTCTCCAGTCTTAGGATTTAATAGTGTCCTTGTGGGCTTTTAAACTTGCTTGGGGCTGGTTACTCTTCTCTTCTGTCCTATTTCTCAATTGGGAAATGGGAATGTATAACCTGTGCCTGTTTCACCAATTCTGTCTTGGAAGTAGATAACTTGTTTTGATTTTACAGACTCCCTGATGAGATCTGGATTTTGGGCTTTTGAGTTGGTGCTGGAATAAGTTAAGACTTTGGGCCTAGAGAGATGAAATAAATATATTTTTTATATAAGAAGGATATGAGTTTTGAGGGGCCGGGATGGGATTCCATGTCTTAAACGTTTGTCTTCTCTAAAACTCATGTTGAAATTTAATCCCCAGTGTGGCAGTATTGAAAGATGGGGCCTTTAAGAAGTCATTGGGTCAGGAAAGCTCTGACCACATGAAGTAACTAATTCATGAATTAATGGGTTAATGGATTAATTGGTTATCACAAGAATGGAATTGGTGGCTTTACAAGAAAAAGAAGAGATATCTGAGCAGAGACATTCAACCCTCTTGCCTTGTGACGCCTTTCACCAAGTTATGACAAAGCATAAGGCCCTCACAGAAGCCAACCAGATGCAGCCACCCAACCGTGGATTTCTAAGCCTCTAGAATGATAATAAATAAAGGCACTTTATTTATAAATTATACAGCCTCAGGTATTCAGCTATTGCAACAGAAAAGTGATGAAAACACCAGCTAATATAAATATATTAGTCATATAATTATTTTCTAAGAAACACATCATAAGTAGCAGAAATCTTTTAGGTTATACTAATTGTGCCATATATTGGAGGTCCTAATGACAGGGTCTGGGGTATTTTAAATACTTTTGTAAAGAATTTGCTACTAGTGTTCATGGCAAAGGGTTACAGAAGAATCACAGATATCATAGTCAGTCACAGCTTTAAATGCTGTAATCCAAAGAGGAGTATATGATTAAGAAAAATATATTAAAAAATTAGAAAATGCAAATGGAGTAAACCCCAGTATCTATCATAATTAAATGTATTGTTTTGTAGGAAAAGACAACATAATACAATTGACAGTAATAAGGAGTGATTTTTATTTTCTTCTCTATAATACTTTTACTTTCTATGATTTTAAGCAGTGTATATTAATGTCTCATGTAACTAGAGGAAAAATATCTATTAAAATCAACTTTGGCTAGATTTCCAGAAAGTTACCTCTTCTTACAGAGATTTTATTTGTGATTCTGCTATAAATCATTCCAGATGACTATGTCTTTTGGTTCATACAATAACAAAGAGATCTTTATTTTTAACATTCAGCTGTGCATTCCTGACTTGTCCAGTTAATATTCTATTGGGACTGGCTCTCTAGAATCTTCTTTTTGAAGGCTTAGGTAGATTCTTTGGTTAACTCAAAGGCTATAAATAGACAGCCATAAATTTGAAAATCACCTTTATGGAATGATTGATTACCTCTTTAATTAAATTTAAAATAATCTATATTCTGGGCATGATTTTTTCAAAACATTATTAATTTCTTTAAAATTTTCTTGTTTTATTAGCTTCATTAGTCTCATCATAAACAGCATCTCCAAACATAACATACGTTAGAAAATTTTGTCTCTTGAAAGCATAGCTATGAAGTGATTTCAGGCAGGGTCAGAAAAAGTAGTTGGACTATCATTTACTTGCTTCAGCCATCCTTACTCATTCAAATTATTAGTCCATTCAAGGCAAAGTGGTAAAGGAATCAAATGTGATCATCAGTGCTCCTCCACTCTTTCACCCAATAGCATCCTTTTGTCTTGAGAGCCTCAGGATTCCCTTAATCAGGCAACCACCCTTCAGCTTTACTCCTTAGACAATATCTCAAAAGCTGTATCATATAATACTTCCTCCGCCTGCTGTCAAAATTACCTGTTCTATAAATTCTGAGGAACCATGATCTCTCCATTCCATGGTGCTGGAGAGCCAAGTAGATGAACCAATTCAGGCTATTATTAAAAAGAAAGCAGCTATTTCAATATCTTTTTTCTTCTGAATATATAAAAACTTCAGTGGCTGTTTTAATATAGACAGCATGCTTACTCAAAAGCTTTAGTCTAGTAATGGAAATTCCAATAAACAAAGCAGGGGAAAAAAATGACCGAAAGACAAATGTGGATTATATTTTTAAGAAAGGATGGTTTCATATTGAGTCTCAATGCTTCTCCAATATAGGAGGGGAAGGTCTTTATCTATATCTCTGTAAAACTTAAGTCATGAGATCTGAGTTGACAACAGAAGCTCTTTCCTTTACTACAAACTGCCACTTCACAAGATAAACTATGCTAACTGTCTAATTTAGTCATTTATTCTTAAAACTTTCTATCAGATAATTGAATCATCTGTAAATAGACAATGACCTTCTATGTTACATGACTTCACGATTATGGTATGCCTTTATAGATATATTTTCTTATACAGGAAAATATCACTACTCCACTCCCAAATGCCTGAGAAGGTGCTCAAATTACAGAAACACAGATTGCACATCAACTGAAAAGGAATTTAAAGATGAACAAACAATAATAGGGAGGTTATATGACATTAGTCATTAGATAGTGGCAGGATGAGTTAAAACTCTTAGTTAACTGCTTTTTCTTTCTACTCCATTCAATTTACAAAAATTAAGATCTGATAGGAATGAATGAGAATGTTAAAGTATGCGAGGACTGAAAGCTCTGGAAGTAGCAAAGATTCTTCTGTCTAATTCACACAACTGACTAGAATATACCAGGGCATTTCTTAACTCACTTCTATTTAACCTCACACCCATCAACTTGGAAAATATCTTTTAAGGTGAGTTTTACAAGATGTCTTGTGAGAGAGAGGGGCCAGGCATGGTGGTCACACCTGTATTCCCAGCACTTTGGGAGGCCAAGGTGGGTGAATCACCTGAGGTCAGGAGTTTGAGACCTGCCTGGCCAACATGGTGAAATCCCATCTCCACTAAAAATAAAACATTAGCCAGGTGTGGTGGTGCACACCTGTAATCCCAGCTACTCGGGAGGCTGAGGCAGGAGAATCGCTTGAACCCAGGAGGCAGAGGTCGCAGTGAGCCTAGATCTTGCCACAGCACTCCGGCCTGTGTGAGAGTGAGACTCTGTCTCAAAATTTGAAAAAGACAGAGGGAGACAGATAGACAAGCAATTATAGAGAGACAAACAAGCAGAGAGAAACAGAGAGACAGACTGAGAAAAGAGACCAAGAGACAAAGAGATTTGAGAAACAGAAAGGCTGTGGCACAAACATTTGATTTACCAAGGCAAAAAACAAACAAACAAACAAAATCCCTGTGTGTGGATATTACCATCATTCTAAACCTCATTAGGGTATTAAAAGCTGATCCTGTGGACTTTAGAACTTTTCATTCCACTGCCTATTCCAAGTCAGATGGTTCTTTCATTTTGCAAAACAGTACCTGAGATAACTAACAAGTAAAAAATAAATGCTGACTCTGCTAGAGGATTAGAGATATCATATTATACAGTTAATAAAATGAGCTCACACCTGTTAAACAGTGTCATGACATTCCTATAGAGTTATTTCCTAAGGTTTAAGTGATTCTTGTATTATTTAATAATTCTTCAAAATCCTATAACTTCAGAATGCTCATCAACTTAAAAGAAAGCAAAAATCAAAATAACATATAGAAAAGTGCAAACACTTTCTGATGTTTCCCACTTTCTACCATCTTCTTACCACTAAGTCTTTGTACACATTGTTCCCCTTTCCTTACTTAATACTACTTATCAGCAACCCCTAACCCCCTCCATTTCTCTCACTAGTTCTGTGTGGCTTTTCTACATCCAGAGATGGGGTTCACTTCTGTAATAACCAGCCTCCAAGATGCCTTCCACAGATTCACATCTCCTGGTATTTACACCTTTATTAGTCTTCTCTCAGACTTGATCAAGAATGGTCATGACTGACAATGTATGACTTCCAAGAGAAGTCACAAACCACTGAGGCTTCTGCTTTGTTCCCTTGTATTGCTTGCTGTGGGACTAAACACATACCATGTTGCAAGAAAACTCAAGAGAACCACATGGAGAAGATCTGAGCCATTATCAACTTGGCAGCCATGTAAGTGATCCACCCTGAAAGCCAAACCTTCAGCCATAGTCCAGCCTTCAGATGATTGTAGCCCTAATCAACATCTAGCTGCATCTCACATTAAACCCAGAGCTAACAGTGTCCAACTGTCACACCGTTCCTAAATTCCTAAACCACCAAAATGGTGAAAGAGTACCTCTTATTTTTAAGTACTAAGATTTGGAGTAATTTGTTATGCATTAATAGATAACTAATACAGCATTGTTTATGTGGCTCTAAGGATTGTCCCAACGTGGGCTAGATGGCACCTCACTGTGATTCCATGACCTCTACTTCTTTCAAACATCATTCTAACCATAGTAAACTCAGTCCTAGTTTACTGAATTTTCTTGTCTGTCTTACTCACTAGCTTCAAGATTTTTGAAAAATTATCTAACTCTCTCATTTGTGAAGGCCGCATGTCACATAAAGTTTAATTGTCCCAACTAGTATATATTATATATTGATGAGAATGAAAAAATAATTTCAATCTTGCCGTATGTGATAAAGGAGGAAAGATGAGAAAGTATCATCTGATTCTCCTGTACCTTGACTCCCAAAAGCATAAAGCATTTGATTGAAGTTAATAACCATTTTCTTCCTAGACATTTCCCCTGCAATATGTGGCAGTGAAAAAGCCCCATCAGGGCACTAGGAGGTAAAATTTACAGATTCAACACACATATTTATCTCTTTTTACAAACGTGATTACAAGACAAACTGAGAGCGGACAGTGGATGAGAGATAGCAGCTAACTGTTGTAAGATGCAAAATGGTACAGTGAGTATTGATGAATTAGTAGTTGGTGAAACTCTACTTGGAGAACTGTTTTAAAGCTTGCATGAAAAGAATGCCCAATCCCTAGCTCCCCTTCAAATCCCACATAAGCAGCCCCAACACAGCTCCTTAAAGAGGGAATCTGAAGCAGGCAAATAGAAGGCTGAACTACAAATTGTGGCTGCCTGAAATAAGGCAGGTAGGCTTATACCTCCACAGTTAAGGACATAGCAAAATGTCTCATTATTTGGGGAATCCCGAAGTTGATCCTCCCTCTCTTAACCATATAGACATAGCTTCCGATTGGCAGTTTACACTAGGAAAGTCAGTGTAGGGTCAGACACTGTTGCTGTTGCTGCATTTGTCACAGATTTGCTTGCTCGCCTTGTTGGCTAAGTGAGATAGCAGCCAGATCCATGTTTCCTCCAGTTACCACCAGTTTTTCTCCTTCAGTTTCTTCACTCCTGCTCCAGGTATGTGTTTAGCACCATGGTGTATGTCACCTGCATCATTGAATTTGTACACTTTTAGGAAGTGAAAGCCTGATGTGAGCTCCAGATTGTCCACGTGGATTTTAGCGCATCTTTGCAGGCTTCCAGTTTGTTCTTGCTCTCACTCGCATCACATCTGTCTTCCCAGTGGAGTTATGGTATCTAGCTACTAATAGTTTAACAAATTTCTGAATATTTATTAATTGGTATTGCCTGCCCTGCCCAGCACCAGGGCAGAAGCCCATTGTGTAAGGTCAAATCCCTATAACAAATCCCCTATTCCTGAGATTTTATGGATGGTACAGACAAAGATATAGACATAGATCTAAACATAGGCATAGATGTAGACATAGATCCTAGTAGTTCTGCTTCTTTGATCAAGTCTTCATTGTTACTCTATGTAAGAAAGATATTAATCAAAGACTCCAGTCCTGAACAGTTGAGGTCAAGTTTTGCAAGGAAATTTAGCAAATTGAGACCTCTCTAATTTTCCAAATATTATGAGGTAAAATTCACATTAACCCATCTCAACAGTGTTCATTACAATAAATTTGTTAGCAAAGGCTGACAGTTATAAATACATAACTCCTGATGTAGTTTTTTTTAACTTTAATTAATTTGTTGGAAATAGTATCATGAATGCCGTTAACAAATTCAGGATGATGAGTGTTCTAGATTCTATAAAACCCACATCAGGCAGTCACTGCCTAGAGAAGAAAAATCAGACACTTGATTGGTGGGAGATGTTCGTATTTCTACAATGTCTTAGATGGGTCATGCCAAATCTGCTCTGTAATTCACTCTGGGCAGTAAGCATAGGCTTAGACGTGGTAAACACAAATGCCCTTTATTTTTCTTTTTTTGACTAAGTTAATTTGTTTTCAACAAACTAACAAAAAATCTATACTATTGCTCCCCAAGCATAGGTCACAGAAGGCTTGTGGGATATCTTGGATAAACCACTGTCCCGAGGCTCTGTCATCTGGGCACCTATGTCTAATCCAGGAATCACACAGAGCTCGGCAAGATAGAATGGGGATAACCTAGTCGTGTTCAAGGAAGATGATATTTTGCTTTGTGAATTAGACTTATAAATTCTGGTTTAAATAGAGTCAAACAAATACAATTAGGGCCTCTTGACTTTGACATGAACTCTATGCAGATCATGCTTTTCTATGTAAATTTTATTACCCTCCACTCCTTTTCCTGTAAAGGACTTAGCATGTCTAGCAGAGGGCTTTGGGATGACTAGGTGGTGTTTAATCTGAAAATATCACTGAGTACATAAATATTTCATAAAGCATTTTTATGCCATGATGCTGCATACCCTAAGTTTTAGACCCAGCTAACGTAATGGGCCAGTGTAACTACATAGTTTTATTTGTTTTTACTACTTTGGCATGGGTCTAGAAAGATATTGGTTTAATTACTTCAAAAGAGTTTGCTGCTATTTGAGTATTCAGTGGAATTTCTATGAGTACTTAAGATGCTATCTCCAGGTGAAATAAACAATTATAATGGACGAGTTTTTGATTTTTTATGACCTCCAAGCCAGTATCTTTTGGCTAATTTGGATATGGTTACAGCATGCTATGTTATTTGTGACTTCAAACATTGGCCAATTACCATTTTGTCTGTTGGCATGAACTTAATATATAAGAATGCTGGACAGGAGCACACCGAGGTGTTCTAATGAGGATAACCAACACATATTCCGTGACTGCTAAAGAAGATGGATTGTCAAATAAGCTACCCAGTGCTCTAACAAGCTAGCTTGGTGTGATAATCCAGTTTAAGATGTTGTTACATTATTCATTTCTTTTCTCTTGCACTAATCTTTGCAGCATATTTCTGTTTTGTTACTGCCTGCATTTTCAGAGCTACAGAGATTATTGTTTTATGATAAAGATAAAGCCTTCCATTAATTTGTTCATGCTTTGCAGGGAGAACAAGGCAAAACAAAGATCTATAGTAGTTTGCTTTTCACAGATTGCTTGTTATACCCAGTAAGTTCCACTGGCTATTGGGGAATTAACTGTACATGAGTAGAGATCACAGCAGGTTCAGACTGGGTCCATGTCAAGCAGCCATAGTAAATGAGAGTAAATTAAAAGGCTTCTGAGCACAGACCTTTTCACCAGGTTTTACCATGTTAATATGTTTACTTATGAGGAACTGGACACATGGACGTATAAACATGAACACTGCTGCTTTACAGGCACCAAAATTCCACTACCTCTCAATATCAGCATAATTGCAAGAAAAGCAGGTGTTAGCACAGAGATGCAGTTAAGGAATCACAGAAAAAGAGTTGAAAAGTTTCTCAAGAAGTTATCAGAGTAAGCCCCAAATAATACGTAATTGTAGTAACAAAATTATTAAAGGAATTAAAATGTTACACGGGAACTAATTCACTTAGTACAAAGAAGCAATAAAGGAGACATACAGGAACAAAAAAGATACAACTTTTTTTTTTCAAAAAAGTTAAATGACAGACATAAATAAAATTACATCAATAATAATATTAAATGTGGTTGGACTGAATAACCCAAAAGTCAAGGATTGTCAGACTGGATTAGAAAATATTAAAATATGTGATGACTAAAGTAAATACACTTAAGATTAATAGATAAAAATAGGTGGAAAGTAAAAAAATGAAAAATATATATAATGCAAATAGAAGCCACAAAAGCAGGAGAGGCTATACTAATATCAGACAAAATAGACTTGAAAATTTCGAACAATTATTGCTACAGATAAAAAGGAACATTTTATAATGATAAAATAGTCAATCCATTAGGCAGCTATAACAATTTTAAATATACACAGACATACTTCATTTGATTAAATTTTGAAGATATTGCTTTTTTTCTTTTCTTTTCTTTTTTTATATAAATTGAAGATTTGTGGCAACCCTGCAAAGACCAAATCTATCAGTACCATTTTCCTAACAGCATTTGCTCATTTTGCATCTCTATCATATTTTGGTAATTCTCACAATATTTCAAGTCTTTATTATTATATCTGTTATGGTGATTTATGATCACTGGTCATTGTTGTTACTATTGCAATTGTCTAGGGCTCGACAAACAGCGCTCATGTAAGATGTTGAAAGTAATTGATAAATTGTATTCTGACTACTAAACCAGCCAGCCACCCTCTGTCTCTCTTCCTCTCCTCAGGCATCCCTATTCATTGAGAGATAATATTGAAATCAGGCCAATAGATAACCATATGAGGCTTCTAAGTGTTCAAGTGAAAGGAAAAGTTGACATCTACTAATTTAAATCAAAAGTTAGAAATGGTTTAGCTTAGTGAAAAAGATAGTCAAAAACCAAGGTAGGCCAAAAGCTAGGTCTCTTGTGTCAGAGAGTTTGCTAAGTTGTAAATGCAAAGGAAAAATTACTGAAGAAAATTAAAAGTGCTATTCCAGTGAACACATCTATTTACAGCATGGTTTATTGAATATTTTAAGTCCACTATTGAGACCTATTGCTCAGAAAAAAAGATTCCTTTCAAACTGTTACTGCTCATGGACAATGCACCTGCTCACCCAAGAGGTCTGATGGAGATGTGCAAGGAGGTTAACATTGTTTTTATGCCTGCTAACACATCTATTCTGCAGCCCATGGATCAAGACATTTCAACTTTCAAGTCTTATTTAAGAAATACAGCTGTAGCTGACATAGATACTGATTCTTCTGATGGATTTGAGTAAGTAAATTGAAAACCTTTGAAAGAATTCACCATTCTAGCGCCCGAGGCCCCGGTTCAGCCCCCGTTGCTGGAGTGCACTGTACAGCTGCATAAGTTGCTCGGAGGACAAGTCCAGCAGCTGGTGCAGGTCCACGGCGCGAAAAAAGGTTTACCACACTGACTCAAGGAAAATCGAACAGGAGTAAGACATTTTCTACTTGGACTTGGGGAACCAGCAAACTCATTCAGGTACAATCAAGAACAAACCGATTGAATTGAATAAAGTAAGTATCAAAGATGGCCGAATAGGAACAGCTCCAGTCTCCAACTCCCAGCGCGAGCGACACAGAAGACCGGTGACTTCTGCATTTTCAACTGAGCGCACAGCTGAAGACCAACAGGGGAAGCAGTGGGGGCCGGTGCAGACGCGAATGAC
>NW_016806605.1:956519-967518 GCF_001698545.2 Rhinopithecus bieti
TTGGGGAGTTATACATGATATAAATGATGAATTGATGGGTGCTGACGAGTTGATGGGTGCAGCACACCAACATGGCATAAGTATACATATGTAACAAACCTGCACGTTATGCACATGTACCCTAGAACTTAAAGTATAATTAAAAAAAAAAAAAAAAAAGAATTCACCATTCTAGATACACTTAAGAACATTCCTAATTCATGAAAGGGAGGTCAAAATATCAACATTAACAGAGTTGGAAAGAAGTTGATTCCAACTTTCATGAATAACTTTGAGGGGTTCAAGGCTTCAGTGAAGACAGTAGCTAAAGATTTGGTGGACATAGCAAGAGAATCAGAAGTAGAAGTAGAGCCTCAAGATGTGACTGATTTGCTGAAACCTCATAATACAATTGTACTGAATGAGCAGTTGCTTTTTATAAAGGAGGAAAAAGGGAGCTTCATGAAATGGAATCCACTCCTAGTGAAGTTGCTATGAATATTGTTGAAATGACAACAAAGATTTGAGAATATTACATAAACCTAGTTGATAAAGCAGTGGCAGGGTTTTATAAGATTGACTCCAATTTTGAAAGAAGTTAAAATGCTTTCAAATAGCATCACATGCTTCAGGGAAATCTTTCCTGAAAAGAAAAGTCAAAAAAATTGGCAAACTTCATTGTGTGGTCTTATTTTAAGAAATTACCACAGCCACCCCAACCTTCAGTAAGTATCACCCTGTTTAATCAGCAGCCATCAAGACTGAAGCAAGACATCCTGCTAACAGAGTTTGGTTTGCTGGAGGCTCAGATGATTGTTAGCATTGTTTAGCAATAAAGTATTTTCAAATTATGACATGAACATTGTTTTTTAGGCATACTACTATTGCACACTTAATAGACTACAGTATAGTGTCAACATGACTTTTATACTTTAGTTCTTGTGAAACAGAAAATTTTATGTGACTGGCTTTATTGCAGTATTTGCTTTATTGCAGTGGCCTGGAAACAAACCCATAATATCACAAAGGTATGCTTGTACACAGAGAGTCCCAAAATACATGAAGCAAAAATGGACATAATGGAAAGAAAAATAGACAATTCAACAGTAATGTTTGATGCTTAAATAGTCACTTTCAGTAGTGGATAGAGCAAGAAGACAGAAAATTAACAGGAAAATATTAGACTTCAGAAACAGTGTAAACCAAGGGGACCTGGCAGACATCTTAAAGAGCACTCCACCCAGCAATGGCAGAATACACAGTTTTCTTGAGTGCACATTTCACTTTCTCCCGAAGATAGCATGTGCTAGGCCACAAAACGAGCCTCAATATATTTTAAAATATTTAAAATATGAAAAATATCTTCTCTGATTGTGACGGAATGAAATAAAATCAACAACAGGAAAATTGGGAAAATTCACAAGTGGAAATAAAATAATAATACTTTCTAAGTCACAGATTATGTAAGAAAGATATCACCGCAGAGATTAGAAAATACCTTGGGATGAATGAAAGTAAAGAAACACCAAAACAAAATTGATGAGATGTAGCTAAAGCATTGCTTAGAGTATAGTTTTAAACACCTGTATTAACAAAGTTAAAATATCACAAATAACCTAACCTTCTATCTTATTACATTGGAAAAAAGAAAAGGTACATCTAGGGCAAAAAGAAAAAAAGAACCACTAAAGATGAGAGTAATAACAATAAAATAAACATTTTAAAAAGCAATAGAAAAAAACTTGTTTCTGTGGAAAGGTTAACATAATTCAAGAAAACATTTAGCTAGACTGGCTGAGAAAAAAAGAGGAGAATTACTAAAATCAGGAAGTAAAGAAGGAAGAGTCATATTGACCTGACAGAAAGAGAAAGATCATAAGTAAAGAAATGTAACTCTATGCCAAAAAATTAGATAGCTTGGACAAAATACACAAATTCCTAGAAAGACACAAACTTTGAAGAATTAATACCAGTTCTTCACAAAGTCAAAAATTAATAGCAGGAAAAAAACACTTCCCAGTTCATGCTATGAAGCTGGTATTACCTTGATACCAAAACTAAATAAGGACATCATACAAAAAAATAAACTTACAGACTAATATTTCTTATAAATATAGATGTAAAACTCCTCAAAAATATCAACAAACCAAATACAGTAACACATAAAACAGATTATGCACTATGACCAATTGTGATTAATTCCACCAGTGAAAAGTGGGTTTAACATATGAAATTAATTAATGCAATATATCATATCATCCCCTATGGATTGCTGATAGGAATGTGAAATAGTGCTTTGGAAAACAGTTTGGCATTTTTTCAAAGAAATCAAACATTGAGTTATCATATGATGACTGCATCTTATTATAACTTTCCATTCCTAGGTGTATACCCACGACAACTGAAAGCAAATAGCCAACCAAATACTTGCACATGAATGTTCATGACATCATGATTCATACTAGCCATAAAGAGAAAATAATTCAAATGCCCATTAAGTGAAAAATTAATAGAGTATGGTATATCTATACAATGGATATAGTGTATCACCATAAAAAGAAATGAATTGTTGATACGTATTACAACATGGATGAAACTTGAAAGCATTATGCTGTGATGGAAGCAGTCTGCAGATGCAATGGAAACCCTATGAACATACCAACGCTATTCTTGACAGAGATAGAAGAAACAATCCTAAAATGTATATGGAACCACAGAAGATCCAGAATAGCCAAAGCAAACATACAATCTCTTGCCAATGACTTAAATCTAAGATGTCATACTATGAAATTGCTGCAAGAAAACATTGGAAAAACTCTCCAGGACATTGCTCTGGGCAAAAATTTCTTGAGCAATGCTCCATAAGCACAGGCAACCAAAGCAAAAATGGACAAATGACATCACATCAAGTTAAAAACCTTCTTCACAGCAAAGGAAACAATCAAGAAAGTGAAGAGAAAACCCTCAGAATGAAAATAAATATTTGCAAACTACCAATCTAACAAAGGATTAATAACTGGAATATATAAGGAGCTCAAACAACTCTATAGGAAAAAAAATATAATAATCTGATAAAAAATGGGGGCAAAAGATTTGAATAGGTATTTCTCAAAAGAAGAAATACAACTAGCAAACAGGCATATGAAAAGGTTCTCAACATCACTGATTCTCCGAGAAATGCAAATGATGACTACATTGAGATATCATCTCATCCTAGTTAAAATGGCTTATATCCAAAAGACAGACAGTAACAAATCCTGGCTAGGATGTGGAGAGAAGGGAACCCTCATATATTGTTGGTGGGAATGTAAATTAGTATGACCACTATGGAGAACACTTTGGAGGTTACTCAGTAAACTGAAAGAGAGCTACTGTATGGTCCAGCAATCCCACTGCTGGTTATATTCCCAAAATAAAACAAATGAGTATATTGAAGATATATCTGCACTCCCATGCTTGTTGCAGCACTGTTCACAATAGCCAGGATTTGGAAACAACAACCGGAGTGTCTATCAACAGATGAATGGATAAAGAAAATGTGGTACATATAAACAATGGAGTACCATTCAGCCATAAAAAAGAATGAGATCCTGTCATTTGCAACAACATGGCTGGAACTGGAGATGATTATGTTAAATGAAATAAGTCAATCACAGAAAGACAAACATTGCATGTTCTCACTTATTTGTGGAAACTAAAAATCAAAACAACTGAACTAATGGAAATAGAGAGTAGAAGGATATTTACCAGTGGCTGGGAAGGTTTCTAAGAGAGTTTCTAAGAGAGAGGTGGGGATGATTAATGGGTAGAAAAAATACCTAGAAAGAATGAATAAGACCTACTATTTGATAGCATAACAGGGTGACTCTAGTCAATAATATTTTAATTGTACATTTTAAAATAACTAAAAGAGTATAATTAAATTGTCTGTAACACAAAAGATAAATGTTTGAGGGGATGGATATCCCATTCTCCATGATGTGATTATTATACATTGCATGCATATCAAAACATCTCCTGTACCCCATAAATACATATGCCAACAATGTACTCACAAAAATTAAAAGTTAAATAAAAAAAGAAATTGCAGTTAGTTTTAACTTCTCACCTTACTTGTGAAAGCAATCAGCTTGTCTTTGCAGGTGAATTATGAAGTTCGCTGTTATCTCTGATCTTGTGCCATAGTTTGCAAGAATACAGAGGTACCACCAAGGTCTGCAAACCAACAAATATGCCCTTTGCCTTCTCTATTTCTACCAGACCTGGGCAGGCTAGGTGTGCCTTTACTGCTAGTGTTCCCTGTGAAGTGAGACTGTCATAGGCTTCCTGGGAAGCATCTCAGAATGCTAGGGAAGCTATACAAATGCCTCCAGTTCTTTTCTCACCCTTTACAAACTGTAGACCCAGAGACACCCGCTTTTTCTGGCACTGTGCCTACCTGGAAGAGTGAGGGGTGTTATGTCATCCTGAGACCATCCTCTTCCCCTTCTAATTCTGTTTTCATTAATTTGGGCAGATCACACAAGTGTCTCAGGCTTCTTCTCAAGTATTGGCATTTTCAGAAAGTTCCTCTAGGTTACAGATAGTTGCTTTTTATATTTCCTTTGTGTAGAAGGAATAAAGCCTGAGACTTCCTATTTCACCATCTGCTGATGGTGATACCATCTTGTTGATATCACCTCTTCATTTTTTTGTATTTTCATTTTACTGTTGCCTTTTGCAGAACAGAGTGTTCTTTGTTTGTTTTCACTTATTAATGAAATCCAGCTTAATGATTATTTCTTTCATAGATTATGCCTATGGTGCTGTATCTAAAAAGTTATTGCCTCTCCTGGGGTCATCTAGGTTTTCTCCTATGCCATCTTCTATGACTTTTATGGTTTTGTGTTTTACATTTATGTCTGTGAATCATTTTTAGTTAATTTTAGTGAAGGTCTAACTAGATTCATTCTTTTGCATATGAATGTTCAGTTGTTCCAGCACCATTTGTTGAAAAGGCTATTTTTCTCTATTCTATTTCCTCTGTTCATTTATCAAAGATCAGTTAACTATATTTAGGTGAATCTGTTCCTAGGCTTTTTATTCTGTTCTGGAATGTATCTATTCTTTTGCCATACTATCTTGATTATCATAGATCCTTGGGAAGTCTTGAAGTAGGATAGTGCCTGTCCTTTGACTTAGTCATTCTCCTTCAATATTATTGGCTATTCTGAGTCTTTTACATCTTCAAATAAACCACAAAATATCTTACTGAGATTTTTGTTGGTACTGCATTGGAACTATAGACCAATTGGGAAAGAGCTGACACCTTTAAGATAATGAATCTTCCTATCCAATGAAAATGGAGTATATCTCTATTTGTTTAGTTATTTGATTTCCTTCATCAGAGCTTGGCAGTTTTCCTCATATATGTCTTATACATATATAAGGAAATATATATATATTTTACTAGATGTATACCAAAGTATTAGCACCAAAAGGTGCTAATATAAATGGTATTGCATTTAATTTCAAATTTCACTTGTTCATTGCTGATATATAGAAAATCAAGTGATTTTTGTGTATTAACCTTGTATCCTGCAACCTTGCTACAATTGCCTGTTAGTTCCAGAAATTTCTTTGGGTTTTTTTTTATTTTTTTAAATTTTCTTCATAGGCAATCATATCACTATGCTACCATATGTTTATAAAAGTTACTTGAATTTTAAGGCAATAAATTGGAAATAAAACCACTCTGTGCAGGTAGATACTTTTCTTCAGCCCCTGTGTAACAAAGACAAGCGCAGATGAGATGTAGTTGATGAATGGAGGGAGGCCTACCATGCAGCTGAACGATAGATCTCAAGATATACCTTGAATAGTGACTCAGGAGTGAAATTTCAACCTATAATTCTGGAATACTCTGCTTGTAATATATTTTTGTTGTATGAAGAAAAGTGAAATAAATGTTATTATTAACCCTGATTCAAGAAATCACTTTAAGTCATGTTCAGAACCACTGTTCATCATATTCTGGAGTACTTAGCATTGTAATGATTTGGCAAAATTATGAGTTATTCTGGCATTCCTAGGTAAAGTTTAATTACATTTATCTTATTTATCAAGCAGTCTAGCATAACTTGGCAAACATACGACAGCAAGTTAATTCACTATGTTTTACCCCCTTTTTGAGTAAATGGAAGATTTTGTGTGTATAACATTTAACTTTATGCACAGTATGACAAATCAGAAATTCCTTTGAAAATCATCACTATAAAGGCAATATTAAATACTATACACCTAGTTACCTGATGACAAGGCTTACTAATATGTTTTTAATAAGGGATTAAACTTTAAGATATTTATAAAAGAGCTGAAAGACCTGAAGATCTCCATTCCCATTTTTTACCAAGAAGATTTTTGCACTTGAAACCCTATAATTTCAAAGACCTAAGAGTTTGTTACTGCATTTTAATGGAGAAAATGCCTTTGAATTGTATGGCTCTCTGAAATTCTAATTTAAAAAATCAGAACTGGTTTACATTATCTAAATAGCCAAAATGAAAACTAGGTGATATTCTGGTAATCTGGCAATCATGTGGTAATATTTTAACTGAAGGATTAATGTTACTAAGTTTGGGACTTTGAAACATGAGCCATTGTTTTGAGTAAGCTGTTTTTTTGTTTTGTTCTTCATTTTTAGCAGTATTATGAGACTACCAGGTAAAATGAGAATGGGTGGACTCTGACATAACTTCTACCTTTCCCCAGTTAGCAAGGGTAAGTTTATTAAAGCAGCAAAATTGTCACACTGAAAATTGTCATGGGCCATACCTCGAATGTGAGAGGTAGTTAGCTTTGATGGACTATTATCAGCCAAGTATAAGTAGGCAGAAGCAAGCCGGGTGAAAATCTTCCAGGCGTTGTGACATCATGGAAGGGTAGGTTTTGATATACCAGGCGCTGACTCCCTATCCATAATTATGGCAGTAAGCAAAGCAATATATAATAACCTTTATAGGAGTTTCTGCTAGATACTGTGCTAAGAATTTTATATACAGTAACTCAAAGGAAACATGTTATTCCATTCTACAGATGGAAAAACTGATTAATTAACACATAAAACTTACCTAAGGTCACAGATAGCCAGGATTTAATTTCATGCACTCTGGTTCCCAAGTTGAGGCACTTTAATGGCACCTTACAGTTAGAAATGGGAAACTCAGATTCCAGTTTAGCCAGGAGATGTTGTGAGCTAGTGATGCAAATTGAGTGAAAAACAATCAGGAGGGATGGGGCCTTATGGAAAACAGACAACCTCATGCTTATTCCATATAAATGTTTTATTTTAATGTTCTTTGTCTTGTTATTTTCTTTTTATTCTTTTTAAATTTTACTTTAACTTCTGGGATACATGTGCTGAACTTCCACATTTGTTGCATAGGTATACATGTGCCATGGTAGTTTGCTGCACCTATCACACTGTCATCTCAGTTTTAAGCCCCACATGCATTAGGTATTTGTCCTAATGCTCTCCCTCCCCTTTCCCCCCACTCAAGATATATTAAAGACTTAAACATAAAACATAAAATCATAAAAACCCTAGAAGAAAACCTAGGGAATACCGTTCAGAACATAGGCATGAGCAAAGACTTCATGACTAAAACATCAAAAGCAATTGCAACAAAAGCCAAAATTGACAAATGGGATCTAATTAAACCAAAAAGCCTCTGCTCAGAAAAAGAAACTATCATCACAGTGAACAGGCAACCTACAGAATGGGAGAAAATTTTTGCAATGTATTCATCTGAGAAAAGTCTTATATCCAGAACCTACAAGGAACTTAAACAAATTTACAAGAAAAAACAAAACTCCATCAAAAGTGGACAAAGGATATGAACAGATATTTCCCAAAAGAAGACATTTATGCGATCAACACACAAATGAAAAAAAGCTCATCATCGCTGGTCATTAAAGAAATGCAAATCAAAACCACAATGAGATACCATCTCATGCCAGTTGGAATGGCAATCATTAAAAGTCTGGAAACAACATGCTGGTGAAGATGCAGAGAAATAGGAACAGTTTTACACTGCTGGTGGGAGTATAAATTAGTTCAACCATTGTGGAAGACAGTGTGGTGATTCCTCAAGAATATAGAACCAGAAATACCATTTGGCCCAGCAATCTCATTACTGGGTATATACCCAAAAGATTATAAATCATTCTACTATAATGACACATGCACACATATGTTTATTTCAACACTATTCACAATAGCAAAGACTTGGAACCAACCCAAAAGCCCATCAATAATAGACTAGATAAAGAAAATGTGNAAAATTTTTGCAATGTATTCATCTGAGAAAAGTCTTATATCCAGAACCTACAAGGAACTTAAACAAATTTACAAGAAAAAACAAAACTCCATCAAAAGTGGACAAAGGATATGAACAGATATTTCCCAAAAGAAGACATTTATGCGATCAACACACAAATGAAAAAAAGCTCATCATCGCTGGTCATTAAAGAAATGCAAATCAAAACCACAATGAGATACCATCTCATGCCAGTTGGAATGGCAATCATTAAAAGTCTGGAAACAACATGCTGGTGAAGATGCAGAGAAATAGGAACAGTTTTACACTGCTGGTGGGAGTATAAATTAGTTCAACCATTGTGGAAGACAGTGTGGTGATTCCTCAAGAATATAGAACCAGAAATACCATTTGGCCCAGCAATCTCATTACTGGGTATATACCCAAAAGATTATAAATCATTCTACTATAATGACACATGCACACATATGTTTATTTCAACACTATTCACAATAGCAAAGACTTGGAACCAACCCAAAAGCCCATCAATAATAGACTAGATAAAGAAAATGTGGTACATATATACCACGGAATGCTATGCAGCCATAAAAAAGAATGAGTTCACGTCCTTTGCAGAGACATGGATGAAGTTAGAAATCATCATCCTCAGCAAACTAACACAGAAAAAGAAAACCGAACTCCCATGTTCGCACTCACAAGTGGGAGTTGAATAATGAGAATACATGGACACAGGGAGGGAAACATCACACACCGGAGCCTGTTTTATTATTGTCTAAATTTAAGAGCATCTACTGGCCAAAAAAATTTCAGCACAGTTTGCCAATTAGCAACCTCACAAAGAGGGGATGAAGTCCATGAACTTTGTGAAAAATCAAACCCAATCAGTCTTATTATTTTTTTTCTTCTGAGAAATAAGTGGATAATTTCCAATTAACGGATGCATCAACTATGAAAAAATCAATGGTTGACAATGGTTACAAATCTTGCCCTATCTCTTTGTCCTTTGTTCTCACACCTTCCAGGTGCAGATGTGTCCTGGAAAAAAAGAAAGCCTCAAGTATTCACTTCATTGGTGGAATTTCTGCCCTCTAAACTTAAGAATTCAAACATTGAGATTCAAAGACATAGAGATGGCTCTTGCTATTTCCTCCACCACAAAGCTCTAGAGTAGCTTTTCCTTAAACATCACTGCATGGACTAGAATGGGCAAAGGAAAAGGAGCTTTTTCTTTGTAAATACAAAATAATAAGCTAAAATATCATTTCCCCCAACTATGCCCTGTGTGTCATGCAACTCTGTACTTACTCTTTCTTCTTTACTTCTTGTTATTGTCATGCGCTTCTTATAAGAGACAGTACAGACTAGGGTTTATAAACCTAGACTGTACAGTCAAACAAACTTAGGTTTGATTCCTCTGCTCTTAAATGCTACTTGTGTGCAACTTATTTCATTTATGAGAGCTCTGGCTTTCTTATGTGTAAAATCAAGATAGTAGTACTTGTATAAAATTGTTTTGCCAGTTAAATGAGTTAATGACTTGTAAATGCATATGTTCAGTAAAGGATCCTTGTTATGATTATGTCTGTTTCTTTTTTTAAATCTACCTAACCCTGGACACACAACTCTACTGTTATTTCCACCATCAAACCTTAAATTCTTAATAGAGATATTTTCTTTGCATCTCCCATGTGTTCATAAGTCCCATGTTTCAATAGATGTCAAATAAATAGTTGTGCAGTATGATTATTCTTATACAATTATAATACCTATTCAAATATGTCATAGAAAGTTGTATCATTCATTTTTCCATATCTTAAATTATAATGCTGTAAAGGTAAAATCCTTATCTTATTTACCACTTACACCCATTGAAGTCCAGTGTTGTAACTTGTTGATATTAATCACTCAAAAACATGTATTGAACAACTTCCACACACTTTCAAGCCTTTTATAGAAGTATAACATACAAATACTTAGTTGTTAAATTATAGGTGTACAGGATGATAATGAGATGTAAATGAACAAACCTACATAAACCACCACTAAGGTAAAATAATAGATATTACTAGCATATCACCAGCACTCCAGAAACCTCCTCTTCAACTCTGCCAATCAATGCTCCCACCTCCCACACTAATAATCACTATCCTGACATCTAACAACCTACAGTAGTTTAGTTTTGTCTGTGTTTTAACCATGTATAACTATGTATAATATAAATACACAGATAAGAGTGTTTATTATTTTTTCTTCTGATTAGTAATACATATATTAATGCATACCACTGTAAGGAAAAAAATGTTCTTTTATTGTAATTGTCAGTAGCATTTCATTCTGTGCATATTCCATAATCTATCCATTCTAGTGCTAATGGAAATCTGGGGTTTTTTTGTGTGTGTTTTTTTTTTTTTTTTTTTTTTTTTTTCCTATACGGAAAGTTTAAAATACAGTCCTAAGTAACACAGAGGAGGAAAAACATGATATAATGGAAATTAGATGTCATTACTTTATAGCCTTTGACGTATACATTAGAAAAGAAGAATGCTCAAATATAAATCAGTAAGCTGAGAACTTGTAGATATAAATCATTTATTCTGAGAAATTGGAAATTGGAAAAATAATAAATTTAATTAAAAGAAAGTAGAGAAAGAAAAGAATTTGATTAAAGGAATGTAGAGTAAGAATAATAAATATAAGCTTAG
>NW_016806605.1:969381-982082 GCF_001698545.2 Rhinopithecus bieti
GACTTTTAAAGATCTATTGGAATAAAAGAGGAAGGATACAAAAGCAAACAAAATATTTATTTGGTTGTAAAGAGCATGTAATCTAGTGGAGTAATTGACTCATAAGATGGAGAATATAATAGAGAATCGAAGACATGTAGATATTGTATTTTGAGCACTTCCAATTTTCCATAATTTTTGAAACCAATTGAAGAAAACCAAAAAATTCTAGATAGCATATTATTCTTAAATAAAAAATTGACAGCATCCAAAACCTGACAAGCTAATACAGTATTATTTCTACAAAACCTGAAGAGAAAATGGAAACTCAGGGATAAACAAGTCAGTATTTCCTTCAAGATATTAAGTCATCCTGAAAATTTATATGTTCCTTTTTGCATTCTCTGATGAGTAACAGAAAAGAAGTTAAAGAGCAAGACTTACACAATGTAGGAAACATAACCCCACATTGTCTAGTTTCCTAAAGTTGTACATCTTCAAGATAAGGTTGGATCAGATTATCTTGGGAATTCTTGTTGCCTAGTTTCATGTGGACTCAGTAGTCTAAGGGATCTCATTGTTTGAATTTTGTTTAAGGTGATTTAAGACAAATAATGACTCTAGGAATGTGAGAAAATCAAGTATAAATAGTCTGCAGTGGAGTACCTATTCATCCATGACCTGATATTATTTATAAATATAATTCTACAAAATATAATAAGCATCACACCATGAAGGCATCAAAGCAAAGAAAGGAAGAAGATGCTATGTTAAAAGGCGATGGAAACAGACCAGAAAAGACATTAGAAATGGGAATTATCACACATATTTTAGTGAAAAAATACAAGCCAAAAATGTCTGTAAGCAATAAACTATAAAAGGTGATCAATGCTCTGTTATAACTGATTATTCAAAAGAGAAATAAATAAAATTCAGTTGACAAAGGTATAGGCTTGCTGAATATTGCAGCATTTGAGTTGGTCAAGGATGGTTTTTACTGGGAAGGATAGAATAGAAAGTGCTTTTCAGATGGGAAAAATCTCCTGAGTAAAGACATGAGGACACAAAGGCATTATATGTCTTTTAAAGATGAAGCATAGTCCATTTTGGTAAATGGAATATATGAGAAGGAGAGCTAAAAATGAGGTTAGTGAGGAACGTCTAAATGTGAGGCCCCACAAAGATTGAATAGACATTATTATTATTACCACTTTTCCTATCCCAAAATCTAACAACTTCTCTAATCCAAAACCTAAATAAAATTTAGCACCTCGTCTTGTCATCCAGAGGGCTCTTAATCCAATTATTGCAGAAGCAAAAAGAAAGAAAAACTTCTATTACTGTTTGAAGGAGGAGGAGGAGGAGGAGGAGAAGGAGGAGAAAGAGGAAGAGAAGGAGGAGGAGAGGAGAAGGAGAAGGAGAAGAGAAGGAGAACGAGAAGGAGAAGAGAAGCAGAAGGAGAAGCAGAAGAGAAGGAGAAGAGAAGGAGAAGGAGAAGGAGAAGGAGAAGAGCACTGGATCCTGAATCAACTTATAAAATGTTATGGTGGGTAATGAAAAAAGACATCCCTGGTAGACTTTTTAAAATTCTTAGCATGCTCATGCAGTCATGCAATAAACAAAGGAAGAAATCATAGTGCATGGCATGAGAAGATATCACAGCTATATATTCGTTATTCTAGATGTAACTGTCTGTTAGAACAATAAAATGTGCTAGGATCGGGCACTATTTTTGATATATCTATCATCTCATACAATTTCAATGTTAAAGATACAGTAAATAACAATGATCATATATCTGTAGTCAATAGAAGAATGTCTTCTATTTAAGATGATAGAATGAAAAACCACACTGAGAAGAGAGAAAGTGTTTATGTCCTTGTCAGCACTGAGAATTTAGACATATTTCTAAAGATAACAAGTGAATAGAAATGGATTAATGGACAAATTGAAGCAGAGAGAAACAGGCAGTAGTGTCCTTGGGAAAAGGCTGAAGATGAGAAATGTTTCTCTCTGAACAAAGAGGTTCAAATTTGGAGAACTGAGATTGAGAGAGTGGAAACATGAGGGACAGAAGCTGAAACGGTTAATTTTAAAACCATTTGTGGAACAAATATGTGTCACCATATCCCTTTTTTTTCCTAATCTTGTGTATGAAGAGTCACTGATGCAGCTCATTTCACCCCCAGAATGAAATCGAGGGAGCGCTCTACAAACAAATAAGATAATCTTCCTGTGAGAAATTAAAGCTGCCAGACTGATGATAGAAAATTGTCCCTGGAACAAATTCCCCCATATTGTAAAGACTAAAAACGTGATTTATTTGTTATTATTTCTCTTGAGTCTGTACATCAGGAATTAGGGCAGGGCTCAACCGTGTGGTTCTGCTACACATGACACCAGCTGAGATGGCTCACTCAGCTTCATTCAGCTGGCAGTTGGTCTGAGCTGTAAGGCTTTAGTGCTCCTCCATGTAGTGTCTCTCTGTCTCTTTTCCTCTGTTTCTTTAGTGTCTGCCATCATTCAGTAGTTTATCCCAAAATCTTTCACATCTGGCTTCTCAGGGAGATCATTTCTCATGCACAAACCCTGATTTCAAGCCCTGAACAAGTCTTGTTTACTTCAAGTTTACTGGCATCCCATGAGTCAAAGCAATGGACTTCTACAACAACTTAGAAGAAGACACACTTTGCTTAGTTTTGGAAGAAGGTAGCCTGCCTGTTTCTTACCCCAATCCCAAACGGTGAACTAGCATGCATAGAATTTACAACCAGTTCTTGCATTCCAGTGAAAGGATCATGTGGGGATACTAAATATGTCCACATCATATGATCTTGTTGCATGAAATAGTTAAAGAAAACAAAGAACACAGAGTAAAACAAAGATAGACGTTGGTACAACCTACCAGCAACAACTTTTGAAATCAAAGGTTTTTAAAAACTACATTCCAATTAGTAGACTGAAATTATCAAGGAAAGTATTATATCAATAAAACAAGATTAGATTGCCATGAAAATGGAAGAATCACAGAAGAAATAGCTGTTGAAAATTAAAAATATAAACACCTAAATAACAAAAGATAACCAGTAGCAGAAAAAATTCAGAAAATTATTGAACATAGAGAACAAAGACTGGAAAATATGTGAGGAAAATTAATGGAAATTAAGATTCAATATAGGACCTCCAAAAAAAAATCCCAGAAAATAGAAGAGAGAAAATAATCAAATAATAATATAAGAAAATTTCCCAAAGGCTAAGAAAGACAGGAGGCCTTAGATTACAGAAGACACATAAAGCAATGAACAAAAATGAAAGTGATTCATGCCTAAATATATCCTCATGAAATTTCAGAAATTCAAATTAAGTGATCTTATATTAGATTCACCAATAGTAAGACTGCTTGAGCTAGACAAAAATGCAGCAATGTCTTTGAACTCCTTAGGGGAAAAATATTATTAGCTAAGATTTCTGTATGCAGCCAAACTAAAAAAAAAAAGTGTAAGAACAAAATAAAAACTTACTTAGACAGGGGCTCATACGTTTAATTTTGATTCGTTTTCTTGGAAAGAAATACTTAAGTAGACTACAGTGAAACAAAGCAATGAAAAATGAAGATGAAGGAAAGAGAGTAGATAAGATGAAGAATCCAACTCAGAGATCCAACAGATCAACCAAGAAGGGCAATGAAAACAAATTCCACATTCAGTTATGGCATTGATCACCTGAAATGATTATTTACTCTTAGGGAGTAAACATAGATTGGGAGAGAAGGGAGACAAGTTTTAAAATATTGTTTAATTTTATCGGTACTCATTGAATTACAAAATATTTGCAGTACTTTATTTTTAATTTTATTTAAAAGCAGAAATAGCAGAGAAATTTTGCAAATAGTTTTCTTCCACAGTAAAATAAAATGTATTTTGTAGTTATTAAGCTTTGTTATGATATTCTTCTCATTTACATTGCTAAGATCATCTTTCATATGAATTTTATACCCTTTGGAATGTTTATTACTTCCTAGATTGTGCAAGAAAGTGGACTTGGTTTTTATCTCTCCCTCTAAACCTTTTGGCCTTTTTTTTTTCTTCATGACCTGCCTCCTACTCAGTGTTTCTTTGATTAGATGTAGAATTGCTGACTGGAAGATATTGCCCATGACTTTCTTGTTATACCTTTCTGATTCAGGACTAATTTAAAAAAATTATGCTTCATCAAAAGTGCAACCTTATTCAAAACAGAAGAACATAGGCAATCAACAAAGCTGTTCCTTTATCATCACAATGGACAATTTGCATTAAAAGAAAAGAAAAGAAAATTGAGGAAAGGAGGCAGGATGAGAAGAAGGGCGGAAGGGAGAGAGAGGACAATGGGGATTGAAAAACATGTAACATTTCTTGCATAAAATGTCTAAAAAGAGAACCTTTCTCTGGGGAAGAAACTGTTTCTTGTGGGCATTATCTTATTAAACATGGTGACATTCAACAAGCTGAAGACAATAAGAAAGTTTGTGATATGACAGAATTGTGATTCACAAGCCTTGTGATTAAGCAAGGCTTAAATCATATTTTCCTTACCCTCCAGTTTTTATTTTGCTATTACATATTATAATTAAAAACCCTCACTTTGCAACTCTATAGATGTATCTAGGAAGGGCTCAAGGATTTTATGAAGGAATAAAAAATGAAACTGCTTTTGCGTATGTGCAATTGTGTGTGTGTGTGCATGTGCATGCATGTGTGCAATAATTGTGAGGATCTCCCCATCTTTTATAGTAATCTGGAGGTTTAGTTTTTACATAGTAGCACAATTTGACCTATGTAATCAAATCAAAATTATCTGACTGCTGTACTTAATTGTCAGTCCTTTCTGAGTCAGAGATAATATGTGATTATCTCACAACAGAAAAATCCAGTTCAATATATGTATGAAAGCGTCCAACAATATTCCATCAGTCATATTCCTGCAGAGCAGAAACCCCTACTTCATGGGGTTTCTGTGAAATCTTCACTGGCAGATTTGAAAACCCATGCCTTTTGTATTAGTTAGCTACTGCTGCGTAACAAATCACCCCTAACTCAGTAGCTTAAAACAAAAATCATTCAGCTCACAGTTCTTTAGGTTGACAATTTAGCCTAAGTCAGCTAAGCGGTTCTTCTGTTCTCAGCTGAACTCCTTGTTGAATCTGTTGTTAGCTGCACTTCCACAGAATAATTCTGCTTCTGGGAGTAGGCCAGCTATTAGCTGGGGTGATATGGAAGCAGTAGGACAATGTGTCTCTTTTCCTCAGCAGCCAAACTGTGGTGGGTCTCAAAATGCCTAGGCAGGCTTCTGAGAGAGTGAACATAAGCATGGAAAGCCTCTTTAAGGCCTAAGTTTGAAACCCACACTTACTCATGTCTGCTACATTCTAATGTCCAATAACCCTAAACTGTATTCAAGAAATCTACCTCTTGATGGGAAGAAGAGAAAAGTCATATTGAAAGGCATCTTTGATACAAGGAGTCAAATAATTTCAACTATTTTTATAAATGATCTATGTTATCCTTTTAACTATATATTTTTGTATTTCCTTTAGGGTCCTTCATCATTACATGTTGAATCCAAGACAAATTATAAATCTATTTTGAATATCAGGATTTAGCCCAGAAATAAAAAGATGCTTTAACATTATCAATCTATTTTCATAGTTTAGTGCATTAACAGATAAAGGGTAATTTTGTATACTTAGAACATTTACTTTTGTCATTTTCACAACAATCTCTGGTACAATGGTGAGTGTTCTAGCCATTAACTTATTTAAATAGTAACAAAAATACTAGGAGATAACTGCTATTATTACTCATAATTTATAGAAAAGAAAATTGAGTCTTAGACATTATAAGGAACAGGGACTGAAACACTGCTTACAAGCTTAAATCATTTTTAAGTTGTAAACACAAAACCTCTTGATAATGGTCACCACTTCAATAAAAGGGCATCTCTATACGTTTCCAATTTCCTTCTCTCCATTCACCATTCAAAATCTTGCAGAAACAACTCATATTTTCTAGCAATGATGATTAAGGTTACTTTGCAAGGTGCTCTATGGATCAAGAGTGCAAAGTCCATGTCATCACAGAGTTGACAGTCTTTGTGGCCTAAACTCATTGAGCACTGAAATAGCTGAGCAATTTAGAATAAAAACAAATGTGAAACTCAAGCTTTCTGCCTTGGATTTTAGAGGAAAAGGAATCCTACAGTGGATCTCAGAAAGAAAGAAAGTCCAGCTTCAAAACATTTCATCGCTATACTTGCATTAAAGATAGGAAGCCTTTATCTTTTTTTTTTTTTTTTTTTTTTTTTTTTTTTTTTTTTTTTGTTGAAAGGAGTCTGCTCATGTCCACCGTCAGGCTGGAGTGCAGTGGCCAGAATCTCAGCGTCACTGCAAACTCGCCTCCCGGGTTTACGCCATTTCCCTGCACTAAGCCTCCCGAGTACTGGGACTTACAGGCGCCCGCACGTCGCCCCGTCCCGCTAGTTTTTTGTATTTTTTTAGCTAGAACGGGTTCACCGTGCTACGCCAGTTAGGGTCCGATCTCCTGACCTCGTGATCCGCCGCTCGGCCTCCCAAAGTGCTGGATTATCAGGCTTGAGCCACCGCGCCCGGCCAAGGAAGCTTCTCTTTGAGGAGGAAAATATCCAATCCGTTGGTCAAATAGTCATGCCTACTTAAGTGTCTTTTATTTTAATTAGATCACAGCCTAGCTGATTAACTGAATCAGGAGTAGCATACTTGAAATGGAGCCAAGAGAGTTTATGGGAATTTAAAGAATGGTGAAAACATGGAAGGGATAAAAAATGTATTTATGTATTCATCAACCAAAAAGATTGCTAAGGTTGGAATAGCACTTAGTCTGATGGCAGAGATAGACAGATTAAAGTGAAAATGATCATGTTCCAAGTTATTATTTGGGTAAAACTTAAGTGATTTCCTGAGATAGGAAAGAAAACCTAGCCCCGTGAAGAAATTATATTCATTGTTGTCATTTTTATTTACGATTATTATTAGATGTTGAGACAACTCAGATTTGCAATTTCCTGAGTGGAGATGTGCAGTATCAGAAGTGGTTTTACTGATGAGGTGATATTTGAGCAAGGTCTTAAAGAGTGAGTGGAACTATACTTCATATTCTGTGCTACCTATCTCTGAATACTGAAGGAGTTGTGTGCTAGGAGATGTGACTGTTTAGCAACCATGGCTTGTGCTCTGCCTTGTGTAACAACAGAGGCACAGCATGACAAGTAAAGTGTAACAATTATGGAATTCTAATTGTGATTTCCAGGGCTGTTTCCTTAGCTTTGGGAGTTAATTTTAATAGCTACAGAAATCGATGAGATACCATGCTTTGCTGTAAGTCTTTCACACAGTGATGCTACTAATTGCTGCTCAACTGCAGGTCTGACTGTTATCAACTTTACTTTTCAAGTGATCCTTTTCTGGTGTAATTCTCCTTTTAATAGCTATTTGTACAGAACCAAAGAACAGCAGAGCCAGAATGGCCCTGGGAGACATATTGTGCAGAATTCTATCGTCAGACCTCTTTCTCCAGACATAATCCTATTTAACATTGTAAACAAATCAAAGAGGAGTGCTCAAATTGAGGAGCCTTGTGTGGTCTGACCTGTGCAACCACTGCCCAGATTCATAGTTGTAGTGACTCCAAAAGAACCCCAAGGGCATCTTGTCACGTTTTCAAAGATAGTGAAAATCACTGTCTTATGTAAAACCTGTTTTCACAGGCAAGGAAACTGATACCCAGAAAAGTTAACTGATTACTTGAGGTCACACAGAAAAGAGTTGTCATCGCTACCTAAGATTCATGTCACCTTCTGCTCTACCATAGTTAATATCCTATGTCCCTTTAGAAATAAATATCATGGATTGGGCACATAGTTAAGAATAACAGTTTGGCCACTTAGAATGAAGCTCATTTTATCCCATCTCCTCACACGAAACAACCTGCTAAACAATTACTCTCAAAACCTCAGGAGCTTGTTAACAACACAATACAATGTGTGTTTCCTCACCTGATTCCAGAATTAATGAACTAAAATTTCCTGGGTCAGAAGGAGAGAACAGAAATTGTATAAGATTTTTCAGGTGATTCTGAGGCAGTCCACCAGGAAGTGGCTCAGGTTTTGTCACTGGAATGATTGTTCTAGGGACGTTGTGACTTATAAAACTTTGGAAGTTATAATACATGAGTGGTATTTAACTTATCACAAAGACAGGGTGATCTCAGCTGGGGAAAAATTACATATTGAGTTTATTAACAACTGTAGTTTGCATAAGCAGTTATCTTCCCACTTGTCACATTTTACATATTTCTGCTTAAAACTCATTGCTTGTACATTATCACATAATCACAAAGTCCAATGGGAAAGGCTATGGAAGTCATATTAATAGCTTCCTTCAGTAGTCCCTCTATTTCTAAGCATCTGACAGTGAGAATCTGCTACAGTAAGATGTTGGCCTCCAAAATTAAGACTGACAAAGGTCTCTTGGGGAAAACTCAATATATGTATTCTAACTTCATAATGTTTACATCAGAAAATTTAAATTCATCCATAGAAGGTAAAGCAGAAATGCTTTTCTTTATAAAATAATTAGTTTTACAGAAATTGAAGAGATCTTAGAGATCAACAATTTATCCCAGTATTTTTACAGAGAAGGATCAGGACCGAGGTCTATGCCTAGACATCTCATTAGTACCAGGGTTAAGATTTGAATCAAAGGCCAGGAGAGTAAAGATTTTGAATGAATTGCTAAATGGTATATAAAACAAAGTTCCCCCAGAATGATGTATACATGAAATTTGAATGAGGTCAGAATAAGTAAAAACCAAATGGGATAAATAGGAAATTAAATTCAAATTAGTAAACAGATTACCTGGAAACTTTGGAAATAATCACCATTGTTTTTCAATTTGTGTTTATTTTAAATAAAATTTGGATACAGAGTAGTATAAAAGAAGTAATTCATCCTTTTAGTTCCTCAGCAAAGGGGAGAAAAGAAGCAAGCCTGAACTCAATTCTTAAGATGCTGTGATTTTAGATAAAAAATTTTCTACAAAAGAAAAGTGAAAGACCAGCATAATAATGAAAGATATTATAACAGCTATAAACAACAACAACAACAACAACAACTATCAGGGGAACCAGCCCCCAATATTTTAACGTAGGTTCTTTCTATATTCCCTAAGTGTTGGCCACTCTGAGAAATAAAGAGAAAGAGTACAGAGAGAGAAATTTTACAGCTGGGCCTCTGGGGGCGTCATCACATATTGGTAGGACTGAGCCGCAAAATCAGCAAGTTTTATTAGGGATTTTAAAATAAGAGGGGGTGTATGAAGAGGGAGTAAGTCACAAAAATCACATGCTTCAAAGGGCAATAAAGATCACAAGGCAAGGCAAAATTAGAATTACTGATGAGGGCCTATGTCCCACTGTGCATGCATTGTCTTGATAAACATCTTAACAGGAAACAGGGTTCGAGAGCAGACAACCACTCTGACTAGAATTTACCAGGCTGGAATTTCCCAATCCTCATAAACCTGAGGGTACTGCAGGAGACCAGGGCGCATTTCAGTCCTTATCTCAAACACATAAGACAGACACTCCCAGAGCAGCCATCTATAGACCTACCCCCAGGAATACATTCCTTTCCCAGGGTATCAATTATTAATATTCCTTGCTGGGAAAAGAATTCAGTGATATTTCGCCTACTCACACATCTGTTCATAGACTCTCTGCAAGAAGGAAAATATGGTTCTCTTCTGCCCGGCTCCACAGGCAGTGAGACCTTTTGGTTATCCTCCCTCATTCCCTGAAAATCACTGTTACTCTGTTCTTTTTCAGGGTGCACTGATTTCATATTGTTCAAACACACATATTTTACAATCAATTTGTACAATAGTGGTCCTGAAGTGATGTACATTCTCAGCCTATGAAGATAACAGGATTAAGAGATTAAAGTAAAGACAGGCATAAGAAATTATGAGTATTGATTGGGAAAGTGATAAATGTCCATGAAATCTTCACAATTTATGTTCAGAGATTGCAGCAAAGACAGGTATAAGAAATTATAAAAGTATTAATTTTGGGAACTGATAAATGTCCATGAAATCTTCACAATTTATGTTCTTCTGCCTCAGCTGCAGTCAGTTCCTCCATTCGGGATCCCTGACTTTCTGCAACAAACAACAACAAAAAATGCTCAGTCTTTTAGGCACATATGCAGATCCTTTTACTCATATTTTTTTGTTTTTTAATTTTACTTTAACTTCTGGGATACATGTGCAGAATGTGCAGGTTTGTTACATAGGTATACCTGTGCCATGGTGGTTTGCTGCACCTATCAACCCGTCATCAAGGTTTTAAGCCCTGCATGCTTTAGGTATTTGTCCTAATGCTCTCCCTCCCCTTGCACCTCACCCCCTGACAGGCTCCAGTGTGTGATGTTCCCCTCCCTTTGTCCATGTGTTCTCATTGTTCAACTTCCGCTTAATAAATGAATTTTATACACTGAAATGCAGTGTTGGACAATATTCATGGGTCTACTTGGATGTGACTTTGGCTATGGCTTAAACAGTTCCTGTGAAAGGCGTGTGAAAGGGGCAGTTCTACTTCCTGAGGAGAAGCAAATCAAGGAGACTGTGCTATCCTCACTGCCTTCCCACTCACAGCTACCTGTTTTTGTCATCCCTGGCTGGAGCAGTGGGAAAGGAATAGGGGATACTAGAAATGCTGCTTTGGATGGTGAGGTGGTCTCAGTCTGTGTGCCAAGGCAGCAAGTGCGATACTTAGACACACATTGTCTCCACAACCAAATAGTGCAATAGCTTTGAACTTTGCTTTCTTCCCAAGATCTTGTGCAAATTATTTCTTCAGTCTGATTTTGTGCCATCTCTGGGCCTCAGTTTTTTTCATTTACAAAAGGATAAAGATGAGAACACTAGCTCTGTCTCATATTTGCTGAATTTGTTTATTTTGTTCCTGAAGCAAAGTAAGTTTTCATAATAATTGGTTTCCTCTTCTATCTTCACCATAGCCTCCATGTCCAAATGTCTTTCCTTTGACAGGTATATCAGTTACCTTGTATTGTATAATGAACTAACCCAAAAGATTTGAAACAACAAACATTTTCTGAGCTCATGGTTCTGCAGATTGGCAATTTCAATTGGACTTCTGTGGATGGTGTGTTATGGATTTGGCTAATCTTGGCTGGCCTTTCTCATGCCTCTTCATTCAGCCAGTAAGTGTATCAGGGCTGTCTGAGACACAGGGGCCCTCACTTCATGTGGTGATCTGGCGCTGGTTTCCATGAAAATAGTGGAGGCACCAAGAAAGCAGATTAGAGTGGAAACTGCAAGAAAGCAGAGTGGGATCTGTAAGACCTCTTGAAGTCCAGGCTTGGAACAAATACAATGTCACTTCTGTGAGTTTGTTTTGGATAAATCCAATCATAAACCCAGCCTAGATTTATGGGTTGCACAATAAATTCCATCTCTTGATGGAGAAGCTAAAAAAAAAATGGTGCAATTTTTGAAATGTAAGGAAAAGCAGGTAAGCTTTTTCTAAAGAGTATTTTAATTGATGGAAGAAGCATGGTACTACCTGACAGAATGCTTGGTTCCTAGTCACTTCACTGAATCTGACTATTATCATCCACAGTACAGAGAATTTGTACCAAATGCTCTATTATTTTAATTTAAAATTGCATCTCCTTGTGATTCATCCCAGAGCTAAGACAAGCATGCATGCCATGCATTTATTTATTTGGGAGCTGGGGGCTTCTCCTTTTATTTCTTTCTGACAGGTGTCCTGGGAAATCCTTCTGGAGCAGCAATCTGGCCCTTCTTATCATTTTGCCAATCCGATCACCCTAGGGTAGGGTGATTTAACAGGAGTAATTAATCATTGTGTTTTCTGAAATTGGAAGCCAAGGCACATTAGCCTCATACCAGAGAGCATGTATCCAAGTGAGGGGGTTATGAAGGAGTGTGTGTAATGAGAGAGGTGAGAGTCTCATAATTAAGGAGGAGCATAAATAATAATGAAAGTCATTAGTGCCACTTGGTTTGAAAGAATGTCATAAATGTACTTGGGACATTAAAGTGAAATCCATTATGACAAACATTAACACATACAAAGGAGGGGGAAAATGTGGTTATCTTGGGTTTGACAGATAGTGTCAGCTTCCAGTGGGGCCCAGATGGCATTCAGGAAAATGTTATGAGCAGTTTTATTTTAATATTTTTGGTTATGTGATATTTGGGAATCAAATGACACAAACACATGAGGAATTTTCACATGCCTGGCCTTGAAGAGGCTAGCAGAGAAGAGAGGTCACTGAAGGCAGCGGCAGACTGGAGGACTTCCATCTCAGAGGCACAACTTTTTTTCCTTAGTTGTTGCGATACCTCAAGGCATATGATGCAGTCTGGCATTTTTCCTCTGTGAAATTCCCTGTTGAACCAGTTTGGAGTTTGGATGCTTTCTTTAAAAAATAGCAAAGTGTGGGGGGAGCGACAGGGATGAGAATGAGGACATTTAAACAATTATGCAGGAAATTATATGATGCTAAAATTGAACATGGACAGGCTGTTCAATGGCAGGATTCCCACTCGTGCTGAGCTTTGCAAAGGGGAAGATCTTTTTTTTTTTTTTTTTTTTCTCAACAA
>NW_016806605.1:982352-988024 GCF_001698545.2 Rhinopithecus bieti
TTTTTGCTCTCTCCAAGACTGTAATTTTGAGCAGGAAATAATTCAGCATATAAAACAAAAGAAAAAATTAAATATATGTAGAAATGGAAGCACAGAGAAATAAAAGGAGGCAGTTGTAAAAAAAAAAAGAATTAACATGAAAAGTGTGTGTGTGTGCGCACGCGTGCGTGCGTGTGTGTGTGTGTGTGTGTTCAAAGTAAAGGAGTGATAAATGCTGGTGATGGTTTGGGAAGAAAAATGTTCCTCTCTGGGATTTCTTTTCAGGGTAGTGCAGACTCAACAGGATCATATTCCTGTTACACAAGGGTATCATGAGGACTCAATAGGTCTATATATGTAAAAGGCTTGGTACACTGACTGACAAATGATAAGTCCTGAATAAATGGGAGCTATAATAACTATTATTATAAGTGTTATTGTTATTGCATATCAGGGCTGGTGGAGCAATCCATATATTTGGGAATCTAAAATTATTTATGCATGATGGGGAAGAGGGAGGGATAAACTGACATCTGTGTCAAGCCTACTGCATGCAAAGAGATTTAGCTGATCAGTTAGCTCATATTATCTATTGCAAAGCTGCTCAGTAGGTGTTGTTGACTACAGCTGAGGAGACAAAGGATCGGACAGTTCAATGCATGTAAAGCAGTAAAAGAGTTACCGGCACGTAATAAGTGCTCAATGAACATTAGCGCTCAGGATTGTCATGCTTAAAGTCACACCAGTAACTACTGGAAGAATCCAAGTTTCAATCCCTTTCTTTTTTATTTCAATGGCACCAAGCTGCCTCTTACTTGACTCACCAGGAACAATCTACAGCTCACAAATGGACATTCTATAGTGAAGGCCATGAAGACGCTTGGGATCTATTCCTCTGCAAGGGCATACAGAGTGATATCACGGACTTTAGAGACTCAGAAGGGGGAGGGTAGGAGGGCGGCAGAGATTTGAAAAACAAGACACATTAAGCACAACGTACTAAAATCTCAGAAATCACTACTATATAATTCATCTCTGTAACAACAACAACAACAACAACAAAAAACATTTGTACCCCTAGAGTTATTGAAATTAAATAAGTAAATAAATAAATAAATAAATCGTAAGACTTTGAAGACTGCAACCAGAAAATTGGGTGGAAATCTCTGCAGTAGTCCTTTGGAAGTATGGTTTTTGTAGTGCACATGTACATATGGCATATTCCTTTCAAGGAAAGACTAGTCTGGGCTGCTGGGAAGACTTAGTAGACAGTCTTCTGTTGTTTTCCCTTCAGGATTGCTTTGTTTGTCAAGAATCACTTGATACGAGGTCGTGGCTGTGCTTGATACAGTCCCTATCTGATGACTGAAGGCTGTGGGCATGTAAAGACTTAGACATCCCAACGCAGTATGAACAATTCTAAAGGGCCATTAGAACTCCTCATTGGCGTGTTTGAGAGAAAGGGGTATTGGCTACAGCTGTCACTGGACCTGCATCATGACTCAACTTCTATATCCAGTCCCACACTGCTTTCTCTCCCTTCACAGGAGTTTATTTAAGTGCTCTTTTAAATAAACATTATACACTCTAAACTGGCTCAGAATCTGATTCCCAGGGGCCCCAAGTGGTAGGAGAATTGAATCTGCTAAGGGAAGTGGTATGATAATAACCTAAGTGATTTCATAATATCCACACTGAGCAGGACCATTCAGGGGGCTGAAGAAGTTGAGTCAATATTTCCATCCCACCCTGACGAGATGCCATCCCACATTCAGGATCATGCCTAAGGAGCATGCCAGAAGCCAAAGGACATTATTTGTGCACCTCTGTACTGTGCAGAACTTCCCCAGTTTATGCTTTTCTTATTCTTATTCTTATTTATTTTTTGAGACAGAGTTTCACTCTGTCACCCAGACTGGAGTGCAGGGGAGCCATCTCGGCTCACGGCAACCTCCAGGTCCCATGTTCGAGCGATTCTCCTATCTCAGCCTCCCGAGCAGCTGGGATTATAGGCATGCGCCACTACTCCCGCCTAATTTTTTGTATTTTTGGTAGAGACAGGTTTTCGCCATGTTAGCTAAGTTGGTCTCAAACTCCTGACCTCAAGTGATCCGCCTGCCTCGGCCTCCCAAAGTGCTGGGATTACAGGCGTGAGCCACCGCACCCCATCTCCATATATGTGTTTTGATGTAGAAAAAAATTATGTTTAAAATGAGCAGCAACAACATCAGGAGGAAGGAAAAGGGATGCATAAAAGGGCAACATTTGGGCTGAGAAGGCTATGTAGAGAATAACCTTCAGGGCACCTTGATTTAGGAAGCCTCACTTGCAACACTTAATAAAAGAGACCAAAACCTGGACTTAGGTAAAACGGACTGAGGAAGAACACGCAGAAGCTAGAACTTGGCTTAATTTTGCTTACTTGTTTTTTAATTACATTTTTATGTATTTTAAATTTCATTAGTAGTATCTGAATATAATCTCATAATTAAAAAGAAGCAAATACATTAGCCCTTTAAAAGTCTAATACTGTTCAACCCATCCTGCTCAGCCTAGAAGTTTGCCTTAAATAGAGAAGATTGCTGAGCTAGAGGTTCTTTTGTACTAGTGGGTAATGTTTTTACTGATTTGTTTTAGAATTTTAATTATGTTTTGTCTACTTGTTTTAATTTGTACTTTTAAAAAATATTTGTTCCTTCAAACACTTACGATTATTTGTAGAAATTTGTTTATATTGTTTAATTTTTTTTAAAAAAAAAAGAACATCACATTTGTAGCAATATTCCTCCTCTACTTCCTGAAGGCTTATTTGTATCTCCTTTCTTTTTTCTTAGAAAATTGTCTGATTTGCAAAGTACAAACTATTTTGGAAAAAAAAATCTTTGTTAAAATTATAATGAGCCTATCTTTTTTATTCTTTTAATTTTTGGTTTAAGTCTGTACTTTTCTTTTTCAGTTGAATATTTAAATAATCACTTTTCAATTATTCTATCTACCTATCTATCTTCTATCTACTTCTCCATCTATCATTTATAGGGCTATGAAATCCCCTCTGAGCACAGCTTTAGCTCCTTCCCACTGACATACAAAGGTCTTCTATTTTAAACAGTTTTTTTTTATTTTTTATTTTCATGATTACATTTTAAACAATTTATTATTTTAAGAGTGTGCAACTTAATTTCCCAACATATTTTGAGGGACATTAACCATTAAACTATTGTTGATTTCTAATTTTATTTCATAAGGTTAGAAAATATTTTACATTTCTTTTTTATAAAATAGGTGATGATTTCTCGTGGCTTATAAGCTATGTATTTATAATGTTTCATGTGTTTGAAAATAATGCATATTTTTCTTTGGAAGGTATAACATACTATAGAAAGCTGGATCATACTTGTTAATTGTGTCATGTAGCTCTAATATTTTACTATTTTCCACTTTTTAAAATTTGGCAATTCCTTCTATGAATTCTCCTATTTCAGCTTTACACATATTTGTAGCTATTGCAAAATGTCTTTGCATTTTCAAAATTCCATCTGTAGAAACAAATTTCTGTGTATCGAAATAGATTTCATTATCCAAAAATATCTATTTGAATGCCATCAGTCTTGGAAAAGTTGATACTTCCAGCTACACTGGCAACCACAAGGTACTTCTACCATGCTTCTACCCTCCTGGGCTTTCACCAGCTTTGGCTAATTGATCAAGATCTTCCTTCCTGCAGAGTCCAGATGCTACTTTGGAACATATCACTCAAGTCAGTTGCTACCAACTGATAACAGTTTGCCCTTCAGTCAATAAAACCTATTTCCTCTTCCTCCTTAAAAGATTGTCAAGTTAAGATTAAAAAATAAAATTGAGCAATGTCTACCAGGTTCAGAGAAAAACATCAAATTAATATTTTCTCAGTCAAGCTATCATTCAAGGAAATAGGCCAACACTGTTAAACATAGGCGATCTCAAGGTACAAAGTTTCCATGAGACCTTCTTGAAATAACTACCTGACAAAAGCTAGACAACAAAGAAGTGAATCAAAATTAAACAACCTTGCATTAGAGAAGCTATAATAAGTGGAATACATCAAAATATGATTGAGCAGTTATAGTTACAGGGACTTACAGTACAGTATGTAAATAATTTGTACTGTGATAATAGAAATGAAATATGTTACTGGGGAGAAAGAAGATAAAACAGCTGACCCATAATCCATATATCTAGTAATTAGTGAAAGAATGTTATTGAGACAGGAAAAAGGCTGTTGTTGACTCAACCTAGTCTTCTTGTAAACATATTGATAAATGAACCTCTTGGTAAATGGTTTAATGATAATTTCTAGGAGTATGGGCTATTATCTATGAAATACTGTTAACTAAATATCCCTAGGTTAGGTTGCTTATGATGGATAAGGTTAGTATAAATTGATTTATGAAGCATAATTCTCAAAGAATATCATAGAAACTATATAACTATCTGAAGTTTCAAATGAAAATGTTTCATGACATTATTCACTCTGTAAGACTCTGGCAAATTTTTATTAGAGGTCTCATATATTACTCTGATGCAAGGACATTTTGTCGCATAAAAGAAGGAAGAACCCAAGGCGCTGTGCAGAGTCTCCAGGACCTCCGTTTGCTTTGCTTAGGCCTCTCAGTTCTTGTATATTAAAATTATTCATCAAGCTTGAGATTGAGTATGATCCTTTGTGTGCCTCAGACTTGACAAACAACTATTTATTTTTGCCGAGTAACACAACTTGGGAGATGATTAGGAAGAAGTGCAAAAATGTCTATTTCTTCTTGTTTCTTAGCATGGAGCCCAGTAATACTGCTCAAAATTAAAACACGGAGTTATTTAAAATGTTTTAATCTTAGTGTTTTAATGTTTTATGATATCTACTGTTCAACAAATTCCTTTTTTTTTTAAATTATGCTTTATGTTTAGGGTACATGTGCACAACGTGCAGGTTTGTTACATATGTATACATGCGTCATATTGGTTTGCTGCACCCATTAACTCATCATTTACATTAGGTATATCTCCTAATGTTATCCCTCCTCCCTCCCCCTACCCCACAACAGGCCCCAGTGTGTGATGTTCCCCTTCCTGTGTCCAAGTGTTCTCATTGTTCAATTCTGACCTATAAGTGAGAACATGTGGTGTTTGGTTTTCTGTTCTTGCGATAGTTTACTGAGAATGATGGTTTCCACCTGTATTCATGTCCCTACAAAGGACATGAACTCATCTTTTTTTTATGGCTGCATAGTATTCCATGGTGTATATGTGCCACATTTTCTTAGTCCAGTCTGTCATTGATGGACTTTTGGGTTGGTTCCAAGTCTTTGCTCTTGTGAATAGTGCCACAATAAACATACTTGTACATGTGTTTTTATAGCAGCATGATCTGTAATCCTTTGGGTATATATCCAGTAATGGAATGGCATGGTCAAATGGTGTTTCTAGCTCTAGATCCTTGAGGAATTGCCACACTGTCTTCCACAATGGTTGAACTAGTTTACAGTCCCACCAACAGTGTAAAAGAGTTCCTATTTCTCCACATCCTCTCCAGCACCTGTTGTTTCCTGACTTTTTAATGATTGCCATTCTAACTGGTGTGAGATGGTATCTCATTTTGGTTTTGATTTGCATTTCTCTGATGGCTAGTGATGATGAGTATTTCTTCATGTGTCTGTTGG
>NW_016806605.1:989064-1056894 GCF_001698545.2 Rhinopithecus bieti
AACCACATGATTATCTCAATAGATGCAGAAAAGGCCTTTGACAAAATTCAACAGCCCTTCATGCTAAAAACTCTCAATAAATTCGGTATCGATGGAACGTATCTCAAAATAATAAGAGCTATTTATGATAAACCACAGCCAATATCATACTGAATGGGCAAAAACTGGAAGCATTTCCCTTGAAAACTGGCACAAGACAGGGATGCCCTCTCTCACCACTCCTATTCAACATAGTGTTGGAAGTTCTGGCCAGGGCAATCAGGCAAGAGAAAGAAATAAAGGGTATTCAATTAGGAAAAGAGGAAGTCAAATTGTCCCTGTTTGCAGATGACATGATTGTATATTTAGAAAACCCCATCGTCTCAGCACAAAATCTCCGTAAGGTGATAAGCAACTTCAGCAAAGTCTTAGGATACATAATCAATGTGCAAAAATCACAAGCATTTTTATACACAAATAACAAACGGAGAGCCAAATCATGAGTGCACTCCCATTCACAATTGCTTCAAATAGAATAAAATACCTAGGAATCCAACTTACAAGGGATGTGAAGGACCTCTTCAAGGAGAACTACAAACGACTGCTCAACGAAATAAAAGAGGACACAAACAAATGGAAGAACATTCCATGCTCATGGATAGGAAGAATCAATATCATGAAAATGGACATACTGCCCAAAGTAATTTATAGATTCAATGCCATCCCTATTAAGCTACCAATGACTTTCTTCACAGAATTGGAAAAACTACTTGAAAGCTCATATGGAACCAAAAGAGAGCCCACATTGCCAAGACAATCCTAAACCAGAAGAACAAAGCTGGAGGCATCACACTACCTGACTTCAAACTATCAACAAATTATTTTGTTTCATTTCCATTTCTTCTCCCTCTATATTCAAGTAATTTGTTACTAACAGTAGCACATATCATAAATCTTTTTAAAAATAATTTATTTATGTAACTACTGATTTTTCTATATTTTTAGGAGAACACACACACTAGAAAGATTATTTCTTGAATTCTTCAAAAAGGGTATGAACAATTTTAAAACAATAAATGATTTATCATTATTTATTTCAAAATGACCAGCCAGCTCCTAACTAGGGATTAATTTAACAAGCATAAGATATTTTGGAAATACTAGATAATGGGGAGGAAAAGGATGAAAATGCGGTAACCAAATTCCCAATCCTAACATTTTGTCTCCCACCTGACACTTTGTACAAATTCTTAGCATAATTATCCTTCATTATTTCTGTATTTGTTATATGCTTACTATGTCCAAAGCACCGTGTTAAGGGTTGACAGAAACAAGAGAATCTTCCCTCAAGGTGCTTACAGCTCAGAGTAAAAGGTGGATAGTTAAATCAGTGTGGTTTATTGTGAAGGGTGTTAAGCTCTGTATAAAGTCCTATGGAGACCTGGAAGGTGGAAACAATAAATGGCTCAGGCAACTAAGAAAAGTTTCCATAAAAAGTGATTTAGTGTATACATTAAGGACATCTACTTTATCATATATTTGGCATTTTTAAGAATTTGATGTTCTGTTTTTCAAAGTAACACCTTGAATGGGATGCAAAATACAACTTCACAACTGCCCGACATAGCCATGAAATAGAACAACCATTTCTTAGGCAGTTACATAACAAAAATCAAAGAACACTAGTTAGCAAACAGAGAAATTACATTATAATCCTGATTTCAACACTAAACTATTGTAAGGAATGTGAATTTGTGAAGTGACATAAACTCTTTGGGTTTCATTTTCTTCATCATCTAGGAAGTGGTGTGAAATAGTATTATCCAATACCTTTTGGGCACAGGAACCTGCAACATAGCCTGGTGTTATCATAATAACACCATAATAATATAATAAAATTATAAATAATAATTAAGAAATTTATAACGCAAGAGGAAGACCTATGTAACTAAAATCCAAACTACGAGGCATTGGTTTAGCAATCAGACAAGAAGTGGTAAGAAAACTGATATCAAAGGTTGAAAAGATGAAAAAATGTTTGGTAAAATTGTTACCTACAGTAACCTAGAAAGCAAATCACATGCCTTACAAATGTGAGGTTGTACAAAAAGCTGGAGACAGATATGTCAGTGGTATGTGTATGTGTAGAATATTATGTCATGCCTTTGGCAAAGTGTTAAAAGATGGAGATAAACTCCAGATAGAATTAGCTGGTGTGTAAACAGAAATATTGAAAACATTATGTTAGAAAAGCAGAATGCTTCTAACCCTGGTTAAGATGGCTTATGGAGAGGTTTTGAATGGAAACATATCCAATAAACATAAACATTTGATTACAATAATGCATGTAAACATCTAAATAAGAGCGCAGCCTACACACTTTTTGTTAAAGTTTTTCAGTGGATAAATGTAATAAGGGAAAATATTATAAAGGGTATGACCTTCATACCTATTGTTGCAGATATCCTCTTAGAAGCAGCCGAAAGAGAGAACTATGGGAGAAGAAAGTGAGATGGTGGGTAAGGAAGGGTTCTGGAAAAAAAAAAAAGAAAACAGTTAAGAAAACCACTCTGAGTATAGTTGTTAGCACATGAAATTTGCTGAAAATAAGCCTAGTAAGTTTTGAAAGATAGCTACTATTAATTTAAAAAAAAAAAGAAAGAGTGAAATCAAGAGCTCAAGATTTAAAATGACCCTTTGGCTCGCCAAGTTCTGCAGGCAGGAAGCAGAATAAGAAAGCTACACAACCAGCTCATATAAACTAGGTAAATAATAAAAAAAAGAGGAATCTCCTAGAGGACATTATCTAGAGACTTCTAGAGCAACGGCAAGACAGCCAAATTAAGACGAAGCATAGAAGACCTTTAGAATGTCTGCCCAGAAGGATTTCAGAATTGCTGCAAACCTGTGACTCCTGTTATCTCCCATTTTTCCACTTTGGAAATGGACATGTTTATTGTGGTTATCCTCTTCTTGTTCAACCGCTGCTATTAGTGCTGGTTGTGGAAGGGCCAGTGGGACAGGTAATTTCTTTTAATTCACTGATTTCTGTAACTTTAGCTAGACCCTTTTCTAGATTTAATATAGTAGTTACTATACATCACTGAAAGATCCTAGACTTTGAAACAAATGTGTTGTTGGCCAGGTGTGGTGGCTCACGCCTGTAATCCCAGCACTTTGGGATGCTGAGGTGGGCGGATCATCAGGTCAGGAGATTGAGACCATCCTGGCCAACATGGTGAAGGCCTGTCTCTACTAAAATTACAAAAAAAAAAAAAAATCCAGTCGTGGTGGTGGGCACCTGTAGTCCCAGCTACTCGGGAGACTGAGGCAGGAGAATCACTTGAACCCAGGAGGTAGAGGTTGCAGTGGGCTGAGATCACACCACTGCACTCCAGCCTGGGGCACAGAGTGAGATTCTGTCTCAAAAAAAAAAAAAAAAAAAAAAGACAAAGAAAGAAATATGATATTTAGTTAGTATTTGGGGTTGTCTCCTGTGATAAGGGAGGAAATGTATTTTTTAAGTGGGAAAAAAGAAACAAAGAGATATGTGGTGACCAGTAGTAAGTAAAGCTATAGTATTTATATATTACTAAAAGTCAAAAGATATCAAGAACATCTGAATTTAATAATTATTGCTCATGTCTAGGAGTGTTATTAATGACAACCATGTTTGGAAGAGTAATACTATAAAGATTTTAAAATCAATGTAAAATGTGCTTTACTTGCCTTTACTTCAGATAAAATCAATAATTATGTTGTTATGAAGTTTGTCCTCTAATTTGTGTTCAAGTGACAATAACGATATAAAATATTAAAACATGATGTAGAAATATTAACTGCAGAAAATTTGAATATAAAACAAATCTAAACAATCCAAACCTGTAGAGAGTATGTTTTCAGGAATGTTATTTTCTCCTGAAGTATTTGTCATTTGCTATTAGAAAATAAAGAAAATCACAAACACTGATGAAATTTTAGTGAAACTATTATTGACTTTTATACTTTGAAACTTAGTTAAGTTATATGCAGTGCTTTTTAAACATAAAGCTATTCACAATTCCAGCTTTTAATGTCCTTCTAGTTGCCAATGTAAACAGTCAGTGTTGTGCTTCAGGCATAGTGCCAATTTTCTTGAATAAAAATACTGTAAACCCAATTAAATTTGAATTTCAGATAAACAGCAATAATGTTTTAGTGTAAGCATGTCTCAAATATTGCATGAGACATATTTATTATAAAAGCTATCCATTTTTTATCTAAAATTCAAATTTAACCCTTATCTAACAACACTAATACAGATAACAAATTTAAGAGTAATGGAATTTTCTTAATATTGCAACATGTTTCTGATGATAGACATAGATAAATACCTGAGGAAACATTAATTGAAAAAAAAAAAAAAACAGTGAGTAGCAATAAAACAGACACTTTGCAATACAGCAAACATTTTTCAATATATTTAAAAAACCATTGAATTCACACCCAGAGGATAGATTTGACATGTTAATTTGTCTTTTCTCTTACCTATGTGTTTCCACTGTTCAAATTCTGCTTGTATTCTGAAGTGATCTTCATCTTCATATTTAGCAATGCAAAACATTTTCATGCTATTGAAACACAGTTGTCCTTTATTTCTAGGCCACAGGGCAAAAGTCCTAGAGAAGGGTTGTACTCCCGGGTTCTGGAATGTTGTTGGTTATGACAGTGAACATTTGGAGTCATGACTCAGACTCTACCCGTGCTAAATCCTTGATCCTTAATAACATCAGGGCACATATATCCTTTAATAAGTGTATGTTTATGATGTGTGGATGTGTGTTCTTACAAAATCCTGAACTCTCTAAAACTTGGGTCCCAGAATAGACATTCGTTATGCCCATGTGAAGACAGTAAGACCAATAAAATAGACTGGAGATATAGTTCTCTCCAAATATCCATGCTCCAACATGTTTTCCAGTCCCCCTTGTAGTTTCCCTTTTGTCCTTGCAATTAGTTCTGGCCAATGGACTGTGCACAGAAGTGCTGTGTGGCATATCCTGCCTCAAAGCATTTCAGATATGGTTGACACCCTTCAACTGTTTCTCGCCACTGAGATGTTGAGATGACAGCACTGCAAGATGGTAGAGCCTCCATTTGTGACCAAGAGGAGAAGAAACGCTCACCAACCCACACTAGACATGTAGCAAAGAGTTTAATTTTTAATGAAAAGAAATAAAAAAGCAAAAATCATTACTAATGGGAGGAGGCAGGGCTGAATGCATACAATCACATACAAATATACCCTTAAGCAAAACTACAATTTCATCCACTCCCTGTTGAAGGGTAATAGAGCTAAACTTATGTGAAAATTGGAAAGCAATCACTTTCATGTGGGGAAGCTATTTAATTTTTCTTTTTTATTTGTAAATTAACTGTCTTAGTGAACTGCTTGCTCTGTTAGATGTGTTGGACATATATAGTGATTTGCAAGTAATTTTGAAAATTTCAAATTTTGTAAAAAAATCAGTTTTTCTTTTCCAATATTTACACCTATTTTATGAGCGTCTAAGTTTCCCATTGCTACTGTAATAAATCATCATAAATTTGGTGGCTTAAGTCAACAGAAAGTTATTCTTTCATAGTTCTGGAGGTCAGAAGCCTGAAATCATTATCACTGGGCTGAAATCAAGGTGTTAACCAGGCCACACTTCCTCCAAAGACTCTACTGAAGAATCTGTTCCTTATTTCTACCAACTCCTGTTGGTTGTCAGTCTCCCTTGGTTTCTAGCTGCAGCACTCCAATCCAGCTACATCTTCATGTTGCTTTCTCTTCTTCTGTCTGTGTAATCTTATGCCTTACACTTATTAATGATGACATTTGTCATTAGATTTAGGACCCACATAAGTAATTCAGAATGATCTCTTCATTTCAAGTCTCTTAATTAAATCATATCTGCAAACACCCTTTTTTCTCGAATAAGGTAACATTTACAGACTCCAGGTATTAGGATGTGAATATCTTTTTTTTTTTAGTAGTGGTGAACGAGGGCATTTTTCAGCCTGCTACCTCCAATTTGGCTATTTTATTGCATTAGCTAGGAAAGAACAATGTTAAAATAATGATAGTAGTTGTACTCAATAGGAGACTTGGTACAAATTACCTAGTTTACTATTATAAGAAGAATAAACAATATGCTTCATTCTTTATGCCTTTTATTTTAGTGCTTTTGATACATTCTGTCATAAAATATCTTTTCTCTAATTAAGATTTTACGTAACATTTTATTCTCTATAATTTACCTTTTTTTGAACGTATGTACTTATTTCAAATACCAAATTAGGCAGGCATAATCATATGGAATTTTTTTATAAAAAGTGTAAAAAAGAGAATCAAACATGTTAATGCTTAGTCTGCTTTTATCTGTTGACATTGTGTGTGTGTTTGCGTGTATATCTTAACATATCAACATATATAGGTATATGTCATTATGACTAATAGCTCTGTACATGGTGCATAAATATTTCTGGAGATTTAGAAATGTTCTTTCTCATATTTTACTCTTTAAATAATACTACAATGAACATCTATGTATGCATGTATCTAGCTAGTTAACTAGTTACTTGTATATGTAAATGCTTGATAAGAATGCAAAATTTAAAGTAGAGATCAAGAAAAGAAAGTATATTGTAAACTTCATAGTCTCTACATGAAGTGGTATGATTATCACTCATATGTAAACTGCGGTAATTTAAAATATGTATTTTATATAGTAAGAACAACCATTTAAACATTTTTTAAAAGAGTTTTAGGTTATAGGTCAATAAAAGAAATAAAATGGTAGCATAAAATATTCAATGGATGCAAAATTTGCAGAAAAAGTAGGGAAAATCAAACAAGAACAGACAGGATATATAACTGAGTATAAGAAATGCACCTTAAATATAATATAAAGATACGAATAAGAAAAATAAAATAATAGAAAAAGGTATGCTATGTTAATACTAGATTTAAAAACCTGGGATGGTATACAAAACGATTCAAAGCACACATAAACACAAAATTATAAGAGATAAAGAAAGTCATTCCCAGACATGTAGACCAATGAAACAGAATAGGGAAACCAGAAATAAGGCTGCATGCCTACAACTGTCTTATCTTTGATAAACCTGACAAACACAAGCAATGGGGAAATTCAATAAATGGTGCTGGGATAACTGGCTAGCCATACACAAAGGATTGAAACTGGACTTTTTCCTTACATCATTGTGATGGTTGATATTGAGTGTCAACTTGATTGGATTGAAGGATGCAAAGTATTGTTCCTGGGTGTGTCTATGTGGGTGTTGCCAAAGGAGATTAACAGTTGAGTCAGTTTTCTGGGAGAGGCAGGCCCACCCTCAGTCTGGGTGGGCACCATCTCATCAGCTGCCCAACACAGCTAGGATAAAATCAGAAAGAGGAATGTGGAAGGATTAAAGTGGCTGAGTCTTCTGTCCTCTATCTTTCTCCCGTGCTGGATGCTACCTGGCCTTGAACAGCAGAGTCCAAGCTCTTCAGCTTTTGAGCTCTTGAATCTACACCAGTGATTTGCCAGGGGCTCTCAGGCCTTCAGTCACAGACTCAAGGCTGCACTATCAGCTTTCCTACTTTCGAGGTTTTGGGATTCAGACTGGCTTCCTGGCTCCTCAGCCTGCAGATGGCCTATTGCAGGACTTCACCTTGTGATTGTGTGAGTCGGTTCTCCTAATAAACTCCCCTTCACATATTCATGTATCCTGTTAGTTCTGTCCCTTTAGAGAACCCTAATACAACTGTATAAAAAATTAACTCAAAATGGTTAAACACTTAAATATAAAAAATCAAAACAATAAAAACCTTGGATAAACATAGGCAACACAATAAAATAAAACATAGGCAATACAATTCAGGGCATAGGATTGGGCAAAGATTTCCTGAGGAAGACACCAAAATCAAATGCAACAAAAGTAAAAATTGGCAAATGAGATCTACTTAAACTAAAGAGCTTCTGCACAGCAAAGGAAACTATCAATAGAGTAAACAGACAACCTACAGAATGGGAGAAAAACTTTGCAAACTATCCATCAGACAAAGGTATAATATCCAGCATCTATAAAGGACTTCAACAAATTTACAAGAAAAAATAAAAAAACCATTAAGAAGTGGGCAAAGGACATGAACAGACACGTGTCAAAAAAATGTGGCCAACAATCATATGAAAAGAAGCTCAACATCACTGATCATTGGAGAAATGCAAATCAAAACCACAATGAGATAGCATCTCACACCAGTCAGAATGACTATTACTAAAAAGTCAAAAATAACAGATGTTGGCAAGATAGTGAAGAAAAAGGAATGCTTATACACTGCTGGTAGGAATGTAAATTAGTTCAACCGCTGTGGAAGACAGTAGGATGATTCCTTGATGTCCTAAAAAGAGAATTACAATGGACCCATTAATTCTGTAATTCTGTTACTATGTTATTGTAAAGACACATGCATGTATATGTTTGGAACACTATTAACAATAGCAAAAGCATGAAATCAACCTGTAGGACCATCAATAGTAGACGGATAAAGAAAATGTGATACATATATACCATGGAATACTATGCAGCCACAAAACAACAAGATTATGTCCTTTCCAGGAACATACATGCAGATGGAGGTCATTATTCTTGCCAAACTAACACTGGAACAGAAAACCAAATGCCACATGTTCTTACTTTTACTGAGAGCTAAATGGTAAGAACATATGAAGACACATAGAGGAAAACAACACACACTGGGGCCTTTTGGGGAGTGGAGGATGGGAGGAAGGAGAGGATCAGGAAAAACAATGGATACTAGGCTTAATGTCTGGGTGATGAAATAATCTGTACAATAAACTCCTATGACACAAGTTTACCTATATAACAAACCTGCAGATGTACTGCTGAACTTGAAAAGTTAAAAACAAAGTTATTCCATAATAGCGAATTCATCAAGAGGCCATAAAAGTTCAAACATATATGTGCCTTAAAAACAGAACTTTATAATACGCAAAGCAAAACAGAGAACTGCAAGGGGAAATAGACAAACCAATTATTATAGCAAAATTTCGATGCCCCACACTCAATACATCATAGAACAAGTGGACAGAAAAAGCAGTAAGAAAGTGGAAAACTTGAAAAACGCTATCAACACACGTGACTACTTGAACACTGCACTCAACAGTGGCAAAATATACATTCATTTTAAGTGCACATGGAAGATTGACCAAGACAGACCATATTCCAGGTCACAAAACAAGTCTCCCTACGTGTAAAAGCATCCCGTCCCTTATATTCTAGACTAGGTTTAACCAAACTATACCACTGCCTTTTGACTTTGGGATACAGAATTCGAGTATGGGAAGAATAAAACAATGGATAAAAGATGAAAAAACATGTTAGGCTAAAGAAAGAAAATTTGGGGAAAGTCTGAGATGGGAGAATAATGGGGCAGCTGGTTAGGAATAATGAAGACAGGACGGAGAAGAAAGAATTTTAAGCAGTGTTTCTATTAATTATATATTCTGTTAATAAATGGAAATAAAATACTTAAATTATTTAAAAATTATTTTGTACTAGACCACATGAATTGTGGTCACTGAAGTATAATACTTCTACAGAAACTAAAAATTATAAAAAATTAATATATAACTAAAGTTTCTTGCAATATATTACTTTTTTTTCTGATATTTTGCATCTTTTGTATTTGTTACAACTAATGAAACATTTGATGTGCCTTGTGATTTTTCTGTCTTAACTATTTCTGCTCTGTGTTCATCCAGACAGAAAAGCCTTTTCAGAAGTTCTCCAACAAGCTTCTCCTATATCTTATTATGTCCTACTCTGCACTCCAACAAGCTTCTCCTGTGTCTAATATGACCCTCCTCACCTTCGGCTGTAAGAGAGATTTAGAAAATACATTATACAAGGCAAAAATATTTTTATGATTGACTTAGATAAATTTGATTTATCATCTGTAGCCTGGCCACCATGAACAAAATCAGAATTTAAATCCAATAATTTCTATAGCAAATATTCATGGTATTGAGCATTTAAAATAAAATGCTCTAAAATGTATAGCATGAAGCTTTTATTTGGGATTTAAATATTTATTTTATTTCATTTGATTTCTTAACTTTTATTTCAGGTTCAGGGGTACATGTGCAGGTTTGCTATACAGGTAAATAGTGTGTCACAGGGATTTGTTGTACAAATTATTTCATCACCCAGGTAATAAGCATAGTACCTGAGAGTTTTTTACCCTCTTCCTTCTTCTACCCTCCACCTTCAAGTAGGCCCTGGTTTTGTTCTTCCCTTCTTTGTGTTCATAGGTATGCAATGTGTAGCTTCCACTTTTAAATGAGAACATCTGGTATTTAGTTTTCTTTCCCTGTGTTAGTTTACTTAGGACAATGGCCTCCGGTTCCATCCATGTTGCTGCAGTGGACATCATCTCATTCTTCTTATGGCTGCGTAGAATTCCATGGTATATATGTACCAAATTCTATTTATCCAGTGCACCATTGATGGGCATTTAGCTTGATTCCATGTGTTTGCTATTATGAATGGTATTACAATGAACATATGCCTGCATGTGTCTTTATGGTAGAATTATTTCTATTCCTTTGGGTATATATCCAATAATGGGATTGCAGGGTCAAATTATAATTCTGTTTTAAGTTCTTTTGGGAAATCACCAATCTGCTTTCCACAGTGGCTAAACTAGTTTACATTTCTACCAGCAGTGCATAGGCATTCCTTTTTCTCCACAACCTCACCAGCATCCATTATTTTTTGACGTTTTAATAATAGCCATTCTGACTGGTGTGAGATGGTATCTCATTGTGATTTTGATTTTCATTTCTTCAAGGATCAGTGATGTCAAGCTTCTTTTCATATGATTGTTGGACACATTTTCTTTTGAAATGTGTTTGTTCATGTCCGTTTCTCAATTTTTAATGTTTTTTTTCTTGTAAATTTACTTAAGTTCCTTATAGATGTTGGATAATATACTTTTGTCTGATGCATAGTTTGCAAAAATTTTCTCCCATTCTGTAGGTTATCTGTTCACTCTATTGGTAGTGCAGAAGCTCTTCAGTTTAATTATGTCCCATTCATCAATTTTTGTTGGGTTTCAATATTTAAATAAATACATCCACTTAATAATCAGTGGAAATACATAAAACACTTATTAAAAGAATAATAAACATACTTTTGTTTCTGGCTAAATAGTCAACTTAGTCTTTAAAAGTTAAATATGAATGTATTCTACGATAATGAAAATCAGAAGCCACCCAAATGTCCAATTACAGAAAAAAAATGGTTACTTATATCATGGAGTATTCTATTGCAATGAGAAAGAATGAACTATTAATATATATATATATATAAATATGGGTAAATCTTAGGACTATCATATTGGGTAAAAAAGAGCATATCCCTAAAACTTTATGAAGTATGTATATATTATATATTTGAGTCTTTATAAAATCTCAAAGAGAAATAAATCTGAACACATTGACTTGAAATATATACATATATAGGGTCAAGCCATTAAAATGGGGCATGATTAAACAAAAACCAAGATAGTGATGAAATTTGGCAGTAAAGCTGTGGGATGGGATTTTGGATGACGTCACAGGTAGATTTCAACAGTATTGATGCTATTTTAGACAATATTCTGGATAATATCTGGTTAGAAAATTTAGAGATGTTTATTTTGTATTAAAATTTCATATGTATTTCAAAACTTATTTTGTGTAATCAAATATTTGATTTTAAAATTAAAATACAATGAAAAGTCAATTCTATAAATCACGTCTTTTTATCCATTGATGAAAATCACAGTTTATGATTTTCTTACTGGCAGAAAATTATATCTGAGAGTTACATTTTAAAAAAAAGCAGAGAGAAGGAAGGAAAATAAGTTCAGAAAAAAATAATATTCAATTTTGCTAATACCATATTGGGCTTGAGCAGTGGAATAACAGCAGTGTCTCTGAGTTAGTGTCATGGGGGAGACTGGTCTTAATAATTAAACAGGAAACTTGCTGGAGTTGCTAACGTCTTAGACCCTTCAAGCTGCTATAGCAAAATGCCGTAGACTGTGCGGCTTTCAAATGGCAGAAATCTGTTTTTCGTATTTCTGAAGGCGGGAAATCTGAGATCAAGGTGCTGGCATGGTCAGCTTCTCGTGAGGGCCTTTTCCCAGGTTGCAGACTGCCAACTTCTTGCTGTATTGTCACTCGGAGGAAAGAGGGCAAGTCTCTCAGGTCTCTTTTATGAGGACACTAATCCTATTCATGAGGGCTGCACTCTCATAACCTGGTTACCTCCCAAAGCCTCTGCCTCCTAACGTTACAATAGGCATTAGGATTTCAATATGTAGATCTTGGGAGGGACACAAATATTACAGTCAGCAAGAAGGGATACACATAATCATATCGAATAGAAAATTTTAAGGCTCCCATTTTTTTCTAATGCAATGTTTTCAGTTTCCTTATTGAAAACGAGTAGTACAAGATCCTTTTGTGTTATTCCATTCAGAGAACATAGCCTGGAAGAAAAGTCACACTTTTGAAACTCTCTTAAATATAGAGAGCAACCCTTTCCTGATAAGGAGAAAATGCTAAAAGATATTTTGCAATGTATCTGAGGGAGCAAACTTCCAGAATAAACAATTACTCACAACTGGGTACTTGAAAGGACTATCAAGTGATGTGCAATTACAACAACAATGAGAGTAAGAAAAACCAATGACTGATATGATTTTAGTGACACCTTACATAGAACTCTAGAGAAGATAAATCCAGAACACGCCACAGCAGAAGTTGTGCATCACGTAACCAGTGTGTCAGGCACTGTGGCAGCAAATTTCTTGGAACATGCAGATGTGCTCGTTACTTTTTTCCACAAGACTCAGGTCATGGTCTCTCACTTTTAATTCATGTTCTTCTAGAATTTGACCCTGTTGGAGAGATGCTTGGGTGGCCATATTAATCTCTACCAACTTTTTACACACACACACACAGACACACACGTCAAAGCTTTCAAGGTACAACTGGATTTTGGTTACATGGATGAATTGTATAGTAGTGAAGTCTGAGATTTTAATGTGCCCACTACCTGATAATGTACATTGTAGTTAATATATAGTTCTCTTTCTGTCCCTCAGCTCCTTCCCACCATCTCACTTCTGAGTCTCTGAAGTCCATTATATAACTATGCCTGCATTTTCATTCCTATAGCTTAGCTCCCATTGTAAGAACACATGGTATTTGGTTTTCCATTCCTGAGTTACTTCACTTAGAATAATGACCTCTAGCTTCATTCAAGTTGCTGCAAAAGATATTATTTCATTCTTTTTCATAGGTGAGTAGTATTTCATGTTGTATATATACCAAATTTTTTTATACATTCATTGGTCAAGGACATTTAGGTTGGTTTGATACCTTTGCAATTGTGAATTGTACTGCAGTAAACATACATGTGAAGAAAGTCTACCAACTTATTTTCAGTAGAATAATTCAGAATTTTTTATTCTTTGGAGTAGTCCAAACTTCTTTAATAACTCTTCATTTTAGAGACTCAGGCCATGGATATTGTACCTATTATATTTCTTTCTTTCTTTTTTCTTTTTCTTTTTTTTTCCTTTTTTTTTTTTCCACCTCTTAGGAAATGGAATTGTGTGCAAAGCACATTAAAAGTTTATCAGATGTGCTGCTTTTAAGCAAATGAGACTTTCAGCAATATAAGAGGTGGCTGAGGCCCCTCATGACTGCTGTGGCTTCCCTGTGTGTCAGTTTTATGATCAACACTGGAACCCTAACATCCATCTGGCTGAATAGTCATTCCCTTGATAATCTGACTGTGCTGCCCTCTCTCTTTTTTTCCACCTAAATGCTCTCTGGCCTGGTTAAAAAATCACATTCCAGGTGTATTTATCTTTTTGACTTTTAGCACTACTCTTCCTCTCCTAATAGACCTAAAGATTCTGGATAAGTTACATCCTTTCATTGCTTTCTTTCAGATCATGAGCTTTTTCTTGTCATAGCTACGTGCTGTGTGGGATACCCTATTTACTTATGTAATACTGTGCTTATTACTAGTGTTCTTCCATTTATATCCTCATTGATATTGCTGCCAAATAGCTTCCATCCACTCAGGACCTTTTGTTCCTGGCTTCATTTTATTTAACAACCTTTCTGATTAAGTTAGGCATTTGCATTCTCTAGTAAGCAAAACAAGTCATTCTAAAATATTTTTATGACATATACTAGATATTTTTCACAAGTGTGGAATATTCCTCCAATTTTATAACCTTTAAATGTATCTTTTTACATTCTATTCAAGTTAATTCGTTAGAGTGCAATGGATGGCATTGTTAGATAAATAACACTAAATCTATTTTAAAATTAACTAGAAAATAAAATTTAAATATTATTTGTAAGAAACTGAGACACATTTCACAACTGACTGCAACACTCTGGTATATTAAACCATTGTTAATAACCATTGAGCACCAAGAAACACTCTTAAACGTTTTTATCTTAAGCAGAGGGACAAGCTTAGATTTTTTCCACCCTGAATTAGTGAATAGATCCAGTAGGAAGATGTACAAAACACTTCAATAAGCCCTGAGAAATAGTTGCTCTGTTTATATAAATCTAGTGAGAGGGTTTAAGGATTTCTACTGTCATGTAAGCTTGAGAGCTGCTGAGATAAGATCTTTTCTTCTCTTTTTAGCAAACTTTATTCTCCAGAAACTGTCCAACTTGTTACATGCATCATAGTTGGTTACACCAAATATGGTTGTGTTTCAGAGAGACAGATCTAGTCTTTTAAGTTTCATAAGGAAGACAAGGCATGCAGTAAGTTTAGAAACCAGAATAGAGACAGTGGCAGACAATGCAGTACAGCCTACTTCACACTATTTCAGATTTCTTTTTCCAGACTTCCTCACTGTGGCAGATGAAAAGGGAACTATGTGAATGCCTGGACTCTATTATATGGAGTTATGGTAATGGAACATGGTTTGTGACAATAAGATATAAGCAGGAGAAACTGGTATCTCCTCACTAGCACCAGAAGCAAAGTCTTACGAGTTGGACTTCTCTTATTTGTCTTCCAATTTTCCTCTCACTTCCTCGGTGAAACTCAGGGGAATATTGAGTCCTGCTTCCATTATGGATGCATAACCATTTAAAAGATCAAATTTTCCTGAGACAGTAATAAATTGAGGAACCAAAGCCAGAACATTTGGGAAGGGAGTTGATTATTGAAACAAGGGATCAGCATGAATTGAATTAAATATTTTTTATGGCTTGCAGCCTGAGGACAATCAAAAGTCAGGCCTGTGTGGCAACTAAAACCCCATTCAACAACCCACTGGCTTGATAGCGTGAAGAAACACTGAAAAGTAGGGAAGGATGTCTGGAAAGGACATATCCAGAAAGAAGGAGCCCAAATTCTGTCTATAAACTCTTCTGAAATCTTACGCTGATCCCTGGCATTGCATACACTGAACAGACTGCAGGTAGTCCAGTTAAAGAAAAAGAGAAATAATCTAAAATTTCATTTGATGACTTAAATATTGAATGTGAAGTTTGAACCCAATCAAGTTAAGTACCTGTTAAAACAAAAATATCAACAGTCTTCACTGGACAGTAGTACAAAGACTCTCAACAATATAACATTCATATGATCCATGATACAAGTAAATATTAATTGATATTTGAAAAGATGCAGAAATATGTTAATCATTCTTAAATTTTAAAAAAGTCAATGAAGGCTGACTTCTAGGTAGCCCTGATTTTGAAATTAGTAAACAACAACATTAAAGCAGCTATTTTAATTAACATAGATGAGATAAAGGAAAATACACTTATAATAAATAAAACAATAGGCGACCTGAATAAGGAAATAGAGGATGTAAAAAGAATAAAATGAAAATTCTAGAACTGCAAATTATAATATCTGAAATAAAAAATTACTTAGTTCTTTTAATCACGTTAAAGAGAACATGTTTTGTTTCTGGTGGATTTAAGACTATATAAGAAATAAAAGTTTGCAATGTTACCTAAGCACTCAGATAAAATAAGCTATGCAATTATCAAAGAAGTCTTCAAAAACTTTTTGATATGTAGGTATGTGTATGTATATATTTATTATATATAATGTATAATGTGTTATACAGCATATTACATGTCATAGGGTATTATATACTTCAAATATTCATTAGTGTATGTATATGCATTTGTCTATATATGTATATATACAAATAACTATAAAATATAAAGTGTTAATTGTATAACATATAAAATATGGTATATAACATATATGTTATGTATTTGTAATATGCTATATATGTACACTTGCCAGTGCATGTTTTAAGAAGTAAACTAGCACAACTGAAGAAAGAAGTGGAGCTAGATATAATACCACATAGCTCTCAAAGAAATCTAAAAACTTTTCATATGATATATATAAAACATATCTATAACATGTATTCTGCCATGTATATATAATACATATAATATATATCATACCATGTATTTATGTAATATAGTAGCATGTAATATGTTAGGCCATTACATGTATGTGTAAAAATACACACATACATGCAATATATATGAAATTCTTGCCTTTAGCCTTGTTAATGGTAACCAACAAAGCAAATATTGCTTGCCAATGACAAGCTATGTAGAAGTAATATGGTAACATATTTTATTATGTAAATCTAGGTTATAGTGTTATAGATATTTTGGAGAAAGGGTGAAGTTCTTGTTCTTTCTACTAAAACTTTAGGCTGGGCATGGTGGCTTACACCTGTAATCCCAGCACTCTGGGAGGCCAAGGTGGGATCACTTGAAACCCAGAGTTCAAGACCAGCCTAGACAACATAATGAAACCATTTATCTACAAAAACATTTAAAAAATTATCCAGGCATGGTGGTGTGCACCTGTGGTCCCTGCTACTCAGTAGGCTGAGGTGGGAGGATCCCTTGAGCCCAGGAGATTGAGGCTGCTATGAGCCAAGAAAAAAAAAAAAAGCAAGAATTCAAAAAAATATTTACTTCATTTTACCATGCCATACTAAATACATTCTGAAGACTCTTCTTCCTAGTCTAAGTCCATAAAAATGACAAAACAGAACAGGGAAAATTAGCTGTTTTATCAGGGCATTAGTAATTATAGAAAGGAAAACATATATTGAAGAGTAAATTACATTGAGGAAGTAATCCAAGCCCTTTGCTTTAAAAATAGAGAGCACTTCAAAGGAGTTTCTGTCCCAAAAGTGGTAGCTTTCTAAAAAGCAGAGGGAGTTCAGCGGCAATTGAAAAGATAGCAGTTTGCAAAACCACAATTGTTATCCATGGTTTGATACTGACACATTCATTCATTCACTCCTATTTTTGTCAGGCAACATGAGAAAGGAAATAAAAAGGTACATGACTGTAACAGCAGCAGTAGGTTTTTCATTTTTTTTATGTATGAAAGAATAAAATATACAATATAGGAATAATCTGAGTGTGTGGATGGCAAGTACAGTTTTTCCCAATAAATATAAAGTTAAAAAGTTACTATAAGGATAACTAAACAACTGGAATATGTTGGAAATCATGGTTGAAACGGAAATGCATCTTTAATTCTATGTTTTAAAAAGCTACCAAACTCAGACTTTCAAGATCCAGATAATTCTCCTTTTTATTTATACTTTTCTGGAAGACAGAGAATCATGGAGAGTTAGCACAAAATTATTTTATTGAGTTCTCTAATACCTGAAATAGATAAGGACAACCCAAGATGGAAAGGTATAGACAAACCTAAATTAGGAACGTGTAATAAAACATTAGAAAACAAAACAAAATTTCTGAATATATAGTCACTGAAATAACATTAAAAGCCAATTGATGGTTTAAGAAGAATACTAAACATACTGAAAAGTGACAAAGCTAGATATGAGGAAATCATATAGAAATCCATGCAGAGAGATAAGAAAATAGTGTGAAGGAAAACCTATAGCTCATATCTAATATGTGTGACAAAAAGAATTTTAAAAAGGCAATAATCATATGGGGAAATTATTTAGAAATAAAAAAGCAAGATTCTTCAAATGAAACAAAAAAAGTAGAAGAAGTCCCTAGTAAGATAAATGAAAACAAATCTATAAACCTAACCTAAACCCAACTCTGAGATTTACATACACACACACACACACACACACACATATATACACACATATATGTTGTGATGTTGTTGCCCAGGCAGGAGTGCAATGGTGTGATCTCGGCTCACTGCAACCTCTACTTTCAGGGTTCAAACAATCCTCCTGCCTCATCCCCCCAAGTAGAAGGCATGTGCCACCACATCCAGCTAATTTTTGTATTTTTTATTAAAGATAGGATTTCACCACATTGGCCAGGCTGGTCTTGAACCCCTGACCTCAGGTGATCCGCCCACTTTGGCATCCCAAACTGCTGGAATTACAGGTGTGAGCCACTGTGCCTGGCCTGAGATTATATTTTTAAAAAGACTTTCAGCTGTATGATTTTAAGTAAAGCACGATTAGAGTATAGAAAATACCCATGTACAATACAGAAAATTTGAAGGACTGTAATGTATATTAGCACCTGCTAGCCAAAGTAAACTTCTAGAGTGGATATCAAGGCTCCCAACCCCCAAGCCTCAGACCCATATGGAATCCTGGACTGTTAAGAACAGGGCCGCACAGCAGGAAGTGAGCAGCCTGCAGCAACATTACTCCCTGAGCTGCTCCTCCTGTCAGATCAGCAGAAACATTAGAGTCTCATAGGAGCACTAACTCTATTGTGAATTACACATGTGAGGGATCTAGGTTGCGTGCTCTTTATGAGAATCTAATGCCTGATGATCTGAGGTGAAAGCCTCATCCTGAAACCATGTCCCTATCACCTGTGGAAAAATTGTCTTCCATATAACTGGTCACCAGTGCCAAAAAGGTTGGGGACCACTGGGGGATCACTTTTAAATAGCAGGCAAAATAGAATATAAAGTAAAAGCATTGATAGGGATAAAAGGCATTGAAAGAAACAATAATCTATCAAGAAGTCATATTATTTATAACTTTGTCCCTGTTTAACAAAACATAAAAAGAAACAGAAAACGAAAATTGAAATGATTGCAAGAAAAAATTTAAAATCCACAGTTCTCTCAGAGATAGATAGATCAAAATAGATAGAATTGATAGGATAATAAATAATACATTATTATATTTAACATTTTATACTAATAAAATGAAAATATTTTAAATAATATAGGCAGTTTAATTTTATATATCTGAGCATATAGATTTATACAGAACTTTGTACTAAATAAAGAACATGCATTGTTTCCAAGGACATGCAGACTATTAACAGAAATTGTTCATATCCAGATGCTACATGATTTCTAAACAAATGCAATTGTTGACTAAAATTAAATTAATTGAAACCTCATAATAAATAGCACTCCTTCAAAAAGACCTTTATAAACTAAAAGTAAAAAATTCTTGTAAATAGTCCATGGGATGAAAATGAGAATTACAATGTTGAACAAAGCAATGAGAAAACTCCAATGGTGAAAGTTTTGTTATGTAGCTAAAATGTACAAAGATGAAAATATATATACTTAAGTGAGTATAATAGGAAATAAGAAATAATATAATTTAATGAGCTAAGCTTTCTTTTTCAAGCTGGGTGTGGTGGCACAAACTTGTAGTCTCAGCTACTAGGAAGACTGAGGTGGAAGGGTCACTTGAGCCCAGCAGTTCAACTCTAGCCTGGACAACATAACAAAAACATCATATCTTCTCTAAAGAGAGAGAGAGAGAGAGACAGAGAGAGAGAGAGTGCATAAAATAATAATAATGAAACAAACCCTACCTAAAATATTAGAAAGATTTAAAAGATAAAATTATAAAGAGTACTAAAATAGAGAACGTAGATATTTAAATCTGTTTTTTGGACAAAAGAATAAAAATCTGATTATATTGATAAACATAGTCAAGAGCTGGCACAATTTAAAAGTTCAAAGAAATTAGTAACATTATCATTAGAAGTATCATGAATATATAGCAAAAGACACTTTAAAAACTGAAAAAAAAAAAAGAGAAATTAATCAATTGATCTTTGGGAAGGCAACAGCAAAAGATGCCAGTTCTCCCTAAATCAAACTATAAAGTCAGTGCAATAACAATGAAAATATCAATAAGACATTTTATAAAATTTGTAAGCTATTTCTAGAAATCAAATGTAAGACAAAAGTAAAATTAAAATGTCAAAATAATACTGAAAAGAAGAAGAATGGGGTCTTGCCTGGAAGACATGAAGCTTTATTATAAATTGTCAGTAATTAAAACATCGTGGCATTGGTTAGATGAAAACTAATTCTTATCACCTAATTTTAGAAACTTAGAAATATAAATAAATGAAGCATGAAGGTAGAAATGACTTAAGTCTCATAGCTATGGTGGCAGGTTCAGGACCAAAATTCTTGTCTCCTTAATCCCAGGCCTGGACTCTGTTTCCTACAGTACATGTTACTCTCTCACATGCTGTTAGACAAGTAGAGAGTTTATAAATTAGAACAGTCTGGGTCTGCTATAGGAATAAGCAATTCCAAATCATTGTAGCTTAAAACACAGTATTTTTTTCTTGCTTAATTACATATCCGACTGGGTCAGTGTTGAAGTCAGCTCCTCACAGTCACTTAGCAACTTAGGCTGACGGAGTCTCTGTCATCTGACAACTGGACTGTCTCAACCTCTTCTGTCATTTGACCTTTTCTATCACTGTGTGAGGGTCAAGGAGAACGTAGAGGACTCCACAGAGGTTTTTCATTGCCTTAGTCCAAAAGTATTATATGTCAGTTCCATCCACATCTCACTGACGACAACTTGTCACATGGCCCTTCCTGATTCCAGGATGACTGGGCAGTGTATTGAGCTGTAAGTTCAGGTAGGTAAGAGCAGGTAGATACTGATGGACCTTAGATTACAATTACATGTAGTAAAGTGAAAGTAACTCTGAATTGTTCAGCTGATGATTCATATCAAATTCTTTCTATCCCATTGAGGTTTCCAGTTTTTTAATGTATTCCCGAATATCTGTATCCTTATCCTAGGATTTGGAGAATAAACATATGACAATGTAAATCAAATGAGTGCTTTTGACTCTGTGGTTAAAATGTTTAAAATGATAAGCGAAGAAGGAGGATGAAAACCATGGTTTGGAGGTTTGCCCATGGTTCCTAAAGTCTGCTTTACTTACGGAAGGGAAAAAGGCAGGTCCTTAGTTCACCAAATTCTAAGTTCTTGGCTTGAAAATGTTCCCTCAGCTTCCCCAATATTTACCCTTTTACAGAAACTAGAGCCTGTTTCAGGGAAAAGTCTGAAGCAAAAGAAAATTAGTGAACTCATAGAATTTGAAGAATTCTCTTTTCATAAGAAAAGTTTTGCCTGAATTTAGTATAATTCATTCAAAATATACATAGGAAAATGTTTTAAACATTTTACTGATATATTTATTTTTTAAATCTATACAATTTATACCAGGAAGTCAAAGGTCAGTCAACTCCTTGATAAAGGTTAGTAATCAAAACAAAAGCGATTCTGAAACTGATATAGCATCATCAACTCCACTGTGGTGCCAAAATGTAAAATATAGATACTCTGAGAATGAGGAATTCAAATTTTAAAGATTTGCCCTAAAGAAAAAAATTTCCCAACTTGGAAACTATGCCCATCAATAGCTTTGATTTATGTATGACATACACATGTTCTGTATTTAATAGACTACTATGCTGTTATAAATGCATTGATGTTGTCAATGTCATGGGAAAACCTCCATCAGTTATTCTAAAGTAGAGAGCAGATTATAAAATAGGAAAGTAGATTATAAAGTAACATGCATTCTATAATCCATATATGAAAACTGTAGCTATATTTTTACGGTTATATATGTAGAGAGATTAGCTAAGCACAAAAATGATGGCAGTTTGGGTGGTGGTATACTGGGAGACTTTAATTTTGTTCCTTTTTGATTTTGTGCACTCACTTTTTTTTTTATAAGTCTCTATACATTTTGCAAACGTACATTTATTTTGAAAAGACAAAAAAGCTTAAAGAGTAGTTTTGGAGAACAAGTTGTACATTTATGCAGAATTATATATCTGTATATTGTTTTTCTACAGATGCTGGGTATTGAACTACAATTGGGTTTCCAGGAAAGACCTAAGTTATCTTTTGGAATATTAACACTATGAATATATTTTACCTCTTAACTACAGACACACACGCACACACACACACACACATGCACACACACACACCATTTTAAGGTATGAAGAACAGTTTAAAAATGTAAATATCCTGTACCTCATTGGAGATGGATTGAAGCTCTTTTATTCTAGGGGCTAATTGATAGACCTTTTAATATCATCTCAGGGTCAAGAAGCCAAATATATTATTCCAAGTTCTGAATTGCTTGGTAACCTTTGTCTTTCTTTGTATGAAAAAGAGAACTGCGTCCGTCGTGGAAGAAAGTGTGATCTCTGGAACAGCAATGTAAGAGAGGCAGGATCACAGACAGTGGTTTGGCAAATGTTAGGTTATGCTCTGTGTCATCACTTCTTGTGTTTCAGAGGGATAACATTTACCTCTGTTTTTCCCACATATGCTTCTAATGCTCCTGCTTTCAATTCTAGGCTAGGTTTTGAAAAATCAAAAGCATGTTTTGTGGGTTCCATAAGAGATTGCAAACACTTTGTGTTGAAGCAGATCCTGGAGGGGGTGATGACATAGGCTGGGTAGAGAGGGCCTGCTGCTGGGCATCCTGCCTCCAGCCCTGTTCTACATCAGAAAAAGTCCATGCATCTGTGCTCTGTTGCCTGCCTGGACTGCCTCAGCCACACCAAAGCCACGGATCCCTCTGGGCAGGGAGGGCAGAGGAAGAAACGCAGTGCTCTGTGGACCAGGAAGAGAAAACCTCTAAATATTAAGGATACGTCTGAAAAAAAAAAAAAAAAATGGTATATCTATCCTAAGAGATGCTGAAAAGAAATACGAAATTTAGTCAGCAAACTTTCTTGTCTCTTGATGCTCAGATCTTTTAGTGACAGGTTTCCTAACCCTCTCTTTAGCTGTTTCTCCTATTTATTCTTATTGTCCTTCCTCTGATTCATGCATCTCCATGAAAGTACAACAGACATTCATTTTTGGGAAAATTTCTTGATTTGGATTTTCAGCAAAGCATTTTTGTGCATGTGCAGGCCAGTGTTCATTTGTGGTCCGCCTGTGAGAACTCCAAGGGCTCGTGGAGATAATTTTCTCATCCTATATACGGCCTACTACAGAAGAGATATGGCTGTCATCAAGGGATCTGTGCCATCAGAACATTTGGTTTCTAGTCTCCCAAATCCTCTTTGTTTTTGATCGTGACATTTCTTCATGCTCAGATGCATACGTGATGTAACATTCTTTGTTGATGTTCTGAAATGTGTTTTAGAGTTATTTTGGCTTCACACAAAATAAGAATGGGGCTCAAAACTTTCTGGTCGAAATGCTAATCTTTGGGGCTTTTTCTTTTCTTTTTCTCCTGTTTTTCAGTACTATGCATGTTTGTAAAGCTTTACACCTAAGAATGGTATTTAATGGACCCTAGACTCTTTTGTTGGAAACAGGGCAAATAGGAGGTCTCTCTAGGGAATTTGTGGGCCCTTATTGTGGTGCAGGAGTATGCCCTAAAGGGGAGCTCCTCACAGCCTAATTGTTGACGAGTGATGGAAGTTCAACAGCATGGAAACTCTACTTCGCGCTTCAGCTAAAAAGGTGCTTATTAAGGTAGCTGGGCTATTTTAGCAATTTGCCTTATTTTGAAAATCCAATTTGGTAGCTTCATTAAAGGGCACTAATTTAGTGTCTTAGGGGAATATATGTTTAAAGGAGCTTGTCAACAATCTTCGGTGTTTGCCAGTGTATAGGTGAGCTCATTTCCCCAAGCTGGTGTTACCTGGTTACATGCATGCTCCTCAATTTCAAACATAATACAAAATAAATTCAAAAGCCCTCAAACCAAGAGAGGAACAGCACCACTCCCTCTTTCCCAAGTACCGCCTCCCATTCCTCAACTTAGGGTGCTCTTGGTGCATAAACACATCTGCAATTGACATAGTCAGTCTGTCACCTAGAGGTCTAATAAGGAGGACAAAGGTTTTAGTTAGTTTAATGATAATTAATATATGACAGTCTAAGGACCTTAAAGCATGACAACTGTTTTAAATTGTTTAAAAAAATAGAAACACTTTCTGAACACCTAGAAGAATCACTTACTGCTCACTGCCTGCCTAATACTCCCGAGGGTATATTTCAGTCCCACATTGGGACAAAAAATTTAAAGTTGAGTAGTTGAATGCTAATTATCTACATAGCCTCAAATAAACTTGAGCCTTCTACAGTTCCCACTATGTTGACAAAATATTATGAGAAAAGTTAGAAAATTTAATTGAAGCAAATTAAAGTTATTCTTCTTTGGGATGCTTTCTTTTAAAAACAAAGCTTAAAATCCATGAGATACTACAATAAATATTGTCATCAAGTTGTCAATACACAATTAAACTATGAAATCACTATTTTGTTCTTTTACATAATCACTGGAGTTTGTACTAAGAATACTGACTTCTCCCTAGCTATAATTTCTAATCCAGTTTATAGGACTGGGTTCCATTTTAAAAAAATAAACTATCAGAGTGAATTCTGATTTTTTTTTTTGTAGAGGCTTTGTGTTATGATCAATCTGCCAAGGTTTCCTGTTAATAGTTTACCTGTCTAACCATTTGCCGAGATGTAGTTCTGTCCAGAAGATAAATCAAATACACTAACTTTCTTCCTATGCAGTCTCAATTTCCCCAAAGAAAATAGGTTTTCAGAATGACTTGAGATGAAGGAAAGGGTAGTAAATTAGAAATGCTTTCATAATTTTCCTTTAAATGTTATATGTTTGGAAGGAAGAAGAAAATACCTGTAAAAAAAAGCACTTCTGGAAATGACTATGTGGAAATGATCGGGATGTAGATCAAGGTAACAGTTTTGAATTCTTTGGGTTTGGTTTGCCTGAAACCTCCTACAGCAGATTCATTCTTATTCTGGTGAGAGCTGAACACCAAGGGAGACAATTTCAAATAGCTGGAAAATAATTACCTACTCATCAAGGGTCAGTACAACCTTATTCTATTTTTATAGTAGTTTCTAGAAGTAGACGTATCATTTATTTGAGATTTATAATCAATATCTTAGCATATATGAACCTGGCCACAGCTGTAGAAATCACATTTCTATAACAATGCAAAGGCATTTATGTTAATAAATCTGTTTGTAATCTCTGTCATTATGGTTGGGTGTCAATAAGTGAAACTAAAAGGATGTGGACAATTTCATGACATGTTTTATGCTAGTTATTTGTTTGTTGTCTATTCATGGGATTACTAATTACAGCTGGTAAAAGTTGATTTTCTCCTCTTCGGTTTATTGTGGGATGGGGCGTTCATTTCACCAGATATGAAGTTATTCAGTGTCTACATTTCAGAAGCTGAATTGCTAGATACAGTCAGAATGAGCTTTGGCAATTCCATGTGTGAGTGTACAACTACAATTTTGCTGCACTTTAATAACAACCTTGCAAAGAAGCCCAGAATCAAATGCCTTGCTCTCAGCTGGGAGCAGAAAGCTAGAGTGGTATATCTTGGTTGGTGACCTATAATGTTGGAAAAGTAGCTCTACATTCACTCAGAAGGAGTAGGTGGAATTCCGGAAATTTATTCACTCTCCTTCGTTACGCCTTTTCCTTTTTTTTTTTTTTTTTTCCTTCCTTGTAGTGTGTTAGTGAGTGCTCCGAGACAATGAAAAAAAAAATGAATTACAGATAATAAAAATAGTGCGTCTCTAGAACAAGCGGTAAAATCAAGGCTTTTATTTCTTCAGGTGTCAGCTCTGTTCCTTCCCCAGGTCCTACCCTGCCCAGGTTTTTGTGTCACCTCTGTGATTCCAAATCAGCGATCAGGCGGGCAGCGGTCTGGGCAGTCACCCACAGGGAGTACACTTGGTGCTGCACGCTCGGACTTTCAGTCTTGCTCAAAGCAGAGAATCTCCAAGAGCTCTGAGGCTACGGATTGATTCGGGTGGGGCGAGGTGTTATTATTGTGGGATTGTCTCTGCAGAGTTGGCCTGGAGAGTGAGCGGTGGAGGGAGTGGAGCAAGGCATCGTCAAAAGTCCCCAGGAGTCCAGGGGCGCCCCCCAGACGGGTACGCTGGAGGGCCTGGGCACGGGGGACAAGAGAGAATACATGCCCGCTGGCTGGGAGCAGGGAGGCGGTGTGGCGGGGCAGGGGGCAACGTGCCAGTTTTCTCTCTGATTAATAATGCTCACGCTGCTGCGCGTGGCTCATGCGCTTTGTCTCCAGCCTTAGGGCTGGCAGAGAACGGCCCAGGGAATGAGTGGTATCGCGGGCGCCCGGCGCACCCAGCAGGTGCCATCACTCTGGATGGGCCAGTTCTGGATGCTCCCAGTGGCACAGACGCGGCGACATCGGCAGGCGCCCGGCTGCAGCCACCTCCCGGGTGTGGCGGGTCTGGGGCCCGGGGTCTCCGGCCAGAGCAGCTGCGGAGCCACGTGCAACACGCGCGTTGCCCTCAGCCCGGGCGGGGACCGGACGCATCCGGGGCTGCGGGGAGGAGCCGGGCGCCGCCCCCGGCGGCAGTGCCAGCCGCGTGGGAGGGCACGGACCGGCGGAGGGGCAGACGACGGAGGCGGCCAAGCGGAAGGAACGGGACCGAGGGATCGACCGAGGCTGGCGGGCTAGGGGTGGGACTGGCAGAGCTACGGACAGGTGGGAGCAGTCAGACCGCCGGAGAGAGAGACCAGAACGCAAAGAGAGCTAGAGCATTAAGTAGGCAGGGAGAGGCACACAGAGATAGACAGCAACACTCGCGTGCTCCCTCCCTCCACACGCCCTCCTCTTACCGAGCGAAGCGGCCAGGGGCACAGAGTGGGAGAGGACTGTGGGCACAGAAGACCGGAAGAGGGACGCTGCATTGCTGGTGGGACGGAGAGATTCGGACGGACGGACAGACCAGTGCACAGACTGGCAGCCTGCGAGAGTGGCAGCTTTGAGAGCAGAGTGCAGGAAAGCGAGAATCCCGCGCTGAGCTGCTAGTCGGACCGACAGACGGTCGGACTGACAGACGTGCAGACGGACAGAAGAGCAGACAGGAGGCGGGGGCGCGTTCACTCCCGGCGGCCAGCCGGGCAGAGAAGGCGGCGGTGGCACCTTCTGAGCGCGTCTGGAGCAGAGACCAGCAGCAGCAGCAGGGGCATCGGGGACGCAAGCAGCTACCGAGCCGCCGCCGCAGCCCTGGCTGCCACAGCTGTGCGGGATCCCAGCCGACACTGCAGAAAGCGCCTTTTACTAGCAGTTAAATAAATCGACCAAAAAACAAAACAAACAAACAAACCCAACAACAACAACAACAAAAGCCAAGCCAAAATCAAAACAAACTAATCCAGCCAAATCAATCATTGAGAAACAATAATATTAATAAAATCCAAAACTAAATCAAACCAGTCAAGGCACCAAGACGCAGGGGGGATATCCACTGTTCGATCAAGGTAATAATCAAGGTCTTCCGACGTGAACATTGCACGCCTTTTGTGGATTTTTAGAATTCCTTCTTTCTTTCTGCCATATATCTGTCTTGTTTCTTTTGAATTATTTCTTGTCTGTATTTCTTCTTTGTGTTTGTAGAAAGCTGATGTTGTTATACATGTATTGTGTTTTTTTATGTTTCGTCAAGGAGGGATGGACTCTCCTTCCCCCAAAAAGGACAGATGTGGAAAGCTGGAAGCTGGCAATGTTTTTCATCAGAGAAGTCCACAGTGATTTGTATAGGCTTTGTGGTAGAAAGTTTGCGATGCTCTTTTTGAAAGAGACCCATTGAAGAGGTAGAAAGTTATACTCTGTTGTTGTATGGAAGGATTGGGGTCCTAGGTCCCAAAGGGCTCAGGGGGAAGAATAGAAAAGATGTTCAGTTTTATTTTGACATGTATGAAATCTGTGCTTCATTGCGAATCACATTTCTGTCTCAGGTTGTAGATATGGTGGTAGAATTGAGTTGAATTAGACAGGTGTTTAGAAAGTTTCTCAGGAATAGGAATTAATTCACTCAATGTTTATGCATAGAAATATAGCTGGGGTGGATGTGGTTGCTGTCAGCTATTCAGGTTAGTTACCTGATCACCTCCTGAAGATGTAAGATCAGGACAGAGTCCAAGCCTAAAATAAAAATCAAAGAGAGAATTGAAAGTTATAGGGGTGGGCAGCTAAGAAATATAAAAGGCTGGTAGAAATCATTTTCATTAGAATATGTTTAGAGTACAGATACTCATTTTAATTTTGATTTCTTTAAATTTTTTGATTTTGATTTTCTACCAGTATGACAGCCTCTCAAATCAAGAAGGATATTCTCCAAAGTTGAAATGAATCTGTGTAAGATTTCGTTCAAATGCAGAATAAATTCAGATGTTCCCTAACCCCTCCTCATCTACTTTGGAGATAACAACTGCTATGATTGTTTTAAGTAAACAGAGAAGTGGAGATGACAGGAAATCATTTTCATTTGTTAAAATCAGAAAACCTTTGACACACTTTAAAACAAATACACCTACTCCTTTGATTCTCTGTGTATGTATTACCACAGGGCTTAAATATCTTAATAGGATTTTAGTTAATGTCATTTTCATGAAAGACAGTCATTTGGAAGCCAAGAGCTCTATCTATGTTTTCGTTCAAATAGCCGAGTAATCTACTATCTTGGCAGTAATTACTTCTGCTGCATTTCTAATGTGAATTGCATGTGAGAGGTTATGAATACACTCTTTTCAAGTGTATGTGGGTTTTCAAGGTATGTATTTGTGTTTGATCCTATATTTCCTTTGTTATAACATTCTCCTGCTTTTCATCACTTTGACTAACAGAATATTTGTAAATTTTCTGGAGAGTGAGTTTAGGTATACACTTTGAGGAATATGCTTCCTCATTACAAAAGATATGGAAACATAATTCATTACTACACTTGCTTATCAATAGTATTTTGATTTTGTTTAAATGAAATGTTTAAGATATGTGGATTGCTATGCATTCATGTTTTAAATTTATCCTCTCTGGGCATGATTTATGCCATTGGATAATTAACTAAGTTACTTTAGAAAACATGCCTGTTAAACAGAGTACTTAGTTTAGAGGAAGTATATTTACAGAAACTTATACAGCTAAAGAATTCGACTTTCATCTCCTCAGTGACTTAATTTCACCACATGATGATTTGTCCTTTGCAGTATTTAGCTCAGACCAAGACAGAATTGTGTGTGCTATTAGATTTGCAAATTGCTGATCTCCCAGTGACTTTCCCTCTTAGATCCCAGTTGAGTATGGTTACCTTGAGAACTGTGGTATTAGCCGTGTTAGAGCATGCTCCACTGGGGAGTTCTGTGCAGTCTATTTTTAATGCTATTTAATGAAGGAGCGAGCGCCTCACTCAGCAATAAAAGAAGCATGAGGGAAGACAGAGCAGTGCATGGTTATGGATACTGGACAAGGATATTTGGAAAGGTAAAGGCTGACCATTGGATATGGTAATTTTAATTAAGTCCTAATATATTGTATGAATGGAAATACTGATTTTTGTTTGAGACTTATACATGAATAGTTCAATAGGTGTTTTCATAAATGTCTTCACTAGTTCTTAGAAAGAAGACTCAATAATTTGAGTTTTTAAAACTTGAGGGAGATACTAACCAGGGAGTTCCTGCATGCATACTATTTTTAATACAAGCTGTCATATTCTTGGGTGGTGGGAAGTACAGAAATAATTTCAAATTCCTAAAATATTGTTCTGCTGAAAGGTTGGGAGCTTGTAAAACATTGTGCGAATAAAATAACTAACATGCTTCTAAGATACTACAATAGCCTGAAGCTCTGCCTTGCGAACTGCTTCATTTTCTTTTATGAACTTGGAGTCTAGGTCCAGAATTGTGACAACTAAGAGAAGCAGGAAGTTTTGATTGAACTTGATAGAATATTTGGGGTGTTTCTCTCCTTAGAATTAAGATAAGCACTACAGATTATCTTACTGAAGGCTAAACATTTTAAAAACATAAATAGCAGAGGTAGCACTGATATGTTTTGGAATGTTACAATAAAGGGCAAAATATCTTAACATTATAGTGTGTACAATGCAAGATGCCATCTGTCTGCAACATTTGCATATATGCAGAACACCTGTCTTGAGGTAGAAAGTGAGAATGTTCAGTCAGAAAGGTCTTGTGTTGATTTTCACATTAACAACATACTATAATCAGGTTATTCTTTTGTTCAGAGTAAAGCTAATTAGACAAAATACTTAAGTAGTTTCAAGGTTAATAAACATAAGAGAAAGTAAGCAGTTTCTATTAAATGGGGAAGTTAGTCATATAATTTTTGAATGAAGCTGTTAGAACAATGTGCAAAGTTGATCTGGATTTTTGCCTATTCTTATGAAAATGATCCCCAAAATAAACTACTAAGGAAAACACATCACGATGAGTTACTGTGATTTTTTGTTTGTTTGTTTGTCTTTTTGACTTAGTTCTAGAGGAGGAAAACAATTCACACTGCCTAAAATATTTCCCTTAGTGGTCATGCCTTTTGGACCACAATGCTGATACCTTTCTTAAGCTTCTCAGATGAGTGGGCATTCTCATCGGAATTCAATGTCTATTTTGTCTGTGGACAAGATAATGATAAGCTACATAAGTAGAGTGTAGGATGAGTCAGCCACTGAAGGCACAATATACAACGTAGCCAGAAGTGAATATGACTGAGAATTCTCATTAGTATGAGGAGACAGTTTGAAGTCCATAAGGTTGGAAATTGCAAATTAATCATTTGTATACAAGTCAGTTTAATTCAGATCTGCTTTGTGACAAGGTTAGGAGAGAATGTGGGGCTTAAAGGTGATATCGACAATGAAAGCCATTTCTTCATATGGTAAGTACTGGCATCATTCTAACTGGTATCACATGGTAGTAGCCTATTTAGAAATTTGTGAATCTCTAATCACAAAAAGAATTGACTTCCTTAAAAATATATTATATCACCTGGAAAGTTCTGAATATATTTTAAGTCAGCGATGATGCATTTATAAAACATATACTTCCTCTCTTTAGACAAAGGATCTTTATGATTCCAGAAGCTCTACATTTCTGTGGAGTTTGCCTTCTTTTATTTTTTATTCTAGCATTTTATGTTAAATATGATAAATGAATTTCAAGCAAGGATGTAAGCAAATGCTGAAGGACTGTCGAAGGGGAAAGAAAATTTTAACAAGACGTATCTGTAACTAGATTTGTTTTTCTTAGGGTGTCTTTGCTTCTGAGTGTTAGTTTCCTTTAGGTGGCTTTATGCCAAGTTCTAATACATTGATTATTTGTAGTGCCTTAGTCTTATTTAATTAATTTTGCTCATCTTGGATTAATTTTGGCCCTAAATATTGAAGTACATATTACTTGTATTTATATCATAACCAAGGATCTATGAGGATTAGATATGAGCTGAGATATGAAGTATTTAAATTATATACATAATACATTTCATAAAGCATAAAGTGCATGAGAAAGAATATCTGGTTCATTCAGCAGTTTTTAAATGCCTGGTAACATTGTTATCTGTGGTCTAAAGATATTTTCTTTAGGCATACAATGCTCATATAACATTTTGAATGCACCTTTCTCTAAACTTACTGAGACATGTCTGTGCTCTGAGAAATAGCTATGCAGCAAACCAAAAAAGTGAATTGAAATAATTACATCAAGACAATGGAGGGGATATTGAAAAACAAAGGGGTTTGTTTGAATGCATCCAATTGCTCTCTACTTTCAGACTGAATCCTTAGCATCATATTATGCTCCTATTTTTCAGTCACCAGTATAGCTCCTGGCATTTCCAGGTGGAGAGAATGTTAATCACTGTCCATGGTCACAGAAGATCAATATTTTTTAATTTTTTTACACACTTTGCCCAGAGAAATATCTTTTGGCAGTTGTATAACCCCTGTTTAGTATACCTTTCAATGCGACAGGTTTAGAAGATTTTTGTATACATTTTGTAATAAAGTGATATATATATATTAGGATACAATTGTAATTGCGACATTAAAATGTTGAAGCATTAGTCCAAAATTGTTTCATTCAAGGAATATATTCCTAATTATTTATTAGTCATAAATTCATACATTTTAAAAGTAATATACATTACAATCGCTCCTGTTATCTAGCAAAAGAAAATCATTTCTTTTTATCCAGGTAAAGAGGGCAAGTGTCCACTAGTAATTATCCCCTTTAAAAACAGGCCTTTTACTACATTCTCACATTTCACACTACTTCAAGATGATACAATTCTTAAATTAGAAATCTGTTACGAATAACACACAAAATATTAAGATTTTGTTAACAAAATCCCTTCTGTAAACATTGGTTTTAAGATAATTGCTAATAAAATTTGCTTTTAGCTTAAGGGAAGGATTCAAGATTTTTAACAAGAAAACAATTACGTCACTTTTTATTTCAAAGAGTCCAGCGAATTTTCTAGAGTTTTTTGGTATATTATGGGTAATGGTTCTATGAAGAATTGTAAAGTGTAATATGTGATCTTTTTTTCTGCAGCTTTTTCATTGAAACAAATTCACAAAGTATATCTACCTAGATAAACCCAGTCATCTCTCACTGATACCCACACAAGTTAGGAAATAATTCCTTGTGATAGGGACATTTAAAAGAACTAAGCGGTTCCATGGCCAAATTTAGTGGTGGAACTCTTAATAACTGATTAGCATTCTTTTACATTTGTGTCATCCTTGGTTGCTTCTTTATTATACACTAAACACTTGAGATAAGAACAAGAACTCTCTCTAGGGAAACAGAAACCAGAGAAGTGGTTTTCATATACTTAGCAGATTTCCTTTTAATTGCTAAGATACAATACTCATTCAGAACAGTCTGGTCCATTGGATCATACACTAAAAAAAAAAAAAATAGTTTATCCGTATTGATATATTTTGGTCTAGTTGAAATTGAGAAACAACAAGTGAGGTAAAATATTTCAACATCTTTAAAGAACAAAATTGAACATCAATTTCTGAAAGTTTTATGGTCCTATGAATTCTGATAAAATATCCTTTGACACGTAAATCAGAAGGCCCAGCTATCATCTAATTGTTCAGTGATTCAAGTTGCTTTCAGATTATCTCACTACTGTTACATAGACCTATAAAAATTGAGCCACTGGTCAACAGAGGGTGAAGGAAGAGCATGTCAACTCACCGAAATTCAATGACTCCTCGTAATTGTTTAAATTTTATTTGCCCATAAATTCAATGGAAAATGGAAAGATAACAAATTTATTTTTCAGCTTTTTGTATGTTTCTAAAACCGCAAGCTAAAATCCTCACAAAAGTTCTAACATGGAGAGATTTAAAAAAAAAAATCTATACTCTGCATTTACATGTTTTTCTTAGCATTTTGCTTGTTGATATCTATGTAACTGTGGTGGAAATCCCAGTGTTGCTGGCATCAGATTTGATTTAATCATCAAAGAGCTTTTGGACAGAGAACAAGTAGATTCGATATGAGTATGTGACAGAATCAAGAATTCTGCAGCATTTGCAAGCTTTAACTACTTAATGCTTCTTTAAAACAATTTTAAATGGGTGTAACCAGGCTTTTGGTTAAAATATGGGACTTTATTTTCTTTGTTTAGAAAAGAAGATTAAGGTTTTTAGTCAAATTATGATTCTTTAAGCCAATGTGGCACATAGCTTTATTAAAATTGCTATTAAATTCTGCCAAATTAATTAATCGTTAGGATTCTGCAGTCATATTTGACTACTTCTTGTAACTGGCCTATAGGAATGATCAAGATAACACTCTTTGATGGCTTTGTTTATATTTTGTTTATTTTAAATTTACTTAGATATGCTGATGTTGTAAGCATTTTTGGAAATTGTCAAACAACTGGCATTGTACTAAATTCAAAAACTTCACAGCAAGGAACTAGCTAGTATTAATGATTCCTCATTTTTTTCATTCCCGTGTCATTTAACTTTGGTCACAACACTTTTTTGTGTGAAGATTCAAATTTCTCTCCAACGCTGACATTTTCACGTAATCACTAGCAGCATTCTGGAATGATAAGATAATCTAGCATATAATCATGTTGCATACACATGCTGCAGCTATCTGCTTACCCTCAGCATTGTTAAACACTCTAACAACTGAATGCCTTAATCTTTAATTATCGTTATCATTGTTGTCTTCAGCCAGAACTATGGATGACTCAGTGTTTTAGTGTTTTTCATCATCGAGAGGTAGGAGAGTACACGTAGCTAATGTGATAGAATGTGTATATTGCAACAAGCTTATACATCTTCCAGGATAAGAACGCAAATATCCTTCCAATAGGGAAATTATTTTATTCCAAAAATAATTGTAATGTCTGTGTTATTTGTCTGATATAATGTGGGAAGCTGCAGACAGAGATGTATTGAATTCAGTGGAGCTTCTGATTGAAATTCAGATGAAAAGTAATAGAGAGGTTGTATACCAAAGGTAGTCTAGGAGCTTATCTGAGCAGGAGCAGGTAAATGAGCTGTAAGTGATGAAGGAAGGCTTTACCAAGGAGGCACATGGCCCTCCATGAGATTCTGCAGGTTAGAGAAATGCACAAAATTAGAATTAAAATGAAAGGTCCAGGGAAATAAGGGCTAAAAGTGGTGTATCTGAATCTCATTTTCTGTGACTTACCTTCATAAATATGCAATTCACCACCTGAATTGGTGTGTGGTACTGGTGTTTGGTTTTCGGGTCTGAGTAAATAGTGTGACTATGGTCAAAGCTCTAAACCTCTCTGTGCTTCACAGTTTCTACAGTTAAAGTTGTGTAGTAACATTGATCCCGACTCAACAACTTGCTAGTTGTGTGACTTTGGCAATTTAGTTAATTCCTGATTGCTTCAACTTTCTCATTTATTAGGTGGGAATAATATTTACCTTTCATGATCAAAGCAGAAACAAAGCCCCTGACACATGGATATTATTCACTTAAAAAAACCACTTTCCTTCCACATAAAACATTCAGAAAGAGATTTACTCTTCTTACATGTAAGGATCACCACCTCCATTTAAGAAAAAAAAATCTTTTAGTAATTTGGAATACAACTCTCCTTCATTGCTATCCCATAATATTTCTGATGGCTAAAATTGGTTATGCTTGACTCTTTCTGTGCTATGAAATATTGAAGGCCAAGTCAACGTAGTAACTAATCTCAGAGGTGTTCATTCTGTAAAGAACAGGATGCTTAATAAGGCCATAATCTTCTGCCAGTTTGTAAGGGAAGAAATGGTCTAATTCAGTTGTCTAAAAAGTTAACATATGGGTATTATCTCTCTGGAACGTTTTAGTTGTGTAATTTCTACTATTTAAATGAGGTGAATAAAGAACCAAATCATTGAATAGGAAACAATTGGAATGAATCCATGAAGGAAAATCCTAAAATCCTGCACTAGTGGATGGGAGCTGGGACTAACAACATATTTGAGGTGACATGAGAGAAACATTTTTCTATTTTCTATTCTGCAACAAAGCAAATGGAGCTTTGGCCTCATTGAGGGGTCCTTGGCACTCCCATAGAAGACTCCAGCTTCCTGTCTCCAAGCACTGAGTGAGCTGTTTGGACAGGGCCACTGATCTGGCCTCTGATCCTAAAGTATCTGCATTAATTTTGCTGAAATGAGTCAGCACTCTGCCTCTATGAACATGGCCAGAGGAGGGAAAGACTTCTTTCGTAACTAAGATTTAAACAATTGGTTACCCTATCAAAAAATGGAGAGCCACAGATAGTATTCAACACAGGAGAAGGTGAGCTATACAAAGCAGTAAATGCATCCGATAATTGCATTTTATTTCCTATTATAAAATGGATGTCAGCATTCTTCTGGGGAATAGCCTAATCAACTATTTATCCAACAAAATTTCTCAGAAGGTGTCAGAGAATAAATGTATATTTCTTTGCTATCCAAATATTTTTTGGAAAACAAACAAAAACAAGGAAAGTGTAGACATATTTTGTTCATATATGTATACATATGTATTGCTAGAGTCAACATGCTTGTGCACAAGTCATTTAACTAACTTACATTAAATACACACAAAAAAGGCCTATTTCCCAGTCCATTTTTCATTGTCCTTAGCAGTTGTTGGCTAGTATAGTGCTTGCATGTGGCAGATATTTAATCAAAGTTTGTTGAATTAAAAATTGACCTTTCTACTGATACTCAGAATTTAAAACCTACTCTAAGTAAGATTTTAATTGTATTTTTCCCTGAAGTTTCAGCTTAAGCCGATTTGATATTCATTTTCTTTTGAGGGAACAAAAACCTGCCCTTATATGTAGAATTGTAACTACACTAGCTATTATTTTGGTTCTTACAAATAGTTTCTGTTTCAGATCTCAGACAATGACTAGGGATTTGATGGGAATAACAAGGTTCCTAAGAGTTCAATCTGCTTAAGCTGACTACAAACATTACCTTTCCATCTAAGTGGAAGGGAATTCATTAACACCCAGTTAATATGGTCTTGGAAGAAAGAATGAGGCAAAAGCACGTTTACAAAATATTTCCAAATCATTGTTGCACAGAACTAGAGGCAACCCATCTTTATTGGATGTGTGCCTTTGGAGGGATTAACCATGGTGAAGGACACCCAGCATGTCAGGAAGGAATTCACTCCTCCAAAGAACAGGCAAGTAGACAGTGCTGAATTAGATGGCAGGGGTGAGGGACAATGGGAGAAGAGAATATTAACAAATTGGAGACTTTCAGACCCCCTTCCTGCTTTAAGCAGAACAGGTGCCACCAAGCTATAGGAAGCTCTTCTCTTCCTGCTACTTTGGAAAGATGATAGGATTAACCGGAGTTAAATAGAAAATCATTTAATCCAACTGGACCATAGAGAACTGAATTCATGTTTTACCCGATCTATAAAAATAATCTTGTTTGAAAGGAAGGGGTCCAGCTGATTACAAATGAAATGAGTTTGCTTTCTTAATTTGTTTCCAACATTTTAAGAAATGCTAAGTGTAATGTTGATGGAATGAACTTCCATTCACCCATCCACTTTAAACACACACACACACACACACACACACACACACACACACACCAAAAAATAAAACCTTATACCTTAACTTAGAAGAGGAACACCTTATCTTACTTCTCTGAGACTGTGGCAGGCTTTAGAAACATGTAGAAAGCAACAGATTTTGACACCGTTGATATTCTTGTCAGGAAGGCAGCAAAATATATTCGAGAACACATTGTATCAAAGTGGGCAACGTCCATGGAAGCCGAATTGAGTAGCCAGCTGAGTTCTTGGGTGATGGTTAACAAGGCTTGTCTTTGCATCAGATACCATTACCATTCACTCATTTATTCATTCTTATTTTTCAAGTATTTATTGAAGTTTTCTATGTATTGTGTCTCAGGCTAAATACTTGGGAAAACTTGATGTGTAGGATTTTATAGGCATTTGGATGAGATGAATGCATTTTAACGTTTCTAAACAATGAATTGAGTAATTGAGGGTTTGGCAAAAATCCAAAGTTATAGGTAGACAATATCTTGGATGATAAAGCAATATGAATTAATTCCAACAAATTAGAAAAGTCTTTCTTCACCAATAAAGTTAATTAGGAGATCCCTAGGGAGTACACTTTGAGGGTAGAAAAATATTGGTTTCCAGAAAACAAACATGGAAGAGTGAGCACCACTGAGAAGCGTTGGTGGGGAGGAAAGTTCTGTTGGTGGTAGTAGGCCACAAAGTAAAACCATCAGTTAGGTTGCTCTCCAACAAGAAAAAACACCATCAACCAAGACAAATGTATATGAAGTTAGTATGAACCAGTCATATTCTCTTTTTCAATCCCATTAAATCATACATTTACTATATTAGTTACTAGGGCTGCAAGCAAATGATTAAAATTACATTGGGATTATGAACTGAAACCAAAGTTCAAGGTATCTGATCAGAGTAAAATACAGAAAATATACAAACCAGGCTACTTATTTAGAATTAAAAATTAGGTTTATCAAAAGACAAGTTATTCTTTGAATTTGTTGTGAGATTCCACATTTGTGTGTTTGAGAGAGGAAACAGGAAAATCATTTCAGAAAAAAAAAGTATAAAATGTTATAAAATCTATTAATCCTTAATAAATTAAAAATAGTGCCTGTGATCAGAGTAAGATGAAATTTAAATGGTTCTGCAGGAAAACCACAGAAGAATAAATGATTTGATCTGTAGGCCATCTGAAGGATAATCTCTTTTTTTAAGAAAAAAAAATAAAGATTCATTATTTTTTCATTGGCAGCAAAAACAATTTAGATATTTGGAGGCAGAGAGATGGCTGGAGAAATATATATTGCCTCTGACCTGCCTCTTGTTCAAATACCTTGCTCTGAAATACTGAGAAAGAACCTACTTTTTGAAATTACCTGTAAGCAACAGGATTATGCCAGGTGATATCTAAGATCTCTTCCAGTTTATAATTTCCATTATTTAATGACACTTTTTTGTATAATATTCACAGATCCATTTTTATTGGCTTGTTCATAAATGTTAACTATGTTTTATTCTTTAGTCCTGAAAGTAAGCACTAATGCTACCCAACAGGAGTGAAATTATTAGAAGGTGCTCTTATCAAGAATAATTGGTTAAGAAAAGAGAATCTGGGTTCTCAGACCTGGGCTCAGATCCAACTCTGCAACTTACTAGTAAGTTCCTTAAGCTTTCTAAATCTCAGCTGTTTCATTTCTAAAAGGGGATTGTTCTAAGAATTAAATATAAACTTCTTACCTCATTTCTTGTTATTCATTTTTTTCTGGTGATCATAGTTTCAGAGTTTCTTATGTCCTTATCACTATGTTTTATTGATTGCATAGGCCTCACATAAATAAAGCATCCCCACAAAATCCCTCCCAGTCGGATTGAGAATGTTTTCATGATGTGGCAGTTGTCTTGGGTATTTTCTTCAGGCATAATTGGAATCTGTTTTCAACACAGCTATACTCTATATGATGAATGCTTCCATGTCAATGGTTCAGTGAGGAGAGGCCATCTGTGAACACACAGAGTGCAGGCCATTGTTTCTAGAAGGCACTCCTTGCATAGACAGCAGGATTTGACCTTTTATAAGCTTGGATGGGCAGTAGAGACTTTGAAAAAGAGATTTGGATATTCACGGGTAATTCAGAATTCTATGTGTACACAAAATGCCATGCAGTATTTTATAATCTACTAATGTGACTCAGCTTTGGGTAAGATTGTGGCTCTGGTGGTTATTTACAGAGGAAGTTCACTAGGCCTCCTAGATTTGTCTAGTAATACTGTAGAGAGTTTAGTCTTAGCATCCTTCCAGGAGCAATTTGGGACTGTCATCTAAGAACTAAGAATGATTTCAAATAAAATTACAGTAAACTTGTGACTTGTTCACTTTGCAGATAAAACCAATAGTTATATCCAGCAGAAGGCCATTTGTATAATAAAAGATTTGCCCAAAGGATATAGCAAGAGAAGAGAGCTCTAAAATCATTTTTTCTAAAATCACTGAAAACATTACCTCATTGTTTTGATCTAGCTGTGAAAATAGATTTTTTTTATGTTTTAAGAAAGGATGAGGAGATATCACTTGTTTCATCGTTTATTGATTGGATCCTTATGCTTAAGCAGGGATCAAACGGTTAGCACTGTTAGCCAAAGAATTTACAACATTGAGACAGAAGCAGACCTACAAACTTAAATGAACTGATATATTTTACTGCAAGTCTGGGTAAACTTACCTAATATATTGAATTGACAGAAAGCCAAAATTTAGGTATTCCTGATGAGGCACATCGATAAAGGGTAAAGAAGATCTTCATGAAAGGAGTATGATGTTTTTCTGAACTTGTTAGAGAAGCTACCATGTGGCCATTTGTGGAGGAAATCTGTACTTATTTCTGTATCGATTAGGTCATTTGTGCCATTTGTTCTGCTCTGCAGGAATTACTTCTCTTGGCTTGCTCTTCCTGCACTCTGAATTACCTTGTTTCTCCAGGCAAAAATTCTTATCAGTATAGAAATCCAAGATTTCTGTAGCCTTGTGAATATTATTTGCTGAAGGCACAGGGAGAGTGATAAGTGAAAAGTCATATTCTTCTACTGATTTTGAGTTTACCTTTGGATCGTGCTTGATCAAAAGCTTCATGTGGCATTGTGATTTCAAAGAAATAATTTGTTTTATTTTCTTGCACTGTGAATGTTACCTGCTATTTATAAACCCCCTCCTGTGTGAAAGGGACTTTGTGTGCCTATGTAATGTCCATACTTACCTGCTTCTTGGCTGTGGTCATAGCAGTGACATTATCTCTGTTATGATATATTTAGGGATTCTTGTTTAAGGAAGCATGAAAGATATATATTTCATCCTTAATTTTCTTTGTAATATGAATTACCCTGTAATACATCATGGCCACACAAAACAGAGAAATCGATTATCTCATCTGGGTATCATCTAACTATGAATCAGGAGCTAAGGGAAGTAGGTATAGTGAAGCCATGACAAAGAAGGCCATGGAAATTAATTTTTGAAACTGCCGCAAAGCACATGGAAATTTACCTGCATGCTTCACAGATCTATTTGTGGCTGCCATTTATGGCATGAATGGTGCCATGGACTATCAGCTCCTGATTTTACATATCTTTGGGACACTCTTTTCCCCGGTGTCATAGGAAGGGGGTAGGTTTGACATCACGGTGATCTAAATTTGAATTCCATCCTGCCTCTTACTCACCTAGCCAAGTTAATGAACCTATGTGAGTTTAATATTTTCTTCCTGAGTTATGTATAAAATACTTGCCAAATAATAGAAATGATAGCTTGTTCCGGCTTTCTCTACATGTCCTGACTATCCATTAAAACACTGAAACTTCTAAGAATATGTATACTGAAATTGTATGTATATCAATATTTGTTTTGAAAATACTATAAAGTTGTGGTTTGTGTCACAAATATTGTATCAGTCCATGAATAACTGGAAAAGAAAAGTAAAATAAATTTGGAGGGTTGTCAGATTCTGTATCATTGGCTTTTATAAAGTGTCAACAAGATATATAATTAAGGAAAAAAAAAAGGAAAAAAATACAGCATATCTAAATCCATATTTGTACTCACCACCCATCTTAATTTGAAGCAATGAGGTTTATTTAGGGGACCTAATGGTTCACACTTAAGAACAAATAGATGCCCAGGAATAAGTGATTGAGAGAAAATATTTTTTCAGAAAATAAATGGTATTCAAATAGATGAAAAACAGTTTTAAGGATGCATATTAAGTGATTAGTGAAGCTTAAAGGAGAATTCCATTTTCATTTTTTTCCCTAATGGGTTCACATGGTTTGAGCTTTTAAGTGCATGTTTTAAGTTACTCTTTTGTGATTCTTTACAGTTAAGGTACATTACCTTGCTCTTCAAATACGTGTTCTAAAGGTATTCCTCTGTAAACTCAGGGAAAGGCGCTACATTATTTATTTACAACCTGTCTTCTGCCCCATGGGGGAGAAGTAATACCAGATAGATAAATGTATGGAATTTACCGATATTGAGGATGAAATTATCCGTTCTAACTAATACGTTTCTCCTGCAATTATCTTCTGAAAAACTTAGATAAGAATTAGCCGTGTGAGCTTTCTTCGCAGACTGTTTGTCCTCAATTTGTTTTCTGCCAAGCGAACCAAACACCTGGAATGCACACGCTCATTCCTTGACTGTGCTTTCTGTGTTTGTTGGCAGAGGGTGACGGTTGCTTTTAGCAGATGTGCAGGATCAGAGTGGCCTTTTTATCTTTCTACCCTCAAGGAGTCAGTTTCTCAGATAAAGGAAGTGGTGAGGCTAGCAGATGTTTCAGCCCTACCCTGAAATAAAAGTTAAGCATAGTAGGTGTAATAAACATGTTTATTAATTATTTGTCAAAGGTAGTGCATTTGTTAAAATATTTGGAAAGAGAAATTTAAAGGCAATGTTTAATTTTATTAAATGTTAAATCTTATTTTATGACCTAAAGTAAAATAAAATCAAAATAATTTTCTTTGTTTTCCCATTTACCTAACTTGAAGAAATGGAAAATCTTAGAAATAATATTTATAGGTAAATATAAAGATTTATTTGTTATCAATATATTTTACATTATGTACATAAAACATATTGCTACAAATTTCTTAACCTAATTCATCATATGCATTAGCTAGCTTTACTCTGGTAAGTTTTAACCTACAACAACCGTATAAGTTTTATTTTACTGTCGAGAAATATTTCTGCAGAGATAACAGAAAATAAATATGCATACTCTCTGATAAATATATATGTGTGTACATTTATATATTTATATATGCATATATTTGAGCTTTCTTATTATAAAAAGAATAATCTTTATTATTATGACTGATGGGGTGCTCCAGGCTAGCTTATTTTCTACTTTTTTCTTTCTGAATTCACTTTTTTCATTGCTAATAAACAATGCCCCATTAAGGCTGAGATTATAGAAGAGAATCAATGAAGAGAGGAAACTTGCCTGTACCCCTCTTCTCTGCGCATCACCGCTGATGAAATGGCAAGATAGTAATAGAGAGTAAGATGATGAATTTATTGTTTCAAATGAGGACTCAGGGATTTCTGTACACTTTAGATTTTGATTTCATAGCTCTGCCCCAGTGACCAAAATGAGCTATACTGTATGTCTTTTAAATGCCAATTGGTGATTCAGGGCCCATATTTTAACACAAATGAGCCATCCTATTCCTTAAATGAATACTATTACAGAAGGAAGTAAATGTGAGTTTTCTTATGTCATCTCAAGGGGAAATCTCAGATGGTGGCACTCCTTCTATATCACATAGGAGAATTATTTCTGAAGCAGTAGTTCTCAAAACATCACATACATGAGAATCACCTGAAGGTTTATTGAAATACAGAATTTTTGGATTCAGCAGGTCTGTGGTGGGGCCCAAGTATATGCATTTATAACAAGTTCTTAGTGATCTGGATGTTGCCAGTACATGAACCAGAATTTGACAACCACTGATCTAAAACATAAAACTTTTTGCCAGAATGTAGAATTTGTATGATTGATATTTTATAATCTAAAAACAAAGGAATACTATAAAATTTCAAAACAAACTAATCTTAGAATAACTGTGAATTTACTTTCATTTAAAATTATTTTAAAACAGATTTTAAAGGAGGTGATGAGGATAGCAGATTCCACTAGACAGAGTTAAGCAGCTTCTGTTTTGAATGATTATTGAATACAAATTTCTCTCTAAGATTGTGTGTACCAAGGGTTTCCAGTGTAGGATTATAAAATCCACTGAGATATAATAATAATCCCCTAATCCACAAGACTGGATATTCTAAAATCAAGGAAAATTTTAAAATAAAATTGGTGAGCATTAGAGGTTAAAACTGTCAACACAAAAATGTGAAGACAAAGATTTATAACAGCTTTGATTTTAATTGCCCCAAAACTAGGAACAACTCAAATATCCTTTACAAGGTGGATGGATAAACTGCAGCACATCCATAGAATGGAGTATTGCTCAGCAAGAAACAGGAGTTAATTACTAATTGACACAATAATTTGGATGGATCTCAAGGGAATTATTCTGAGTGAAAGAAGCCAATCTCTAGACATTGCAGATTGTGTGATTCCATTTATACCACATGTCAAAATGGTAAAACTATCATGACAAAGGACAGATTGGTGACTGCTAGGAGATAGGACAAAGGGAGGGGTGTCACTGTAAAGGGGTCATATGAGGAAGTTAAAAAACTAGGACTGTTCTGTAGCCTGATAGTGATGGTGGTTATATAAATTTATGCAAGTGTCAAAATTGATAAAACCATATAGCACCTAAACAAGTCGAATTTACTGTATAATAATTTTAAAATTAAAAAAGGCAGAATTACACTACCATTTAGTTACATCAAGTAACTGAATCTGCACAGTTATATGAGGTAAAAGTATCAATTTATATAAGTAAAATATGCTTTATTTCAAACAAAAGACATAAAAAAGATATGATCTCTATGAGAAGCATTCTTCAAAATGGGTGCTAATTCCATTTTTTCCAGGCAGAGATCCTAGGCAAATTTTGGAATTTGGAAAAATCTGGCTGACATAGTCCTTAACTGTGTTACCCCTGGTACCCTTCCCCTCTTTCCTCATTCAGTGTTTTTCTTAGAATCCTTTCCTGTAAACTTGTCTGCTTTAAAAACGATTTTCATGGACACGTTTATTTCTCTCATTCAGACTTGCTGTGAAAAACTGACAACCCTAGAACTTTCATGCAGTTACTTCCCACATATGTGTACACGCCCTCAGAAATTGCCATCCATTCACAGCTTGAAGAGCCCACTGGTGGCTACCTTGGGGCTTCTGGAAGCCCATACCATTCTGAAGTAGCTATAATTTTTAAAGACACTAAGATCTCTAGAAATGTCTGGAAGATCAGGTCTCCAGAAGTATTGGCAGTTTATGTCTAGCCAGGGCTCTTATCAGGTGATATCAATAAACATCTGTTGAATAGATGCATATGTTTCTCTCAGTGAACGAGTTAATAGCTAATACATTTATAAAGGCAACTCTGTGTGAAGTACTCTTCTGAGTACTTTATGTATATTAATGTGCTTAATCCTCCAAGCCACTTTTGAGTCAGGGACCCTTATTATTTCCATTTTCATATGAGAAAACTGAGGCACAAACACATTTGGTAACTTGCTCAGAGTCAATGGTGGAGTCAGTCTTCAAGCCCTTGATGTCCAGCTTCAGGGTCCACACAGTTAACCGTTCCATAACACTTCTCTGCTTTTTCTTTTGTTTTGTTTTTTGTTTTGTTTTTGTCTATATTTCCTCCTTTTACAACAGACTGATATATTTGTTAATGGATATCAGTTTACATATATACAGACATTACAGATACATACAGTTTACATATGACCCACCAGCCTTAGATAATTCATAAATCTTTGTACAGAAATGACTTGGTTGCACCAACTGGGGAATGCATTCAGATTCTACTGTTTGAGCTGAGCTATACAGGATGCCAATGGCTACGTGGATCTGCCGGTGTAGAAACAGGTGTGGACAGAATTGTAGCCATGGGCAGAGGGAGAGGGCAGCTGAAATGCCTGGTGATACCTGAAGCGTTGTGGTGCTGTTGTGGGGGCAGACATGTTGGCAAGCTGGACAGTACGGTGTCTCCTATCCTGTGGACACTGTCCCCTTGCAGAACCAGAAAACTGCTCTCATGTCTGTCAGACTTGAGCGCTGCCTGGTTAAATAAGATGCTTTTCCAAGAGGAAGTTTGTCTGAGAAGCCTACTACCAGCCTGAGGAATCTGCTTTTCCAACTTCCTTGGTTGAGCAGAGAAGAATTGGCTGAGGAACCCTTCACCTCACTTTTTCTCTGATTCAACTTGTGGAACAGACAGTTTTACAAAAAACTCCAATCCAAATTTTAGAAACAGGAGGTTTCCCTTCCATTCAGTGTCACGCTGATCATTCTTATGTTAAACTCTGATTATGTTCCCCACAGGCATTCTTTTTTTTCAAAGATAGTCTCAGTTGACTTAGTCCTAAAAGGCAGCTGTGGGTTGAGGTTGCAACAGCCTAGGGTCTGCTCTATTCCTCAAAGTAATCTCCAAGCCTGAATCCTAGCATGGTGGTCGAGGTGAGGCTCCATAAACCTTAGAAATAGCTCTCCCAGATATGACAACATTTGGGCCTTGGACCAGTGGCCATGCATTCACTCTACAGTAACAGGGGCTTCTAAAGTTAATTTGGTTCTCAGTTTTAAGATTACTAGAGAATCAAGTGTTGAGTGTGCACTTTTGTATGTTAGTGGGATATCTGAAGCAACATTACTGATAAAAAGTAATTGCACATTTCTGGATAGTGATAACTGGAATACTACTCTCTTGTGATAGAAGATACAGTTTTTATATGGTCTGGCATCTTTCTTTAATCAGTACCCGTGATTATATGGGTGAGTGTTGCATTCCTTTCTTGGTGAACACACTCCAGACCCATAGACTGGGCACTGTGATGGCAGGCAGTGGAAAGAGCATGGGTTTTTGAGAACTGTGTTTGAATAATTTTTATACCGTTTGACCTTGGGCAGGGAATTTTATCCTTTCTGAACCTGTTTTCTTTCTTTCTCTTTCTTTCTTCTTCCTTCCATGAGTGAATGATTCGTTACAGTGAGGATTAAAAACACTATGTATAAAGTGTTCTTTTTGGCATTTTGTTATGAAATAATGTATGAAAACACGGTAGCTATTGTTTGTTTACCATGAGTTAAGATATCTGTATTTAAGTTGAATTAAATATGAACGACTCTGGGAGTTTGTGATGATCATTATCCAGGTATCAATTTTTAGATTTACTTTCAAAAAGTGACATGCAATATCAATTTCTCTTGGTTACAAAGACCGTTGCTAAAGTTTTTCTCCTGATGACATACCCATAAGTCTTGTGAGGAAATAAAGTAATTTAAATATGAGCTTAATTCCAGCACAGCCATAGAAGTAAATATACGTCTATAAAATGAAGCCCTTGATTTCTTTAAGTATCTGCCTTTTAGATTCTTTCCTGAACTGACCCCTTTTTGGCCCCCAGGCTCTGATGTGTAAGGCTGGACCTGTGCTGTGCTAAATTTCAGGAGAGAGTGTACAAATGTTGCTCACAGGGTGAGCAGTGAGAGATGGAGTGCAGGCCAATCTTCTGCAGCTGGGAAGAGCAATTAGCAGCTTCATGAATTAGGGTCTTGTTTACACTGTTGTCCAAGATAATCATTTGTTTGTTTTAACTAAGATGCTCTATCTTCATCAGAGGCATCAATCCTCATATTTAAATGATAAAGTCTTTGAATTTCACAGATAATGTTTGCATTTCACAGCAGGAACCCCACACAGCCCATATTCTCTCTTGCTGACTTTGATAATCAAGACATGAGCTATGTATATTGCAAGTTTTTCTTCAAATAGATATGAAAACATGATGTCATCTATTCTCGCAACTTTTTTTACACAGACCCATTTTAAGAAATACTTTTTACATTAAGTCCCAGCACACATACATACATGCTTGTGAATGCATACAGACTCCACAAACACTTGTGTTCTTCAGGTAGACACAGCACACAGCACACAAGTTCAGATTTTTTTGGTTAAATTTATGCCTTAAAAGCACATTTTAAAATATGATAATATGAATATAACATAAATAGTTAATGTTTTAAGCAATTGAAAAATTAATAGACCTTTCTGGGTTTAGATGATTAGAAGATATTTGTAGAAGACATTTACATTTTTAGAAACATGTATTCATTTCCTATTGTATTCCAGACATCTTGGCAGGTCCTGGAGACCCAGAGATAAGCAAAGCACAATCCCTGCCCTTGGGGAACTTACAGTCTGACTCTCAGATAATTTCAAGGCCCTGGGATAAGTGCTGAAGTGCAGGTATGTAGCCTGATAGAGACATCAAGGTGAACACAGAGGAGGAACAGATCATGAAAAGTGGGTGGTAGAGAGCTAAGAGAGTTGCTAATAAAGGGGTGAATCTCATTTTGTTGGTTAATATACATGTTTGAAGCAGTAATTCATCACGTGTTGTAAGATGAGTTTCTCAAAAGGAGGAAACATTTAGAGAATAGAGGTGGCTGGGGTTTTGTTCTGACTGATGGAGGGGCTTCCTGTTTTATACCAAAAGCACTGTATTAGTTCAGGAGCAGCTCAGTGAAAAGACATTGGTCCACAATGACACCTGGGTGTGTAAAGAGTCATATAAGTTCTTGTAACAAAAACATCAGAGAGCTGTTTTATGACAAGAGTCACAGGTGTGCATTGCACCATCTGCTGGCATAGGGAGAGCATGAGAGGCTTTGCCAAGGGACAGATCAGTGTTCTAGCCCTGACAAGCCTTCCTGGCATCCTTCTCAGGGATTCTCAGCTTTTGGACCTTGACTTTTTCCCCTTTTTGACCTAGAGCAATGCAAGAGGTGGTTTAATAAATAATCATGAGGTATCACTGAAAAATCTTTGAAATATCTGCATTTACATAGTTCTTTCCATTTCCTCCAGGAGAACACAGGGGGCTAGTCTATTCCCAATTCTGAATAAAACACAAGACAGTATCTATAAATGATCGGTTCAGCCACCAGAGGACCTCTTGCTCTCCTACATTTCTTTGAATTTGTTCTTAGCTTCAGCTTCTGCCTCTGGCCCCATCCTTCCAGATGTGAGCAGGCCAAATTCTTACTCTGCTTCCACCCCCATACCCGCACATACACCATAAAAGTGCACCTCACTTTAGGCTCTTTCAAACCATCCTTGCTATTGGCTATAGTCTGTGTCCTTGAAATATCTTCTGTGTCATCCTTGGAGAAAGTTCTGGAAAAGGAGAGCAATACTTGAACTCTCATGGAAAGACAGAGGAATGTTGCTTCTAACTCTCAAGTGTGTGTAACAAGAAGTTAAGATAATGACTAACTTCATTCTCAAAGTTCACTTCGTGGGGGATAATTATCAGATTATTGATAGTTAATTATCAGTAAGGAGAATTACTGACTTTTGACTGAGGATTTTGAGTAAATGCTTCTATTCTTTTTTGTGGGATACTACTCTCTTTATCTTACTGGATGAGAGATAGTTGTGGGTTTTTTCCCCAAATAATGAATTAGTCTAAATTAACCCTTTATCTTGAAAATTAGTGAACAATCCCATAAGGACTCATTTGGAATTCACTGCCTAGCATACTTACTGAAAAACAAAGAAAATACGTAGTTGGAAAGCTAAATTGAGTAACTCCTTGTTTTTAGTAGATTATAAATTTCTTAAAGGCAGGGACAGGCTACATCTATCTTTGCATCTCACAATTTTAGCAGAAATTTTACACCTAGTAGGAGCTGGGTCAATAATAGTTTATCTACTTCACTGGCATAACAAGGCCTCATTACACACACGGATCACATACACGTGGATTATCTGTACAATTAAAACCGGATCCTCCAGGAGACCAAGTGCTTTACTTTGACCAATTTAAATAAAAATCTCAGTCTTGTAAAACATCAAATACAGAATATAATTTAATATTCTCTCATTGATTCATTGTCGTAGTATAAAAATCAGTTATTGAGCTGTACTCGTGAGAATGGTGTATTTGTGCTGTTAAAACTTCACCTCCTCCAGGCATATCCACAAGGAGAAATGGCGAACAATGAGATACAAAAAGGAAAAGAGATAAAGTGACTCTGTGTCTTCACCAGTAAAAGTCATGGAATAGAATACTGCTCAGCACATAGAAACATGCTGTGTTACTTGCTATTATAATTACTTAGGCAGCTCCTTTATTAGAATCTTTGAGCTGCTAGTATACATTCTCTGCATGGAATATAGAAACTTGAAAATATATACAGCATAAAGAAATCAGAACACTTATAAATTTCTTATGACCATCTATAAAATTCAAAAATTCAACAGTATTCAATTCTCATTGACCTTTTTATGTCCTGCCTCATCTCCCAAAAGAGTATTTTGTAGACAACAATAATACATATTTGCTGGAGAGAGAGTGAGACACAGTGGATGCCTTTGTACTTATTGTGTTACCTTGGGCAAGTTCCTTGGCCTTACTGAATTTTAGTTGTCCCATGTGTATAAAGGAGACAGTGACATAGCTATTTGTAGTTGTGAAGTAAGAAACGAGATAATTTGTATAAGTTTTGGAACACTTTATGGGCACTAACTAATATGTAATCATAATATCTTGAATGCCTATTATGTGTCAGGCCTGGTGTTCGTTATTGGTGGCACATATACACCATGGAATACTGTGCAGCCATAAAAAAGGATGAGTTTGCGTCCTTATGTAGGGACATGGATGCAGCTGGAACCCATCATCTTAGCAACAACTTATCACAAGAAGAGAAAAACCAAACACCGCATGTTCTCACTCATTAGGTTGGGAACGTGAACAATGAGATCACTTGGACTCAGGGGAAGGGGATCACACACACTGGGCCTGATGCATGGGAGGGAGGAGGAGGGAGGGATTGCATTGGAGTTGATACAATGATATAAATGATGAATTGATGGGTGCTGACGGTGGTGGGTGCAGCACACCAACATCCATAGTATACATAGTGTAAACAAACCTGCACGTTATGCACCATGTACCCTAGAACTTAAAGTATAATATAAAAATAAAATAAAATAAAATCAAATAAAAAATAAAATAAAATTAAGTTTGAGGATATAATTGTTGGAGGTGTTCACGGTAGACATACTTTGGATTTGAGATTAGAGAATTATGTAGCATTACAGTGGCCTCTGAGAGTTAAAGGTCAAAATGAGATGAGATTTCAGGTGTGGAAGAGAATCATGCCATTGGAAAGAATCATAGTGTGTATGGTTTATTTTTAAGAATTAATTATGTGATCCCATATAAGCCAACTCAGCAGTACCAATTGGCATACATGTGCATATCGTATGTACAGTTTTAATACTTTTAGAAATATTGCACAATTTGGAGCAGTGATGAGACGCCAGGTATTAGAGAGGTGATTAAGAAAAGCTAACAACGGTTTAAAACTAAGTGGTGATTCTTAACCTGGGTTTTATCACTACTGCAAAGCATTTTCAACCCTTGCGAAAGGATGTCCTGCGATGTTGTAGGTAGGGTCCTGGAAAGCAGACTCCGAGATAGAGTTAAATGTGCAGGATGTTTACTAAGGAGAGTTCTTGGGACCCACCCCACAGAGGGACAGAGAGGGGAGCAAGACTGGGCAGAGAGAGAAGGTGGGCTGCAGTTCAGGCCAGAGGATGACAGCCTCTGCTGATCTTGCAGAAAGCTCTGCCACTAGAATGACCTTCAGAGAGTCCCACAAAGGGTTGAGATCTCAGGGCTTCCACTCCGCTCTTGATCAGTTATTGAATTATTGGATGTGGATTATTCTAGGAAAGAGTGTGCATGAGGTAGTGCAGCTCTCTGCAGAAGAGACAGTTCTACAAGAGGCAAGAAGAACTTGAAGGGAGAATTGTGTCCACCAAGTGAAATCTACCAGAAGGGTAAAAAAACAAAGATTGCATATTCTCACTTATATGTGGGAGCTAAAAATTTTGATCACATGGAGATAGACAGTAAAAAGATAGATAACAGAGACTGGGAAGGGTGAGTGGGATTGGGGAGAAAGGATGAAGAGAAGTAAATTAAAGAGTAGAAACATACAGCAAGATAGAAGGAGTAGATTAAGTGTTTGATAACAGAGTAGGGTGACTATACTTAACAAAAAGATGTTGTACTCAGGCAATGGACACGCGAAATACTCTCACTCTATCACTATGCATTGTATACATGTAACAGCATTTCTCATGTACCCTCTAAATTTGTACAAATTAAAAAAAATAACAACAGAAACTTCATGATGCCCCAGAGCAAATGTATCTAAATGGTCACCCCAGAATTGAATTAAAATTGTGTATATCTGCTAGGGAGAAAAGGCTTCACTCGATGTGGATCAGTTTTTTCAAAAAAAGCTGAGATCTATAAGGTTTTTAAACCCCTCACATTCTCCCCAGAAATAATAAGCAATCACCTACAAATCAGAGTTTCTCCCACCTGGACAGAAGCCCAGTTTGGGAGCATAGTTCTTGCATCTGACAATGATTTAATCCCCAGACAAATTTTATACTTTGAACTTTTATCATGGAAATTTTTTAAATGTGCACAAAATGGAGATAATTGTGTAACAAACCCCCATGTATGCATCATGGAACGTCAGCATTTTGCCTTTCTTGTTCCAGAGAAATTTTTAATAGCACAAAGCACAGCCTCCCGTGTTGATCGGAGACAGATCTGGAGGGATGTGTCCTCGGAGCGGGGTGAGATTTCACAATGTTTGAAGTTAGGAACATCTCTTAATAGCACTGACGTGAGTGCAGTTGAAGCTGTCAGAGCCAAGGTTCTGGGAAGTGGCATGCTCACCCCCACAGTCCTCCGGAGTAATGCTGGGCCATATACTCGCATTTCCACTGTCCCAGCTTGCCTGCTGGGCTGTGAGAATTGGATTTGGACCTGGAATGTGTGCTGATGCCTGAGGCTATCTTAATGCTTCATGGCACTCAAGAAGGTCATACTAGGCGTCTCAAAAAAGGTGCAGAGCATTTAACATATTTGCTTTAGTTTTGTAATTATGCTGTGTAACCTAGGATCCTCTTGGAAATTGTTGCACATGAAAGTGAACTGTCCTGTCGTCCATGTTCTTGGCAAATTTTCAGCCCACTATAAAACGAAAATCAAAATTACTGTTTAAGAAAGGAGTATCTTCAAAAAATCTTGCAGACAGTATCTAAAGCAGTGTTTGAAATCTACTAGAACCCTGTGACTTGAACATCTAAACTATTTTTTAAAGTTTGATTTTGTTTTTAATTGACGCATACATATTTATGGGGTATAATGTGGTTTTCGACACATGTATTCATTGTGTGATGATCAAATCAGAGTAATTAGCATATCCTTCATCTCAAATATTTGTCATTTCTTTGTGGTGAGAACATTAAAAATCCTCTCTTCTCGCTATTTGGAAATATGCAATACAATATTGTTAACTATAGTTATCCTATAGAGCAACTTCTAGAACAGAACTTTTTCCTCCTGAGTGTAACTTTGTACCTGTTGACCAGACTCTCTCCATCATCCCTCCCACGATCCCTGGACTCTGGTAACTGCTATTCTACCATTTCTGATTCCCTGCAACTTCAAGGCCCCAGGTGGCTCTGCCAGAGCGTTCACGACGACGTTCCATTCCTGTTGAGCTATGCCTCTATCCTCAGTGGAAATAGCCCCGGCGTTCCTAGGAGTGAATCAGCAGTCCGCTTTACCCCTTCAAATTGAGCAGGAATTTGTTGGTTGTTTGGCTCCAGAGCAGGTGGCGGCGGGGGCTGTGGCGGTTGCGTTTCCTCTTTGAGGTGGGGGCTCAGCTGTTTCCTTGGTCACGCGCCCCGGGTAAGTGCCTGGAGGAGGCAGAAGGCCAAGAATACAGCTGAGACTTGGGCTGCCGCCAACTCCCAGCAGCTGCTGCTCTGTTCTCTGAGCTGGAACCAACTCCAGGCTGCTATGTGGCCTGATCTGGCATTCAGGGAGGGGCTTCAGAGGAGTGTCACTTGCATACTCTGAGTGACTTAGCCCACCTGCTATTTTGTGTGTGTGTAACCTAATTCAAGTGAGACTTCTCCAACATTCAAATTACATGAAAAATTTTAGGTCACTGAAAGAAACAAACTTTTCGCTCCTTTGGAGGCCAATGAATTTGCAGATCTTAAAGGAATGATTTTAAGTTAAAGCAGAGTGGACCACCCTAACTCAGAATACATAAGTTTAACACAAGTGTGTCTTGGTTTATATTTATGTCTGTCTACATATGCACAAAAGCAACTTGGAAAGAATACAGGACTAGAAGAACCAAGTCCTAGGTTTTATGTGGCCTTTATGTAGATAAGTATAAAGGACAACACCATTGCCCTTGGCCTAAGCTTTTTTTTTTTTTAATAAGATAACAAGATCATAAACAGCCTAAGCTTTTTTTAATATGATAACGAGATCATAAAACTCTCATGAAATTATAAGAACTTGTTTTGAAGTAAAATTTAAAGTAAGTGGAAAGTTCTGAGCAAAGTGCTATACATGGACACTCTAAAAATATCTGCAGAATCAAAATGTGTACTTAGATAACACACACATACAGCCACGTATCTAGTTCTACATTGCAGAAGGTAATAGGTCTTTTCAAATGACTTTACCACTGAGTTGTTTTGTATAGTGTAAACATTCATTAGGAGGCAAGAGTTTATATCAAACATTCAGGATTTAGTCATTTCCTATATTTGAGAAATAAGAAAAGAATTCACTGGGTAAATATTGCATTTGTTCATGAAACCATCCTCGTTTTCAAAAGCACTGCTGCAGATGAAGAGCCACTTAATGAACCCTATCCCATTTTTTAAAGAGTTAATACAACTTTCCCCTGGAGTCTCCTAGAGGGCAGGGCTGTACTCTACTCATCGTTGTAATGCTGGTTCTCACCAGGGTATTTAGTTAGTGTATGCACAATATGTGGAAGACAGTAAAATGTATCCTGCTCATTAATGGTTTTCTAAAGGAAACATGATAGGATGTGTGTGTTGTTGTGGTTTCTAAAACACCCAGATCATTGCTCACTGTATGATGGCTCAACTGGTCTGTGCCTATCTCCTCAGAACCTGAACTCCAACCTTGCGGTTCAAACAATAGTGGTTGAAGTAGGAGCTGATTAAAAGTGGCAAACCTACTTGGGGGATACTCAGTCAAGGAGATTAATAAATAGTATATACTGAGAATGCTACCAATGAATATCTACGTTGTCACTTATATACCCTTCCCTGAATCTAAACCAACCAAGCACAAGGGAATTTAAGTTCTTTACATGGAGTTACAGGGTATTCCCACAAACTGTTATTTTTTTCTGATCTTTTTTTTTAACTGGTTTCTTGTAGAGGGAAGCAAGCTTAGAACAAAATATTCCAGTCAGTGGCTCCACACAAAAGAATCCCTGAATTCTCAAGAAATTTTAGCCCAAGTCATGTTGCAAAATTATTCTTGACTTTGTTTATAATGATTTTGAGTTGTTTTGACTTTGATATTTATTCCAAGTACAAAGCATATTTTATGATAATGTAAATGTTTATTTAATCAATCTTGACATTCTTTGGTGTTATTCAACAAGTTTTAAAATTTTTATTGAATTATTTGGTTGTGTGTAGGTGTAGGGTTTTTTAGTTTGTCTTTGACATTAATTTCAAATATGCCTTTTTATAGACTAAATTCCTTTTATTGCACATTTTATTAAATGTACTTCTTCTTAATTTTAGCCTTATTAACAATTTTTCCCTTGTCTTTAATTTTCTATTTTTTGATTAAATGGGTAATTATATTTCAACCACAAACATGTTTTAGAGTGTGATTAATACTGCAAACAGGCATCCAAATTAATTCATTATTTTCTATCTCTTCTCAGTCTTTATGTTTACTTTTCTGAATATAAAAGTAAACAGGTTTATTTGAGATTTGGAAAGATTAGAATAAGCATGCAGCCTCAACTAACCCCTGTGGTTCTATCCACCTGAATTACCACTGGCATCACTATGGCATGCCTTTAGTATTTATTGCCGGGCATGTAGTAACTATTATCCTCACTCATTTCAAAAGCCTATGGATAAAATTGAAGTCCCAGAACCAACCTGTCAGAATTTAGGCTCTGCCTCACCCCTAGAGTGAAATATTTGATATGCTTAATGTATCTATGACTCAGCCTCCTCCACTCTAAAATGTGACTCTTTAACGGCTAGTCCTATTATACTATATTCTTTAATCAAAATACTGTCAGGCACAGAGTGAGTCTCCAATAAGTATATTAAAATTGTTTTAAATTGGTATTATTTATATTAACATTTAACTTAATTTTTTTTCAAAATCTCAAGCTATGTCATAGTAAAACTAGTTTTATTTAGCCATGTGATTTGTGGCAGTGATAATGATAATGGGGAACTAATTTAAGAATGAAACCACCGTCATTTTGCATTGTGATTAGGTGTTATAATCTCATGACTAGCTAAATTTATGTTTTAATTCATTAAATAAGTAATTCATCAAGTTATTATTGAATTCCAAGCATTCTACTAGATGTTTTAGTACAATATTCCTCGTTTTAAAATAACTTATGTGAGAGAGGAATAAGTCACTTACAGATTCTTCTCAAAGAAGCAGCAATCTTTTTGTATTGACCCTTGGAGTTGGACTCTATTTGTAGCTTTGATCACTTGTTACTATATTTGAGAGAGATGCTAGATTAAAAGAAGAGAAAAATATATGTAAGAGTCCTTCTAGTTAATTAAAAGGAAATGTAATCTAGTCTTAAATTGGATCATAATGCATGACAAGTTAATTTATAATGAAGTTTTGCAATGATATTGATGCAGTATCACTCCAAAATACTGCACTTTGGAAGTCAGGAAGTCTTGAAGATCACCTGCAGTAATATTTTTTCAAGAAGAAGAAGAAGAGGAAGAAGAAGAAGAAGAAGAAGAAGAAGAAGAAGAAGAAGAAGAAGAGGAGGAAGAAGAAGAAGAAGAAGAAGAGGAGGAGGAGGAAGAAGAGGAGGAGGAGGAGGAAGGAGAAGAGGAAGAAAGAGAAGAAAAAGAAACTCATAAAGTAAGTGAGAACACAAATTTCCCTCTCAGGAAATTTACAATGTCCCTCCCTCAGAAATTTCTTGCTACTATTTATTGTAAAGTATCATCTCTGACTTTGTTCTTCTCCATTTTGGGAAAATAATAGTCCTAAATATAAAAGTGTAAATTTTGGAAGTATATATATTTTAGTAAATTAAAATAAAATGGAAACCTAAAAAAACAGAGCATTTTTAGTACTTAGATGGGCAGCATTTCTTTTCAGTTGTGCAGCATCACCTTAAGTGTGGCATCTCGGGGAGCCTAGTGGATTGCCAGTAGAGCAAATAGTCAATGTGTTCCACTGGCTGGCATGCTATCTTCTCCTTGCTCCTGCTGGAGTCTCTGAAGTGTAGAGCAATCATGGCCCGATCTGGAATTGGCATCTATGGGTATGCCCAAGCCCCATATAAGTGGTCAGACCACAGAGTTGCCAGCAGAGAGCTAGTGCTCCCAGAACTGAAAACAGAGTCTACCAGGATATAAGGATGGTTTTGAACCACACAGGATTTTAGATACCTGGGATCTGCCATTTTTACATTTGCAAATTGACAAGAATCAAATTACACAAATTATATATGCACACACATAAACATTTAAAATTAGGATACTAATAATGCCTGTGAGACTGACTAAAAGTAGTCATTTATGTAAATATCCTTAGACTTCTTTGATACTTGGAGATTCAAATTTCTTCTCTTGTCATCAGGCAGATATGTTTTGAGATACAACAGGATCTCATTGTGTACTTTACTTTCTTTATATCTCTTTGTCTACTGAAAATATGTAATTTTGAGGTGTAGAGCACATTTTCTATTTATCAGACTTTATCAAATACAGAGAAATGCTATTCCTAATATTATACTTATCTATAATTATGAGCAGTCCTCTCTGCTAGGTGCTAGCAATGAAGAATAAATGACCCATTTTGTTTTCACAGTTTTACATTTATTTGTGAAAATTAAATTTTGCCACAATCTTCATCATATTAATACATTCCTCCAAATATTTCATATTCCACTTTCATATATTTGCAGGAGAGTTTTTGACAGTTGGGCCTGCCTTCCTTCCTTCCTTCCTTCCTTCATTCCTTCCTTCCTTCCTTCCTTCCTTCCTTCCTAATTATCATTATGAGTACAGAAAGGAAATAATTTCTCCCAGTGCATAAGATTTTTCCCAAAGTTTAGGCCTTAGACTTTATTAAGGAGACTATTCAACAAAAAAAGATTCCAGTTCTGGCAGTACCTTGCTATATGTTACAAATGCAACTACTGGCTTCTCCTTTCTTACCTACGTTTAAAATCTTGAAGGTTTCACAAATAAGCTCACAGCTCAGAAGCTGAGTATTTCATATTACATGAGATTGACAGATAGTTCATTTCTGTGATATATCAAATCATAATTTTGATTCTTTGCTGGATAATTTTACCCTGGCAATTCCACATCAATAGTTTGGATGTACACTCTTGTAAACGTTCAAAACGTTCAAAACTTTCTTACGTTCCTATTCTTTTGTGTAATGCCAGATTTTCAGCCTCCCTTTCAGGAATCAGATTGTTTCATTTGTCATAGGAATGCCACATCCCATTTTTTTTTTCAAGTGCAAGGTTAAACATTAGAGACACCCAAGAGGGTGGGTTAACTTCACGTCTTCCTTTCTGAAATGTCAATTTGCACTATGTGTACCAACAGTTTTCTTCTACTGAAGTGTCTGTAAAGTACACTTTAAGACTATTTTGTGTGCCCATAACAACCATGTACAAAACTAATTACCCCTTCCAGGCACTTAGCTTAGGCATTGTAGAATCCATGAATAAAATCCCCACATCTTCAACTTCATCATCAGGAAACCCCAGGGAGTTTCTGAGCACAATTTAACCCTTTTTCTTCATGAGTTCAGATTGACTGTGTCCCTCCCAAATATCAATAGTTTCTGCCAGTTTCTTCATTTGGTATGGTTTAAGAATCTTCTTTTACCTCTTTCTTTAGTAACAGGTAATGATAGCAGGTTCTAATAATTCACAGAGATTATACCAGCATTTATTTTTTATAAGATCATTGAAAAGTATTAAATATTTTGAAATATGAAGATTACAAAAAAGCAAAAACCCAATTTCTTTGACTCTGGCTTGCTAGGATTGAAGGGTCTTATTGTCAGGTTTGTGCAGGGAATGCCCAAGTAGGAGAGTCCATCATGCAGAAGATGTTCACCTGAAAATGGTTTTAGTCTTGAATGTAACTCTTTCACTTCTCCTTCAAAGAAGAACGTTTTGTTTAAAAAGAAAAAAGAGGAACATCAGATAAAGTCAGGCTTACAGCAGGCAGGGGTTATGGGGAGGTTGACATCATCGGGCCATGCCAGCCTTTTCAGGTAGAGCATGTTCATATGATCGTAGTTCTCACGTTCCATGATGATAGGCAGGCCAACCTCAAACTGCAGCCCTTCTCTTACAAATGACCAACCACATGGTCTCTTTCAGTTATTGTCAAACAGGACATCTGGAGTCCAATCAGCATTGCCACAGATGGCCCCAGAGCCTGAATGCTGCCTGTGCCTGACACAAACAAACACACACCAATTCAGATAGTTTAAGTGGGAACGTACCTTCTGGCTAAGCCGTGGACACATTGAAAAAAAAAGAACCGCAGATTCTGCTGCATCGATGTGTTGTGAGGTTCCTGAAAATGTTTTCCTCCCAGGAATGTATTCATTTATCCTTTCAGCAAGCTGGTATCAATAGTGCTCCTGCTCTGCACTAAACAACAGTTGGAAGATACGCTGACCTGAGGGCTGTCTCTGTCCGAGGAACTTAGAGTCTATGGCCGGGATTCTTCATCTGGAACATTTATTCAAAATGCTAGTGTTTAAAGCATGGCCCCAAACACAAGTCACACCCTTGATGGCTTAGAAATAAAGGCTTTGAGACACTCTTTTGCATATTTATTTTCATATACGTTACATTTGTTGTACCAGAGTCTCTGTAAGTCCTCTCTCCGAAGGCACATAGCTCCTTTCACTCTCCTGGCTGCTTTCCTTGTCTCCTAGGGAAAGAGACATGAGATGAAACACGTTCTTCAGCACTTGAGGTCCTGAATATGGACCCTTTTTCTGCAGTACATTCACACCCATTCTCAGGTAGTTTTGTTGTTATTCTCTTGCATTTTCCATTTAAACACACCAAAAGATATTTAACTGTGGTGAGGAAAAATTCCAACACAATGTTGCTACCAATATAAATGCCAATGTCAAATGAATTATTTTATATTTCAAGTTCACCTATTTTCAGAAAGTCTGGGGAGAGTCAGAATTATTTCTTGAACACTTAAATTTTTTCTAGCAAATATGTTGATCTCAACACAGCACTTTTTTGTTTTCATGACTGTTTTCAGTGGTGTTAGTAGGTAATTTTATGTAAAACTGTATTAGGAAGTGTAGAGAAAGGAACAAACTGGGAGAAAAAACAAAAGACCCCAGCATTTAAGAAGAGGCAGAGCAGGCACATGTGATGAGAATATATTATCTTCCACTTTGTAATAGGATCGCCATTGCACCTGTGTGGCACTTCCTCTTAAGGGGAGAAATGACACTTCGATGAGGAACCTGTAGAGTAAGCACTCAGAGGAAACCTCATGCAACACTGAAAGAAGTCAAGTGTGGAAGAAAGAAAAGGCATTGCTTTTATCTAGTTTTTTTGTCACCTAGCAATATAAGTGAGGCCTAGATGTTTGGCCAGTTTAATTATGATAAATCATGCAATTAATGATGCCGTCATTTTCTCAGAAGAACTCAGAAAGCACCAAGAGCCTGAAGAAACTCATCAGCATGTGCACCATCAGTTCAAAGTTTCAGCACTCTCCTTTTATCTTTAATGAGAATATCTTTTCATTTGTCTCTGTTTTTCCTTACTTACATTCTTTAGTTTCCTTAAGTTAGATTTTCAAAATTAGCTTTCAAGAAGACATTGAGAAACCCCTAAGTTTAATGTTAGCAATGGAATATTTGTTTATTATATGCTTCAGTCCTCTGGGTTGCTTTGCTCTCAAATCCCTTTGTCTGCTGACTTCTATAATTAATTTCATAGCTGCTTCCCAGCAAGTGCCATCTCTTTCCTTTCCCCTATATCCTATCCAGAAGGCCACAAAATATTGTGCACAGTAGGAGATCAGTCAATATGCCTAGCTCTCTTTGAATGGATTGGCCCTACTATCACAGAGCTTAGCCAGACCAAAACCTTCATGAGATCCAAACATCCAGAAACATGTCCTGGTTTTACTTTCAGGTACCTTCTAGTGACTGTTGGTTTAGTTTAAAGAAAAACGTTATTGCCACATTAGTTTTCATAGGTCTTTGCATGATTAGATATCTTGGCCGTCAGGTGGAGGATGCAGAAACACAGCAAAGTCACATAGCCATTACTGATTAGAATCCAGGTAGGGCTTTAAGCCTCTTTTCATTCACTGAGTCAACAAATCCTATTATGTGCCAGGCACTATTCTTAGTATTGGGGTTAATATAGAGATACACAAAATAGGCAAAACCCCCATGATTGTGGAGTTTACATAATAGTGGGAAGAGACTCTTTTTACTACTTTGTTCAAATTTTGAGCTTTGTTAAGGAATGATTCATCTGCTTTTTCTAAGACCTGGGGAATCCAGTGATTGAACAAGCCATCAGCCAGCCAACTTAACACTAAAGAGATAGGACAGGCAGACAGCTTGCTGTCTTCCCTGTTGTAAGCTAGCAATGAATAAATGTGTTTGATGTGAGGATAAGATGTAATAATCTGTGTAGAAGACTCAGTCAAAAATTACTCCTGTAGTACTCAGTAAAAGGTAGTTGTAATAATATATGTAATCATCTGTGTAGAATTATTAATAGATGTAATAATGTATGTAAAAAACTCAGTCAAAAAATACCCATGTAGTACTCAATAAAATGTAGTTGTTTCATTGGTGTGGTGGTTGAATCTTGTAGAAAGAGAATGCTATTAAGAGGTTAACACAAAACTATAGCTCAGAGCTGCCCTACATAACTGGAAACTCCCTTTGTTCCTGTGTCTTCTGAAATTCCACAAGCTATACTTAGGATGGCAGCATACATCCGTTTTTGTTAATCTCTCTCTGCCCTCTCTCCCTCCCTTTTGGAAGTGGAGTACACCTCCTGTGACCATAGCTTCTGGGTTCATAGATCCTTTATGCTCACATTTTGGCTTTTAGTTTTGGGGACTTGCCCCTTTTCATTCTTTTGCGCCCTTAGAAAATCCTTTCATTCATTTTGCTGTTAGGGAGGGAGCTGAGGTCATAGATGGGCAATTTAAACTTCTATGTTGATTCCTTTTTAAAAGGTTTGGGAGTGATGACTTTGGTAATAATAAATCTGAAAAGGCAATATTAAGGCATGAAATAGTCATTTATGGTACAGAATACAAAGTATTGACATAAAGATGTCATAGCAATGGAAACATCTTATTTTCCCTACTGTATATATAGGAGTAAACATGACTTTTATGGACATTTCAAAATCAGACAAAATAACAACTTAGCAATTTTATTTGCTTTTATTCATTTTACCTAAATGTCTCTTCCTTTTTACTTTCTTTGAGAAAGGTTTTAATAACTCAAACACTTAGCTCCCATTTTGGCACCTCTAACTGCATCACATTTGTTATTTCATTGTTTTTGAAATGACAGATGCTTCTTTCACATCTTGTAGGAATGAAGAAGAAAAGAGTTCATGTCAGATATAATGATTACTATTAAAATTAGTATTTCTCCCCATTTATTAAAATGCCTTTTTTCTTTGTGTTGAATTTTATATTTTGAATCCTTTAAGCCAGAATTGAAGATATGCACTTTATGAAAAATTATTGTTTCATTAGAGAGCGTCTCCAATAGAAATAACTGAAAATAAATAATGAATTGTTTTCTTGACATCCAGATAAAGAAGAAACTTTTAAATATTTTATTAAATTGAATTGAACTGGATGTAGAATGCAGAATTTCCAGTACCAGTTAGATTAATAATGCCCAAACAAGAGTATCGTCATTTCAGAGGATCATTTCCAGTTCTCATCCCTGAAATAGTACTGCTTGATATAGGAGATCACAGAATAGTGATACCGAGAGAAATATCTAGGATAAGTGTGTAACTCACTGAAATTCCTGGAAGATCTGACTACTTAAGGACATTTTTGCCTTAGCAAAGTTATATAGTATCATTATCCACAAGATCCTAACAGAATTATTTAAGTACCTGGGAAATTTGTTTCAGTTACACTAGGAATGATGAGGCTATTGCTCAAGTCTGAGATCCTGGCTTGTTGCTTGAAGATTAAGGAGACAGTCTTCTTGAAATGTTACCCATGTTTCAGCACCAGTATGGATTATAATTAGTTGTTCCACATTAAAACATTATCATGCCTACCTACAAAACCTGGGTACACTTTATCTGGGAATAATGCAGGCATGTGATTTTCTGTGCGGCTTTTGGAAAGTTGGGCACTATGAGTTCCAGGTGTGGAAGGAGGAAATTGGGCATTCTGATAGCTATGAAAAATGGGCCTTAAGGATTTTCAAAAAGAGAAACTGAGCATAAGATTTAGAAACCCAAATGTGTCCATGTGATTTGGGGGATAAATCCAAGAAAGAGACACACATACCATCATCAGATGATATGCTCAGGTCATTTCTGTGCAGTATTTGTAGGCTCGTTCACAAGGAGAAAAGAGAGTGGTCCAGTGAAAAACAATGTGTGGGTCTCTCTTGCGACGTACTGGGAATTAATTGCATAGATTAGGTAAACTTGCCCTTTATTTCTAATAGAACCATCACTAGAGGAACACAGGTTATTGAAAAGAGCTCTGACATACAGTCAAAATGACTATGTTACCTGAACCAACTCTGCTTGTAGATAAGTCTGGTTCTAGATCATGTCCAAGTCATTGAATTTAATGTCAGTTAGACTAACTAATTTCAAGCTTCTTTGCAGCTCTGTGGTTTTCTGGATATTTGCACTTTTTTTTTTTTTTTAAGTTTGCATCATGCTGGAGGTTGATGACACCACCTTGCATATGGATAAATTATACCAGACTCTTAATAGAATGATGTTGGAAATGTAAGGTGGCGATTTGCCTGTATGGGTTATGGAAGTTTAGGCCATTTAAAAATCTTTGGACTGGTCTCAATGGTCACACACTCAAACTAACACTAACCTTGATGCTGTCAGATTCTTGGCTTATTTTCTAACATGGAAGCAGAGCCTTTGGCTTCATTCTCTGTGACATTGATTTTGGTCAAAAATCCCTTCTTATCTGTAGCAAAAATATGCACAAACTGGGCCAGTCTTGTGACAAGGCTGCCCATCAGGTATTGCATTCCATCCAGCTCTCTCATTCAGATTATTGACATCCTGATGTTTGTATTGTACCAGGACCACATCCAGGGTAAGCTTTGGGAAAAAAAATTATAGAGTTGTCTTTTTCAGTGAAGTGTGATGTCTGTTACCCTTTGTTGGTGAAAGCACATTGGCTGTACATGCATTGATTCTGGTGAAGGTGCAAGTGTTCTCTGAACATTGTATTTTCTCTAACCTTTTTATTCTTGCCGTGTCCACACTGGATACATAAATAGCAATGTATGTCACCAGGTACTGCTAAGATGATGATGATGATGATGATGATGATGATGATGATGATGATAGCATTTAGTAGGTACCGGTGTGAGTCAAGTACTGACCATGGAATGTTACGTCCAAAGAACTAGTCTGTATATATATGTGTCATCAATTCATCAATATGTCAGAGGAAATTTTGTAAAGCAGAATTCCAATTTCCCATCTTATAGTATCATTTTCTGCCTTTGATCTGTATGTCTGTATATTAATTTGCTTATTTTTAATTTATATTCAGTAAGAAAAATATATTTTAAATGTGAGATTGTGTTAGTTCACCTGAATAACATGTCACAGTGTAGAACATTCTTGCTCATAGTAGAAGATTAGTAAAGACTTGTTATACAAATAAAGAAATAAAACACTGGCACAAGGCCTTTCTTTAGATGTTTTTATTGACAACAGACCTTCCTTAGTTTTAATGGCGTTCGTGATTATTATGGTGCTACTCTGTGCAGAGCTTTGGCATCAGTTCCTTCCACTTTTGGCATTCTGCTAAATGTTGATCTTGGTTATGTTTGATCCAGGTTACCACAGTTAAAAAAGGAAATGTGAGATCCTATGTATAACCTTCTACATGTTTATAAAGTGTCAGGCTCTTAGGTTAAAGCTTAAGCAAGGATATTCCTTAAAACATTTATATTCCCCAAAATCTGAACCAGAAAATTTATTTTCTCAAATGTCCGCCTCTGTTCTTCCAATAAAAAGGTTTTCTGGCAATTTTGGCATTTTCATGATGGCTCAAGAGCCTTGCAGAATGCCTGCACATGAGGTTGACCATAAAGAGTTTAATTAAAGGGTAAAGCTCCTGGTTGAGTGTTTCTTATACACTACCGAACGATTACATTTTGGGAGGGTAATTAGTGTGAAAATTTCTCATTGATATTTTTGGTCACCTTGGGAAAATTTCAGACTTGCTAAAGATACTAGTATGTACGTTCTATTCATGGCATTGTTCTTATTTTTGAAATGATTACATCCCAATTACTTTTTTTTCTTACTTTAAACTTAACTTTAAGGGTTCAAAATCTTTCTTAAACTTTAACAGAATAGTTGTTTTGAGAATGGGTTATATGCTTGGCATATATATTCTTGCAATATTTATATATCTTATGTGACAATTTGATAAATCAATAACCACCCCAATATACAAGTGGCTTTCATTTACAGAACCATGCCCAGCTTAAAAAGAAGAAGCAGTGCATATTGGCAAAACATTTCAGTTTCAATAAGTAAATCTTGACTGTGTTGTTTCATCATAAAGCACCCATGCTAATTTGGGTTAATATTAGTCTTTCTCTCGTTAATTTTTTAGCATAAGTATTGTGAAGAAAGTGACTAATAGAGTGACACTACCAACTTATTGATAAAAATTTAACTTTAATTTCCCTTTCATTGATGAACTAAATTATTGCTGAAATTTGAATCAAATCTGACCTTTCTTTCCCAATTGGTAGCACAGTGATTAATACACACACACAACACACACACACACACACACACACACAGAGCACATATCTATTTTGACAGTGATGATAAAAGACAGCATATTTGGTGCTTTTCATTTTGCCTTTCTTCTCTCTACCTTTCTTGCTCAAATCCACAATCCGAATCATTACAGTGTCCAACTCTAAAGTAAACTAAAGAAACAAGAAACAGCATGAATATAAAGCGAGATAGCAATTATTTTACTTGCTTTCTTCAAGGTAAATAGTTTACAGCATTGTTGATTAATTTTCTGTAGCTTAATTTGCAAACTATTGACAGCATTTACTAAATGCTACCCACAAAATTATGTTTAAAATAGTATTTCCACTAAAAAAAAAGCTACAGTAACTTTTATTTTGTGCATTTGTATATAGTCTCGTCTTTCTCCTTCCATCCTTCAAACTGTGACAGTTGAAATTTGGCCAGAATATTTATTAGCTAAATGTTGAAGAAAAGATATTTGTTAAAAATAGTTTGGGTTATTTGCAGAAATGAAAGAAATTGAAACAAATAAAGATTAAATGGCAGTGGAAGAGTCCGGTTAGTTTGGTGAACAGAAAGCTGAAGTAGGGTTGATTTCCTGGCACTGCTTTCTCAGCAAAGAGAACAATTTTAATCAGTTACAAAAATATTTGTGATCCATATGTTCCTCTCTGCTCATTCCCATATGCCCATATTCTCTTTTATCTTGGTAGATGATGACTTTATGATTCAGGCATGCAAGAATAATACCTCACTGACTTTAGAGCTTGGTGCTATTTCAAAACGTGTCCTGGTAATTACGCACACACATATATCCAGGCTGTCCCCGCTTTGAGTTAGTTATGTGAATATCAGTTTGTTCTTTCTCTCTTCCTGGAAAGAATTATATCTTGCATCCTCCTACTGAGGCTGGAATAATGCATTTAAGACTTAGTTTTGGAAATTACATTACTGTTCACCTGCTAAGTGAACTGTACAAATATGAGGGTCTTAAAGAGAAATCAAAAGAGTTGCCATGATCCTTGAGAACGTCATTCAACTGGGGAAAAGTAAAACAGAATCCAGAATGCATTTCATAACCATCACTGACGCTTATGCTAAGACATATTAGATAATGGGCTTCTTAGTTAAATAGATTCAAATTTTTAAGACATGATGATTTCTATTTAATATTGAGTATTAGTTAGAGTAGCTATGGTGAAACTGATCAAAATTGAAAAATTAAAATTACTATTGATTAGCAATCCAGTTTTGTCATAAATGCATGTCTAGCTCTCAAAAGCCATATAATTTCCAAAAATGAAAGAAACATAGTTTAAAGTCTAATCATCCATCTTCATAAAACATGAATAAATCCAGAAACTATGAGTGATTGAATTTTCAACAGTTGTTTTCCCTTTGCACAACAAATGGCTTTGTAACCCAATATGTTATTAATATAGCCACAGTAAAATCCTGTAAGGAACCAGCTGTGCTCATTTAAACTTGGGAGAAGAGGGTAGCAAGGAGGAGGGAGAGAAGGTTTCTAACCTTCAAACTAAATAACTGGGATGCATTTAGTGTTTTCATACACAGGCATATGTTGGAAGAGGTGCGCATGCTGTTGGATTTAGCCGTTGTGCAACAGAGTAGAGTTATAGGGAAAAGGAAGAGATGCAACTTGATTTGGGCAAATATTATTAGGAGCCCGTCTCTGTGTTTGCATTCAAGCTCTCTTTGCCGCTGCTCCTGTAGGAGTTGTGAGAAAGAGAAAGTGCACATTATAGCATGGATTGTTTTCAACAGACTTGAAGTTTGCAAATCTGTTGAATCCCTCTGTCAGTGTTTCTTCGCTGTCAAACAGAATGCCCAGCTGGCAGTGGCAATCCCGATGGGGAGGGAGGGCTATGGATAGATTGTGTTCATCCTGCAACAAGAATATTAGGCATTCTTCTTCCCAAACTATAAGTGGAGAGAAAAGAGCTTTCTCAGCCATGCCATTATAAAAGTTTTCTTCTTTCTTTCTTTTTTTTTTAACTTTCATAGAGAATGTTGCATTTAATGAAAACCTTTCAGTACACTTTATTCAGGTAACTTTCAAAAGAGAGAAACTACAGCATTAAAATATATAATATAATCTATAATTATGATAAAGGCTTTGGTTAGCAAAAGGAGGGAAAACTTTTGCT